>NC_134483.1:554705157-555065194 GCF_040206685.1 Ascaphus truei
CTCTTTTAATTCTATGGTTTTACATATCAGGACATAATAACAACCATCTGTTCCTTAGCAGGTCTAAAAATTAGGTAAATACAACCTCAGATGAACAACATCACATGACATATTACACCGTGTCATGATTTATTTAACAAAATGGAGAAGCTATGTGTGAAAAACTAAGTACACTTTACTGCTTCCATAGGAATTAAGATGCTAAGTAGCAGACAGGGTCTGCTAATCAAATGCCGTTTATAAATTGATCATCAGCAAGTGTGACCACCTCTATAAAAGCCAATGTTTAGCAGTTTGCTGGTCTGGAGCATTCGGGTGTGTGTTAACACAATGTCAAGGAGGAAAGACATCAGCAATGATCTTAGAGAAGCAATGGTTGCTGCCCATCAATCTGGGAAGGGTTATAAGGCCATTTCAAAACAATTTAAAGTCCATCATTCTACAGTGAGAAAGATTATTCAAAAAGTGGAAAACACTCAAGACAGTTGCCAATCTTCCCAGGAATGGACTGTAATGGGGGAGGGGTGCCAAGCGAGTAATAAAGGGGTCACCTCCATTAGGCACCCCCTTCCACCGTCTGGGAAGTAAGAGGTTAACCAGAAATGTACGTATAATACATATGTTCCCTGCTTCATAACCATAAGGTATGTCCCTTGGTTATCCTATTCCCACATTTAGAGGGAATTAATGTATTTTTATTCCCCTGCCTCTTGGCAAACTCTTTTATTTGCTAGATGTATATGTTGGTACAATTATTGGAGTTTGTACCTTTGCCGTGTATGCAGCAACCACATAGACTGGGATCCAGGCGGGAGGGAAAGGGTTAATGTTAATTTTGTGTTTATGGCTCTTTGTCCCTTTTCCCGCCTTTGCAGGCTCCATTTTGCAGTCTCTCCATAGGTCGCCATTACAGCACCATGTAACCGTATGAAGATTCCGGCGATTTGGGCCCGATATCATAGAAGACCTGCAGGTGGCGCCCGAGAGGAGGAGCGGCGGTTCCCCATTGAAAGTAAATGGAGCCATTCATTTCAATGGGGATTCCTTGAGGCCGACCTCAGGAACGGGTTGGCAGCCATCCAAACCGCAGATCGCAAGAGCGGAAACATTGTCTTGAAGAGAGCTTTGATCACTCCCCGGTCAAAGTCAAATTCAATTAGTGTGGGAAACTTAGGTTCTAGGGTACCCAGGAATAAAATTCTTTTTGCCCCTAGACCCTAGGAACCCCCTCACACGACCCCAACCGGGTCCGAGAGTTAATGACCCCGGTAAAGGGTCGCACTCGTTATAAGGGTCGGACCATAGACTTTAATGGCGGAGGTAAAAGCCGTAAGTAAAAAAGGTTAAGTCAGAATGAGCAGAAACCTAGAACCCATAACTCCGGTTCTGTTCAACATAGAGGGCTGAGATTTAGCCACCATGTAGTCCTAGTTCCGGCAGGATTGCATGGCAAATACCGACCCTCTCGGGGCAACAGAATGGAGTCAGGGTAATTGTAAAGTTTGGGTTTCTGCCATTGACTTGCATGGCAGAAAAAAACCTTCTGTTCAAAAGTGCTTTTAAAACTGCAATTGTGTAACTCAGTCACAGTGAGCTGAAACTTGGCCACCATGAAGAGTCCCCTCCGGCATGAGGGTCTGGCAAGTTTCAATCCGCTTGGCCCACCTGAGTGGTCTGTAAGTGCCATAATTCACACTTACAGACAAATGGTTTCCTGACCAGATACAAGTCTGGTAGACTTTTAGGCGCCTTGACTTTAGTGTGGGGCTAGATAAATGAGACCCCAAGGGCCAGATGTGCACATGTATCAACTAACTTGGGGCATGGTCCAACAATGCTTCCCACGTTAGCTAGCAAGGAGGGATTGGGTGCAGATAATTGTCACCCAATGTCTTGCACCCTATGCTAGGGTATAGGACTGGAATCCCATATAAACCAGTGTAAACCAATACCCATTGTTTTCGTGGAGTCTTCGTGACTACATCTATTTGTATCCTGTATCGTGAATGAATTGCCAATCCAGGTCCTGATTGCTTCATTGCCCCAAACCTTGAGTAAGTGCTATATCTTATATGTTATTTGTATAATCTTGTGTGTTCACCTTCTTTAAGGAATAAACTATATTTATTATATCTAAGTCATGTTCAATTCAGCCCAGAGATTTGGTGTATATTATACAGTAGCGACATCTTTTATTGCACTAAATGCCGGCGGCATGCCGGGATCTACCCCAGCTGCCGCCAGTAATAACCGCGCGATGCCGCGTTTCCCCCACGCACTCCCCCCCCACTTCGCGCGCAATTTACCCCCCCTTCCCGACCCCGAACCCGGCTCCTGCTCTGCCCCTCTGCTTCCCCGCACCCCCGCTTACCTTAATTTGATCTCCAGGGGTGTCGGGGAAGCCTGGGGAAGCCGGGGAAGACGGGGAAGATGGGGAAGCCGGGCGCGCATGTGACTGTGACGTCACAGTGCGCCGCCACGCGCCGCGGCTACCCGCTTCCCAGACGCATGCAGCCGGCGGCTTTTACTCGAATAAAAGCTGCCGCTGCTGTATCCATTCACAAGCTAGCGTGACATGGACGTCCCAGCAAATTCACCCCATGGTCAGACTGTTCAATGCTAAGAGAAATTGCAAAAAACCCAAGAGTTACATCTCATACTCTACAGGCCTCAGTCAGCATGTTACATTTTAAAGTTCATGACAATACAATTAGAAAATGACTGAATAAGTATGGTTTGTTTTTAAGGGTTGCCAGGAGAAAGCCTCTTCTCTCTAAAAAGATCATGCCAGTAAGGCTTAGGTTTGCAAAGTTGCATCTGAACAAACCACAAGACTTCTGGAACAATGTCCTTTGGACAGACGAGACCAAAGTGGAGATGCTTAGCCATAATGCACAGCACCACGTTTGGCAAAAACCAAACACAGCATATCAGCACAAACACCTCATACCAACTGTCAAGCACGGTGGTGGCGGGGTGATTATTTTGGACTTGTTTTGCAGCCACAGGACCTGGGAACTTTGCAGTCATTGAGTTGACCATGAACTCCTCTGTATACCAAAGTATTCTAGAGTTAAATGTGAGGCCATCTGTCCGACAGCTAAAGCTTGGCTGAAATTAGGTCATGCAACAGGACAATGATCTCAAGAACAACAGCAAATCTACAACAGAATGGCTGAAAAATAAAAGAATCATGGTGTTGTAATGGCCCAGTCGAAGTCCAGACCTCAACCCAAAACTTAAATGCATGCTTGCTAATGCAAGAAGCCAGACAGATAAAATGGGAGAGCTTGAATTAATAGCTACAAGGGAGCAGTATGATATCATAGGCATTACTGAAATATGGTGGGATGAAACTCATGACTGCACAGTTAATTTAGAGGGTAATTCTCTTTTTCGGAAGGATCGAACAAATAGAAGGGGAGCTGGAGTATGTTTATATGTTAAACCGGATCTAAAACCTATTATAAGGGATGATGTCTATGAAGGGAATGATGAAAATGTAGAGACTTTGTGGATAGAAATTAGCAGTGGAGGTAAAAGTATAAAGAAAATGTTTGTGGGAATATGCTATAAACCTCCAAATATCTGTGAGATTGAGGAAGCTAAAATACTTTTGCAAATGGAAAAGGCAAACTTGGTCATGTTTGCATAATGGGGGATTTTAATTATCCAGATATAGATTGGGGCAATGAGATTAGCGTTACAACAAAAGGAAACAGGTTTTTGGGGGTGCTTAAAGACAATTATATGACTCAAATTATTGAGGAACCAACCAGGAGTGGGGCTGTTCTGGATTTGGTCATATCTAACAATGTAGAAGTAATAACAAATATTCAAGTCCTGGAACATTTGGGTAACAGTGATCATAACATGGTCTCATTTGACATAAATGTTCAAAAAATAGATTACTTGGGTTCAACAAAGACCTTAAACTTTAGAAAGGCAGATTTTAATAAACTGAAGTCTAATCTAGTAGTAAAACAATGGGATGATGTTTTTGCAGGGAAAAATGTAGAAGATAAATGGACAGTCTTTAAAACATTGTTAGAAAAGCACACTTATCAGTGTAAACCCTTGGGTAATAAGTATAAAAGAAATAAGTCAAAACCAATGTGGCTAAATAAACAGGTAGGGGAGGAAATGGACAAGAAGAGGAAGGCGTTTAGATTCTTTAAGTCAGAAGAGACAGAGACATTATAATGAATGTAACAAAAATTGCAAAAGGGCAATCAAATTAGCAGAAATGGATAATGAATAAAGGATTGCAATAGAAAATAAGGTCAACCCTAAAACGTTCTTTAAGTACCATAATAACAAAAAAATGAGAAAAGAAAATATAGGACCCTTTCAGTGTGAGATGGGCAGGCAGATTATTGGAGTTAAGGGAAAAGCAGAGGTATTAAACACATTGTTTGCCTCTGTGTTTACCAGGGAAGAATCAAATTCAATAGTAGTGCCGCAGGAGGAAGCCACAACCTCCATATTAATGAACAATTGGTTAACTGAGGAAGAAGTTCATAAGCGAATTGAAAAAATTAAAGTAAATAAGACACCTGTCCCCGATGGCATACATCCAAGAGTTCTCAAGGAGTTAAGCTCAGTAATAGCCAAACCATTATATTTAATATTCAAGGACTCCATTTCCACAGGCTCAGTACCACAAGATTGGCGTAAAGCAGATGTGGTGCCTATATTTAAAAAGGGAGCTAGATCACACCCGGGGAATTACAGACCTGTAAGCCTGACTTCAATAGTAGGGAAACTACTTGAAGGTTTAATACGGGATAATATTCAGGAATACCTAATGGAAAACAAAATTATTAGTAATAGTCCGCATGGATTTATGAAGGATAGATCTTGCCAAATTAACCTTATTTGTTTCTTTGAGGAGGTAAGTAGGAATTTAGACCAGGGTAATACAGTTGATGTGGTCTACTTAGATTTTGCAAAGGCTTTTGATACGGTTTCACACAAGAGGTTGGTGTACAAAATAAAGAAAATTGGACTCAGTAATAATATATGCACCTGGATTGAAAACTGGTTAAAGGACAGACAACAGAGGGTTGGCATAAATGGAACTTTTTCAGGTTGGGCTAAATTCGTGAGTGGAGTACCTCAGGGGTCAGAACTGGGACGCCTGCTTTTTAACTTGTTTATTAATGACTTTCAGGTTGGGATCAAGAGCAAAGTCTCCATCTTTGCTGATGATACTAAATTGTGTAAGGTAATAGAATAAGAGCAGGATGTAATTTCTCTTCAGAAGGACTTGGAGAGACTGGAAACTTTGGCAGGTAAATGGAAGATGAGGTTTAATACAGATAAATGTAAGGTTATGCATTTGGGAAGCAAGAATAAAAAGGCAACTTACAAATTAAATGGAGATATATTGGGGGAATCCTTGATGGAGAAGGATTTAGGAGTGCTTGTAGATAGCATGCTAAGCAATAGTGCCCAATGTCATGCAGTAGCTGCAAAGGCAAACAAGATCTTATCTTGCATCAATCGGGCAATGGATGGAAGGGAAGTAAACATAATTATGCCCCTTTACAAAGCATTAGTAAGACCACACCTTGAATATGGAGTACAATTTTGGGCACCAATCCTAAGAAAAGACATTATGGAACTAGAGAGAGTGCAGAGAAGAGCCACCAAATTAATAAAGGGGATGGACATTCTAACTTATGAGGAGAGGCTAGCTAAATTAGATTTATTTACATTAGAAAATAGGCATCTAAGAGGGGATATGATAACTATATACAAATATATTCAGGGACAGTACAAGGAGCTTTCAAAAGAACTATTCATCCCACGGGCAGTACAAAGGACTCTGGGCCATCCCTTAAGGCTGGAGGAAAGGAAATTTCACCAGCAATAAAGGAAAGTGTTCTTTACAGTAAGGGCAGTTAAAATGTGGAATTCATTACCCATGGAGACTGTGATGGCCGATACAATAGATTTGTTCAAAAAAAGGTTGGACATCTTTTTAGATGGGAAAGGTATACAGGGATATACCAAATAAGTATACATGGGAAGGATGTTGATCCAGGGATTTATCCGATTGCCAATTCTTGGATTCAAGAAGGAATTAATTTTTCCCCTTAATGGGGTTTTTTGTTTGCCTTCCTCTGGATCAATAAGTAAGTATAGATATAGGATAAAGTATCTGTTGTCTAAATTTAGCATAGGTTGAACTTGATGGACCTACGTCTTTTTTCAACCTCATCTACTATGTAACTATGTAACTATGTAATTGAAATGCTGTCCAGACCTCAACCCATTTGAAATGCTGTGGCTGGACCTTAAGAGAGCTGTGCATAAACAAATGCCCACAAACCTCAATGAACTGAAGCAAAGTTGTAAAGAAGTGGGCCAAAATTCCTCCACAACGATGTGACAGACTGTTAAAGTCATACAGAAAACAATTACTTCAAGTTATTGCTGCTAAAGTTGGTTCTACAAGCTATTGAATCATAAGGTGTACAGTATTTAGTTTTTCACACATGGCTTCACCATTTTGGCTTTATTTTTGTTAAATAAATCATGACACTGTGTAATATGTCATGTGTTGTTGTTCATCTGAGATTGTATTTACCTAATTTTAAGACCTAAGAAAAAGAACACAGGAGCGCACCAAGGTAAGCACAATTGTAATGGTAAGTACAAATAACAAACAAGTAGTGACTTACATGTAAGTAAAATTCAGTCCATATGTGGGTCACTCAAGCTCCTCAACACAATGGCATGCAGTGGAATAGATGGAGGAAATGCTGGTGTGATGGGTATCAGTCCCGCGCGCTGTGGCTGAGCCGGTCGCACATATAGTAATTCACTTCCGGGTTCGTGCAAGTTCCTGCACCGTTGGAATTTCCTTATAAGAAAGGACCCCTCAGCCTCATCACTGTTAACCATCTTGTACAGGGAGCGAAGACCAATAATTGGAATAGTACACAGGAGTGCAGGGTAACCAAGTAGTATGTAACCTGGTTCCTCACTCTTTATCCTCACTACGCGTTTTGCATATCATGTATGCTTCGTCATGTGCGTACATGTGCGACCGGCTCAGCTCCGGCGCGTGGGACTGATACACATCACACCAGCATTTCCCCCATCTATTCCACTATGGACTGAATTTTACTTACATGTAAGTCACTACTTGTTTATTATTTGAACTTACCATTACAATTGTTCTTACCTTTTGCGCTCCTGTGTTCTTTATCTTGGCATTTTTATCCACCGACTGAGGTTTCCAGCGGGGGACGACTTTGAAGTTAGGGGAGACACTTCTCGTCATAGGAGCTGCAAGAGGAAAGAGAGATTATGCTTTACTGTTATACTAGATTACTTTGCTGATATATATGTGTATGTATATGTATATGTATACGACCACTTTAGGAAGCAAGAGAGCGGATTGAATAACATTTGACTGGTAATTTTAAGACCTGCTAAGGATTGTTATCATGTCCTGATATATATATAAATAACCAGTCAAATGTTATTCAATCCGCTCTCTTACTTCCTAAAGTGGTCATATACATACACATATATATCACCAAAGTAATCTAGTATAACAGTAAAGCATAATTGTTGAAAAAGAAGGGTAATTGGACCAATGAATGACCCTTCTTTTTCAAGCTGTGCTGGTATGCTAGATAACTTTAGTGATTTATCTTGACTTATGGCTTCCCTCCCTTTACCATTCACCACAAATGCCACATCATAGGCATATCCCACTGTGTGTGGCTCGTTTATATATATATACAGTATATATTTATATATATGTAGCCCTTGTACCCCCCCCCGCTAAGTGAGATTGGAGTGGGTATGCTCTTCTTGCTGCTTCACTAGGTGTTGTTCTGTGTACCTGTCGGCAAACAGGAGGGCTGTGTGCTCCGTGATGGTGTGGGGAGAACCAGGACAGGATTGCAGGTTACCTTGATCTTTCACGGTGCAGCGCCTCCAGACAGTATGGATCCTCTGTGTTGAACAGGGGATGGCCCATACTGACACCTCTCATTTCATCAGCAGACAGAAATCACACTCCTTTGTCTTTTTATGGGTTTTATTGCATGCAGGATATTTAACAGAGCTCTGACAGTACTTTCTCAACTTCCTTAATAACAGTGCCCTGATTTAGGCATTAGGCCCAGATCCGGCCTGGTGGACCCCTCCTCCATCTCCTTGTAAGGTTGAGGGCTGATGTTGCTCACTCCACAGAGGGAAGAGAAAGAATGAGACAGGGACCCTGAATTTAGGAGAGTGCCAGTATTTATAACCTGAGATGGATGGCTGTAACCCTGCCCCTTAACAAGACAAGTTGAATACTGATTGGTTCATCTATAAGTGAGTGATAACCAATCAGTACCCTTTTCTCAAGCAGACACTCTCTGGTAGTTGCTAAGGCCTGCCCTTGGATACTGGTGACATAATCCAAGTCTGCAAAACACACATGGCCTTGAAAGGAATTAACCCCTCCGCTGCCTGCCTGCACCTAACAGGACTTACTCTGGAAGGGCCCAGGGAACAGAAAAAGCGGCCGGAGGCTAGGATACATATATAAGCCTCCGGCCGCTTCTTCTTTTCCATGGGCCCTTCCAGTGTAAGTCCTGTTAGGTGCAGGCAGTGGAGGGGTTAATTCCTTCTTTCAAGGCCCTGTGTGTTTTGCAGACTTGGATTATGTCAATATATATATATTGTGACATAGTCCAAAGATGTTAGGCAGCTTTCTGCCCCATTTTAGAGCAGAAAGTGCAGGAATAGTTACAAATGATCCGTTCCACAGCTTCCCATTTCCTCAGGCAGCTGGATGGAAAATCCAGACCACAGATTACAATGGCTCTAGTTCTCCCTCACCTGCTCTTCTAATCACATGCACAGGTATTTAGAGCAGAGAGGTTTTGCATTTCACTCTCTCTCCTTGGAGCCTGGGGGCTGGGGGTGTCGCTACTCTCCTGCATCCAGTATCGAGGTTGACGGCCTCTCCACGTATGACAGTACCAGAGGATTTGCCTGGACACCACGAACAGATAAGACAAAACAAATGGTTACTGCTGTTGCTAAAAGACTGTGCTGTATCTTGTGTCCCTAAATGAGAGAGCATTGTTTTAAGCTGGGGAACCAGTTTAGTTGGCCAGCAGCTGTTAGAGAGACTGATTCTGATGTGTAGTTAGATCCCTGAAAGGGATAGGATTTGCTTACATGATTTTGGTTTTATTTCTTGAAATAACAGTGTGGGAAATATTGTAACACTGAAATGTGTGAACTGCTGAATGAAAGTATCTGAGTACCTCTAACCTACACATGTTAAAGCTGCAGTACCTTACTTGGATGAAAATAAAGCAGGCAGAAGCCTGAGTTAAGCAGCATAATACTTTGCATGATCCTGTTTGTTGTATAATTAACCCTAGAAGACTGTGTCGGGAAGAACCCAGACAGACGTCAGCACTACAAAAGAGGGGCGTTTGTCACAATATATATATATATATTGTTATGTCATCACTGCCCTCTAGGGGCTAGAATAGGGATGCTATAGAACTTTACTGCTCTCAAACAGTTAATTTTTAGTAGCCAATTCAGCTGAAGCTAATCAGCCTTGTCTGAATAGTCAGAAAGTGTGTACAGAGATGCTGCCCATACTGCCAGAGAGAGTGAGTGAACCGTGATAAGAATCACAGAGTGAGACACTGTTTTTCCCAGAGAAGGGGGGAGATACAGGAAAGCTGGTACAGAAGACCTACATGAGTTTCTCTGAGCTCATGTGGGGCTGAGTTCCCTAAAGAAGGAAAGAAGGAGAGATTGTGCTGAAGCAATGATTTCTGCTCCATAAGGATTAAATATGAGCAAAACCCTTATTATTGTATACAAAGACTGTGTTACATTGATGTATATGTTAGAGCATGTTTTAGCTGGGAACCAGTATAGTTGGCGAGCGGTCTTTAGAGAGGACTGAAGAAAAGTGAGTTTGTTTCCCTGACGGGAATACTGTAGGATTTGATTTTATTATTTGGTTTTCTTAAAGGGATGGTGGGCCCATTCTATGACTTAATCCCTGTAAATAAACCCCTGCTCAGAAATTACAGTGTTTCCGGCCTTAAATTGGGATAAAATTGCGTTCCTCCACTCTTTCCTCTGAATTCCTCTGGAGGAAATCTCATACTCTCGCAGACGTCCTTCACTACAAATTTATGCTATCCTGTTTCAACTCTGCCCTCTCGCAAGCTAAACAAGCCTACTTTTCTTCACTAATCAACATGCACAAGTCTAACCCATGCCGACTGTTCTCTGTCTTTGATACTCTACTCAAACCACCCTCAGCTGCTTCTCCTTCCTCCATCTCCGCTCAGGACTTTGCTGACTATTTTAAGGAAAAGGTGGAATCCATACGTCAAAACATCCCCTCTGTTTCTTCCTCCCATCCTTTACCACTTCCTAACTCTCCTCCTGCCTTCCTTGACTCTTTTTCCACTGTCTCAGAGGAGGATGTGTCGCTGTTGATCGCCTCTTCTCCCTCTACCACTTGCCATCTTGACCCCATTCCCTCCCATCTCCTAAAACCTCTTGCTCCTACTATAATCCCTACGCTCACACACATTTTTAACTCCTCCCTCTGCTCTGGAACCTTTCCATCCTCCTTCAAACATGCAACAGTCAGACCATTACTCAAAAACACCAAGCTTGACCCTACCTGTCTTTCTAACTATCGACCTGTCTCCCTCCTGCCTTTTGCCTCTAAATTCCTTGAACGTCTTGTATTCTCTCGCTTGCTCCAATTTCTCAACACCTATTCTCTCCTAGACCCTCTACAATCTGGCTTCCGCACTGCTCACTCCACGGAAACAGCCCTCACTAAAATAACTGACGACCTCCATGCTGCCAAAGACAGAGGTCATTACTCTCTGCTCATATTACTCGACCTCTCTGCAGCATTTGACACCGTGGACCACCCTCTTCTCCTTCACATTCTCCATACTCTTGGTATTCGGAACAAAGCTCTATCTTTGATCTCATCCTACCTCTCCCATCGTACTTTCAGTGTCTCTTCTGCTAACACCTCCTCCTCCTGTATTGATCTCTCTGTGGGGGTACCCCAGGGCTCTGTCCTGGGACCTCTTCTCTTTTCTCTGTATACACTCTCTCTAGGTGACCTAATAACATCTTTTGGGTTTAATTATCACCTCTATGCCGACGACACACAAATATACTTTTCAACACCCGACCTTACACCTGCTGTACAAACCAAAGTTTCTGAATGTCTCTCTGCTATATCATCCTGGATGGCCCTCCGCCGCCTTAAACTCAACATGGCTAAAACAGAGCTCATACTTCCTCCCAAACCTGGCCCTACTACCTCCTTCCACATTACTGTTGGAACTACGAGCATTCACCCAGTGGCCCAAGCACGCTGCGTTGGGGTCACACTCGACTCCTCTCTCACATTCGCCCCTCACATTCAAAACATTTCTAAAACCTGTCGCTTTTTCCTCCGCAATATAACAAAGATATGCCCTTTCCTCTGTTGCTCGACTGCTAAAACTCTGACTCAGGCCCTCATTCTCTCCCGTCTTGATTACTGTAACCTCCTGCTGTCCGGCCTTCCTGTCTCTCACCTGTCTCCCCTACAATCTATCCTAAATGCTGCTGCCAGAATCACTCTACTCTTTCCTAAATCTGTCTCAGCGTCTCCCCTCCTGAAATCCCTCTCCTGGCTTCTGATCAAACCCCGCATCTCACACTCCATTCTTCTCCTCACTTTTAAAGCTTTACATTCTTCTGCCCCTCCTTACATCTCAGCCCTAATTTCTCGTTATGCACCATCCAGACTCTTGCGTTCTTCTCAAGGATGTCTTTTTTCTACCCACTTTGTATCTAAAGCCCTCTCCCACCTTAAACCTTTTTCACTTACTGCCCCACACCTCTGGAATGCCCTTCCCCTCAGTACCTGACTAGCACCCTCTCTATCCACCTTTAAGACCCAACTTAAGACACACTTGCTTAAAGAAACATATGAATAGCACTGTGGATATTCTGAACACATAATACATAAAGCTTGGCCCCCTGCAGACGCACTTACCAGAACTCCCTCCTACTGTCTCTGTATGTTCTCCATAAATACCATTTAGACTGTAAGCTCCTCGGGGCAGGGACTCCTCTTCCTTAATGTTACTTTTATGTCTGAAGCACTTATTCCCATGATCTGTTATTTATATTATCTGTTATTTATTTGATTACCACGTGTATTACTGCTGTGAAGCGCTATGTACATTAATGGCGCTATATAAATAAAGACATACAATACAATACAATAAAAGATACTGCAACGTGGTGTGGGCATCACAATATATAATATAAGATATTCCTTCTGTGCTTAGTTAGTCAACTCATCACAGCTAGAGCCTAGGACAGCTTAGGCTCACTCTGCCTGCACAGATAGAGACATGTATAAACATTAAGGAAGACAATGTGAAATGTAAGCTTATTTCATCTTCTACATGTTAGCATTAGATCTCCCCATCAGATATTCTCTTGTGTTTTGTTCTGGTTTCAAAAGGATGACATAACATTTGGGAATAAATATACATCCAAAAAGCCCTGAGCCAGAAGCTAACATTGCAAATATCTCAACAGTCACCATATATTTGCCTTTTGTGCTCAGGTAGGCTGGGATGAAGGAAACCCAAACACTACAGAACATCAGCATGCTGAAGGTGATGTACTTGGCCTCGTTGAAGCTGTCAGGTAATGTCCTAGCCAGGAATGCTACAATGAAGCTCACAGCTGCCAGAAGTCCCATATAACCAAGGACAGAGTAGAATGCAACCAAAGAGCCTTCATTACATTCAATGATTATTTTCCCAACCTCCGAGTTCATGTTAAAATCCTGGAAAGGAGCAGAGATGGACAACCAGATCACACATATCATAACTTGAATAAATGAGCTCACTATGACTATACCATGAGATATTCTGGGTCCCACCCACTTCTTCAACCTGCTCCCTGGCTTGGTGGCTGTGAAGGCGATGACAACCATGACAGTCTTGGCCAGTACAGAAGACACAGCCACAGTGAAGATGATACCAAAAGAGGTTTGTCTGAGTATACAGGTTACATCCATGGGACGTCCAATGAAAAGTAGCGAGCACAGGAAGCTCAGCATGAGGGAGCAGAGGAGAACAAAGCTGAGGTCCCGGTTATTGGCCTTGACGATCGGAGTGTCCCGATATCTCACAAAGAGCATCATGACCATGACAGTCAGAAAGGACAGAAGCAAAGAGAGGAAAGATAACAATTCACCCAGAACATCTTCAAGAGATAAGAAATCTGTAACTTTGGGGATACATCTGTTCCTGTCTTCATTGGGCCACTGATCCTCCTGGCATGGTGAACAGATTTCCACATCTGGGGAAACATTAGTAATAATCAGATTTTTCAGAAACATATTTAGCGTGTATTATTGTACACACTCTAGTACTGAGGGGCTATGCACTAAACTCCGATAAGTGGCTTTAAGAGCGCAAAGTGCTTTAGAACGTGATATTGCGCTCAGCGTGATTCACAGAGCAGTGATAACAGGGAGTTTGCGCTCTTAAACTGGCTTTTTTCAAGACATTTTCTAAGTCCCACAAAGCTAAATGCGCTGATTTCTGCCAGTCTGCACTATTTTCAAAGCTACGAAAAGTGATCATGCTTTAACGAAGCTCTTGAAAAAGCACGCCAGCTAAAGGGAGACACCATAGGAGCAGTACTTAGAAAAATGTCTTCGTTTAACTTTTTGCAGGCACACCATCAATACAACAGGCCGGCGGGTGTCTCCGGCTGACCCCACGGGTGTCACCGGGTGATCGCAGCAGGAGTCATCGGGAGTCCCCGCGGCTGTTCAATGGTGTCCGCAGGCCTGCGGTACCAATGGTGGGCCCCAAAAAATAAACAATATTTGTAAATAAATACACCCACCTGCCCCCCTAATACATACCCTACAGAAATGGGCAAAATTACTATTATCCACATATGGATAATAGTGCATTTGCCCATTTAAAATACATGAATCACAATAAATTCAGTAAATACATATTTCACTTAACTTTACCAGGCACCCACGATGAAGGCAGTCTTCATCCTCATACTGCTCATGTCCCTCCGGTGCGACAAAACATACACAAGTATAAAAAGAGCCAATGTAATGTCTCCTAGCCCCTTAATCACCTTAGCGGTCATTAACCGGTATAGTAATTAAGGGGATTAACCCACCCTCACCCACCACTCGGGAGGCCTAACCACCCTCCCCCACAACCCACCCTGTGAAGTCTAACCACCCTCACCCACTACACACCGGGAGGCCTACCCATCCTGAATTGGGGACAATACCCCCTTCCCCCACTCCTGCTACCTACTATAAACATGATTATATTTAATAAGCCACCCCCTGTGCTCCCCCATAAATACATAATGTATTATTTTACATACAGGGTTAATACCCCAGGCCCACGGGAGTCGCCCATGGGAGTCCCTGGTTTCCTGGTGGGTGTCCGCAGGACCCAGAGTTTACAAGTACTCCAGGGTCTGTAAGCGCCGTTCGCCTCCAGGTGGTCCCTGTGGGTCACCGTGGGCCCCAAATGTGGTCCCTGCGGGTGGGCCCGCATGGTGTCTGAGTGTCCTCGGGTGGTTCCCACGGGGGTCTGCAGGGCCCCCACAGCTGTGGGGCCCCCGGTTCTTCCCCGCAGGTGACCCCCGTGTGTCCACAGCCATGGTACCCGTGGGCATCCGTGGGCTCTCAGGTGGTCTCCAGAGGTTCCCGCAGGGCTAAGGAACCAACCCTGTATGTATAAAAAATAAACCTGGCATATATATTTAAATAAATAAATATCTCCTCCCCCCAAACACATACAGTACAGTAATGTGCAAAATAACTATTATCCAGATGGGTATCATATATCGCTACATCAATAACTCCTGATTTGGGCCTCTGGCGAACAGGACCTCCTACAATACTATGACAACTTCAATACATTCCACCTGACCATCAACCTCAAACTCACCCATTCCCCGGACGAAGTACATTTCCTAGACACCACCATCACCATAAAGAACAACCAACTGCAGACTTCTGTATACTGCAAACCTACAGACAGAGCCAGCTATTTGAGTTACAACAGCTTCCACCCGACACACACCAAACATGCAACCATCTACAGTCAAGCCATACGATACAACCAGATATGCTCGGACACAGCAGACAGAGACCAGCGGATTAAAGTCTTGAGATCAGATTTTATAAACCGTGGATAAAACCACAGAATTGTAGACCAGCAAATTCACAAAGCCACCAGAATACCAAGAAGTGATCTCCTTGAATACAAACAGAAAGAGACAAGCGACAGGGTATTTTTGGTGGTCACATATAACCCACACCTAGGAGCCCTACGCAAGATCGCCAGGGAACTACAACCCATCCTCCAGGAAGATACAAGACTGCAACAGGTCTTCCCTGAAGCAGTTTTCCAATTGGGAGGAGCGCTGTGATACTTGTGAGAATATGCAAAAAAAGAAACAATATAATGGTGCTGATGGTAATAAAAAATAAGTGATCAAAAAACAGTCTCTGCAATGGTTGTACTCACAAATGGTAAGGTAAGATAGACGTATCAGAGACCCATCACTCTCTGATAGGAGCCCTTTAATGGATGCCCTCTTAGGAAAATATAATAGTTGTAAGTCTGGAAGCTAGTGGTGTATGTAGATCGTGTGGATACTCAGAGTATCTCGAAAGGAATATGGAGAGAGAAAAGAGAGAACGCACAATAGTATAGTACGATCTAAAATTGTATTGCACAACAGTATTAATATGGATATTGCACTCACATTTGACATAAAAGATATATTCGTGGGAGAGGACAGCTGTAGTCAAATGATGATGCCGGTATCTCCAGACGACGGAGTACTTCCGCATGCGTCACCTGTGCCCGCATCACATCCTGTGACGTCTCAGGTAAGGGCGGAAAAGGCTGCCTAGCATGTCAGTCTCCGCAGTTTGCCAGCACCTTCCTCCGGTATTCTCCCCAGCTCTGTCACCTCCAACAGCTGATCGATTCAACGCGTTTCGCTGTGGCTTCTTCAGAAATCGGAATACTGAACCCCAAAGGACCTCCCTTATATATAGTCCATGTATAAATACAAATGGCCAATCAGGGGGTCCAACACAGAAAATACCAATCAATATGCAGCTTATATAGCAATCGCAAAGGAGATGTTATACAAAGTTATAATAATGATACACTTTACAAGAATTAAACAGATACAAGCTATATGTGCTAATACAATCTAATTGCCCTAATCTAAATACAATTTATTAACAAATTACATATATATATATGTAAAAATGAATAAAAACATAAATATTGACGCAAAAAACGATGCATAAAAGAGGTAGATGTCTAAAGGGACGAGGAAAATAGACATAATTTGATACATACATAAATACATCTAAATACATGTATACTTAAAACGGTATTAAAAACTATGTTAAAAAAGCACCAATGTCTATATCAACATTAAGACCCTTTGGAGTGAGGGTCTGCATTTTGTGGATCACATCACATGTATTTAGATGTATTTATGTATGTATCTAATTATGTCTATCTTCCTCATCCCTTTAGACATCTACCTCTTTTTTGCATAGTTTTTTGCGTCGTTATTTATGTTTTTATTCATTATCCAGATGGGTAATATATATCGCTACATCAATAACTCCTGATTTGGACCTCTGGCGAACAAGACCTCCTACAGTTCTATGACAACTTCAATACGTTCCACCCGACCATCAACCTCAAACTCACCCATTCCCCGGACGAAGTACATTTCCTAGACACCACCATCACCATAAAGAACAACCAACTACAGACTTCTGTATACCACAAACCTACAGACAGAGCCAGCTATTTGAGTTACAACAGCTTCCACCCGACACACACCAAGCATGCAACCATCTACTGTCAAGCCATACGATACAACCGGATATGCTCCGACACAGCAGACAGAGACCAGCGGATTAAAGCCTTGAGATCAGATTTTATAAACTGTGGATATAACCACAGAATTGTAGATCAGCAAATTCACAAAGCCACCAGAATACCAAGAAGTGATCTCCTTGAATACAAACAGAAAGAGACAAGCGACAGGGTACCTTTGGTGGTCACATATAACTCACACCTAGGAGCCCTACGCAAGATCGCCAGGGAACTACAACCCATCCTTCAGGAAGATACAAGACTGCAATAGGTCTTCACTGAAGCACCCTTATTATCATACAGGCAACCTCATAATCTCAAGAATATTATGGTGAGGAGTAAAGTATTCAGCAGTACAACTGAATGCGGAATGAAACCATGCCAGGACGCAAGATGCAAAACCTGCGCAATGCTCTAAACAGCGGACACAATACAAATAACACACAAGAATCGGGAATACAAAATCAGAGGAAGGTTCACCTGTTCCTCCAGCAATGTCGTGTACCTCATCATGTGCATGAAATGCCCAATGGGCTGCTACTACATACAGTAGGTGAGACGGGGCAGGGGCTAAACAAGAGAATGAACCTGCATCGCCACAGCATCACACGCGGAACAAGAGACGGTCCTGTCGGCGAACATTTCTCTGGCCATAAGATGAACGATTTGAGGGTTGCCATACTCAAAGGTAATCTTAAAACACCGAAAGAGAGACGGTTGCATGAATTCAAATTTATGCAACTGTTCGGGACACTTAGCGGTGGCCTAAACAGAGATCGAAATTTTATGAGTCATTACTGACACAAGTGAACTCTCTTCCCATGAGCGCTAAAGGCCATGTCTGTACATACTGTGCTATATGTATGCACACAAAGCTGTCTCTCACACATACTAATACTCCTTGTTTTTCCATCCCTATACACCAATAGGGACCACATAGTATCTACACACACTTTTAGTTATGCTATAATCTCTCACATTTCCACACCTACCCACACCATTTATATTAACTCCCAGTCCACACAAACCTTTTGTAAAGCACTGTCTACACTGTGGGCTCTCCATTCATTTATATTCACACAGATACACACACTCTTACATCACTAACTTTCAGGAACCATTTAGCACCTCTAGCAATAAATCACATCCACACACGGGGGAGGGACAAGCACAGATAACATTCCAAGAGGCACTGTTTTTAAGCATACCCTTTGCTTGCTTCATTCATTGTAACATCGCCGGAAGAAGAGATCAGTGTATCTCGAAAGCTCGCGGAAATTAAAGCATTTCCACAGAACGGTATCATCTATTTATTTTTTGATTATTGATTCTCAGCTAACACGGTTCTGATACCTCTACATATATATATGTAGCCACTCTTCCCGGGGCCAATCGCAGATTGAGCCCCCCCCCCTCTGTCCTAGTGTCTGGCTACGTGTGTCTGGGTGGTGCATACCTGCTGTCAACAGGAGGGCCTGTGTCTCCCGCGATGGTATGGGGGATAACAGGACCAGGTTACTGGGGTGAATGCCTCCGTCTCACTTAATGGTTCAACACCTCCATCTCTGGTAAGCCCTAGGAACATACGGTTGAAATCCTTCAAGAGATTCCCTCCTCTTAGGGACGAGAGATTTCAGTTTCTTACTTAAAAGTAATTCAACTTCAAAGTAACCACCATCATACAAAATCTAACAACCAAATAAGGCAATATTAAAAAGCAAGCCTCTGAAATAAACTATTGCAAAGACCATGAAAAATGACATGAAACTAAATAAAAATTACATTACACACACCAATTTCTAAAGAAAGCTGCAAAATACATTTTAAAAACATCAAAAGAACCTAAAGAAACATTTGCAAAACAATAATTTATTATCCCTGTATGTCTAGCCATATATATATATATAATTATGAAGACAACACAAAAATTAAGTAACGCTAAAGAGGATGTGAAATAACCCTAATAAATGATAAATTATAATAACATATTTAAAATATTAAAATAAATTAAAATTACCACAATTTAACCTAATAATATCTACAAACCATAACGTGATAGTGAAAAAAAAAAGGGAAAATCCAAATTGAATGTTCCACTCAAACAAAAAATCCAGAGAGAAATATAGTCCCAATAGAAGATCCAGGGAGCGTCTTTGCAGCTTTAAGAGGAGTGGTATAGCCAACCACTTTTGGAATCTATGAACAAAAAACAAACAAAAGCGCAAGCTCCATAGCACGTAACCGAGTAAAAAATTAGGTACATTTATTTAAAAAATCAGCAGCCCATAAGAATGTGCACTTACAGGATTTTAAACAGAACCATTCGTGGGAGAGAAATCTCTATTGTGGTCATCTGCGGTGGTAGGGTGAGTCCCAGGTTTGCAGAGTGGATGTAAACAGCCCAGGTTCACCATGAACTCCTATCCCGTATTGCCAGCAAGATATAAAGGCATCCAATGCCTGCACGTCCTTTGCTCCCTCATACAATGGTTGCTAACACTTGAAATTACCGCCATCCGGAGCGCAGGGAAGCCAGGGACTCCAAATGCACCAACACAAACGCGATGACTTCACAGCTCTACGCACAGAACTCCTGACGAAGTCGCCGCAGTGTGACGAAACGCGTAGAGCCAATTCGGGATAGGAGTTCATGGTGAACCTGGGCTGTTTACATCCACTCTGCAAACCTGGGACTCACCCTACCACCGCAGATGACCACAATAGAGATTTCTCTCCCACGAATGGTTCTGTTTAAAATCCTGTAAGTGCACATTCTTATGGGATGCTGATTTTTTAAATAAATGTACCTTATTTTTTACTCAGTTACATGCTACGGAGATTGCGCTTTTGTTTGTTTTTTGTTCATATATATAATTATACCCTCTGTACAAATGAATGTGTGAACGGTTGATATCGGGGCAGGGTGGGTTAACCCATTAATTACTTTCACGGTTATTAACCGCTAAGGTGATTAAGGGGTTAACTGGCATTTGAAAGTATTTGCTATGTATTTTTTTGCCAACTGAGGCCGTTTGCTGACCGGACGCCCATCACATTGCCAGGGGGTAACTAGAACTCTATTTATTTACTTTATTGATGCTGCTTTATGTGTTTAATAATAGGCAACTAATCTATTATCCATATCTGGATAATAGTTATTTTGATCATTACTGTACTGTATATGTTTGGTGGCGAGTATTTATTTATTTAAATGTATATGACAGGTTTATTTTTTTTAAAAACAGGTTTGGTTCCTTAGGTCTGCGGGGACCTCTGGAGACCACCTGAGGACAACCCTGGATGCCCACGGGTACCAGGCTGCAGACCCAAGGGGGACATCTGTGGGGAAGAACCGTGGGCCCCGCAGCTGTGGGGGCCCCGCGGACACGTAGGGATTACCAGAGGGCCCCAGACCCCCTTGGGAACCACCTGAAGACCCTCAGACACCTGTGGGGCTGACTCGGGGACCCCGAGACACCCGCGGCCCACCAGGGGAGACACCATTTGGAGGGTCTCAGGAGCTGCACAGTCAAGCGACCATGCCTGTTGACCTCACCGGAAGTCTCCCTGCTATGTATTTTTTAGCCAACGGAGCCCGTTTGATGACTGGACGCCCATCACATTGCTGGTGGGTAAGTAGAACTATATTTATTTACTTTATTGATGCTGTTTTATGTGTTTAATAATGGGCAAATAATCGATTATCCATATCTGGATAATAGTTATTTTGCACATTACTGTACTGTATGTGTTTTTTTTTTGGGGGGGGGGGTATTTATTTAATTGAATGTATATGACTGGTTTATTTTTTTTACATACAGTTCCTTAGATCTGCGGGGATCTCTGGATAGCACTTGAGGGTCCACGGACGTCCATGGGTACCAGGCTGCGGACTCACGGGGGACACCTGCAGGGAAGAACTGGGGGCCCCACAGCTGTGGAGGCCCCATGGACCCGTAGGGACCACCCGAGGGCCCCATACCCCAATGGGAACCACCCGAGGACCCTCTGACACCTGTGTGGCTGACCCGAGGACCCCCAGTCACATATCGGCCCACCCATTGAGACCCCATTTGAGGCCCACGGTGACCCCTGGAGTACTGGTACACTGTGGGGCCTGCGGACACCCACCAGGACCTTGTGGGAATGGGGTATTAACCCTGTATGTAAAAGAATAAATCATGTATTGATGGGGGGGCACAGGGGGTGGGTGGGTTATGTATTGTTTATTAAATATAGTGATGTTTATTGTGGGTAGTGAGGGTGGGGGAAGGAGGTATTGTCCCCAAGGGTATGTGGGTATGCCTCCTTGTGGGTAGTGGGTGAGGGTGGCTAGGCCTCACGGGGTGGATAGTGAAGGAGGGTGGTTAGGCCTCCCGAGTGGTGGGTGAGGGTGGGTTAACCCCTTAATTACTATAGCGTTTAATGACCGCTAAGGTGCGTAAGGGGCTAGGGGACATTACATTGGCTCTTTTTATTCTTGTGTATGTTTTGTAGCACCGTAAGGACATGGGCAGGATGAGGATGAAGACGGCCTTCATCGTGGCAGCCGGGCAAGAAGGGAGAGTGCAAGATGTTTTTATTTTATTTATTGTGATTAATGTATTTTAAATGTTCAAATGCATTATTTTCCATATGTGGTTAATAGTAATTTTGCCCATTACTGTAGTGTATGTGTTAGGGGGGGTGTATTTGTTAAAAGTATGGGTGTATTTTTTAATTATTTTTGGGTGGCAGAGAATTGGAACTGCAGGCAAGCGGGGACCCCCGGGCACTTGCGAGGACCACCCGAGGGCCACCGCCAACCTGTAGTATCATTCTTATGCATCCCCCAAAAATTAAGCTATGTATGTACAGTATTATTAGGGGTATAGGGGTTGTTGAGGTCACAGGGGGTGTCTGTGTTGTGTATTGTAATGTTTATTGGGGGAAATCGTCCACAACTCTTAACCCCTTCATTACCTTAGCAGCTATCCGCTAAGGTAATGAAGTTGCTTTAATGTATTTTTATTAATAGTGTGTGGGAACAGGGGGTCTCCTGAGCTTAACCACTTTCATTTCTGGCTCAGGGACCCCCTGCTTCCCGAGTTACAGGCCCCGATATGTGGTATCAGTGCGAGTGTCGCCGCCATCTTTATAGCGTCCACGTCGCGTCTTGGATGCTATAAAGATGTCGGCGACACTGGCATCGTACGCCCCATATCGGGGCCTGTAACTCGGGAAGCAGGAGGTCTTTGAGACAGAAATCAATGCGTTTCAGCACAGGGGACCCCCTGCTCCCGCACACTAATATTAAAATTTACATTAATGCAGCTTCATTACCATAGTGGCTTCCGCTACGGCACGTGACGTGGAAGCTTTAGAAGTACAGGGGATACCGGCACCCCATAACGGGGCCTGTATCTCATGAAGTAGGGGGTCCCGGACCTGAAACCAATGTGATTCAGTTCCGGAGACCCCCTGCACATGTACATTATTATTAAAAGGTATATTCTTAATGCACGATCGCCTGTAACAGCCGTGCATGGAGATGCAGAATCTCCATGCAAATGTTACAGGCGGATTTTTTTTGCACTTGAACTTTAAGCGCGATAGCAGGGGTGGGGGTGGGGGGGGAAAGCACGCACGTTCAGGCAGATTTGAGCACGGTCGATCTCAAATGCGTCTCCGGCTTGACATTTAAGCGGACGTTAACTGCTTAGTGCAATGACACCTGAGTTTCTTAGTGAGTACCACGTCAGAAACAATTGAAATACATATGTAAGTCAGAAGGTCTAATTGCTTATCATATTTGAAATATTATTATTTAAATAGTATATATGAACTTGAATAAATATAACAAGTTATTTAATCTTCATTTTTCACAAATTTGCCTTTTAAATCATGGGTGTGATGGTGGGGGCCAGCCTTCATAATAAAGCTGAGGCCCGGCTAGCTACCCCTAAAATCGTGGTTCCCCGGCGGCATATCAGCACTAATAGGGGCCTATGCAGAGAGCAGCGAATTTTAAAATTGGCGAGTTTAATAAAAAGTAGCTTTTTCGGAGAGTTTTATTCTCCATATGCAGAAAAGTGCGAATTCTGCTATGTTTAACATGAATGCGTGTGGCGAGTTTAAATTGGCGAGATGCGCGCTTCAGAAATGTGTTAAAAAAAATTTGCGCCTTTTTTTTTCCTTTCCTATGGCCGCGAGCGGCAGCTTCTTGCCAACTTTTCCTGGCGAGGCAAATAGGAGACAATCGCGCCATTTTATTGGCGCGAACAGCCGCTAGATGCCGTTCGCGCCTCTCTGCATTAAGATATTTTTAAAACTGGCGAGATGGAGGTTCTCTCCAGCCGCGAGGCGAGTTTTAGAAATAGAAAAAAAAAATTGGCGCGTTTTTCGTAACTCGCCATTTTCTGCTGTTTTCTGCGCGAATTTCTCCAAAAAATGGCGAGTTTTGAAATAGCGCTGCTCTCTGCATAGGCCCCTATGTGTTTTAGGTACAGAACGTGGACATTGGGAGCAGGACTTTAATGGTTTGCACTGGGGTAGTGGGGGCAAAAAGGGTTACAATTAATATATAAAATCTTCTGGGACAAAGTTACCGGTTTCCCCATAATTTTACCTGCAAATCACACCTGATGTGCGGATAAGCATATGCATTTTAATCCCATTATGTTTCCCTGTTAATATTGCCAAGCCAGCAAGTTATTGAAACTTGCTTTAAAACTTGGCAGCCAAAAGCTACATTTTATCATCCAAATCCCCGAGCCCAGGTTAGAGAAATAAATGTGTTTGAACATGTGCATTCATCTCTATGGAGGTGGTCTCAGTAACTGGATTAGGCAGGATACCTGCACAGATATAGTGGATCAAAGGGGAGGATGGGAGTAGAGAGGTGTCGGGCCATCTGGTTGAGCGGGAAAGGGGGGAAAACCAGGTCCCGAGACAAAGGCTTCCCGTGGGGGAAACTCTTTGTTCTCCCAGACCCTGTGAAGCCTACCCATTGGTAGGTGTGGGATTGGCAAGGGGAAGCCATTGCTCGTAGGCACAGTTCCAATGTGCCAGTTCCAAAAAGAACACCCAAAGCACCAAATATGTTTAGTGAGGCAGATATTATTAATAATGTGAGACTAAACCAACCTCAATTACATTGTGTCCTAATGTTGTTATATCAGCAATTAGCATCCTCCATAATAATCCCCTGTAATACAAAAACCTAGAAACCAAGGTAAGTGGGAGTATGGAATTACTGCTTTTACCCTTTGGTGACTAAGATCACTGTGACGTGGGGTGTTATGGTATCTCTGGCCTGCACCCTGCAGATACAACCCACATCATAGGAACATGTATATAAATGTATTATTGCTGTGTTCCCCCTGTGAATGTATGTTCCTGCTCCTTCCTATGTGTTTGTATTGTATTGTTTGGGGGCTAAGTGTGATTGGACCCATTCCCTAAGTAGCCTGTATGGGGTCATAACTCAAGAATCGTTGGGGCTAGAAACTAGTTTCTGGTACCACCACGCCTTGCTAAAAGGGGCAAAACATTGTGGGGAAAACCCCAGAGTCTCGGGGAACGCATTCCTGGTAATCAAAAATGATTATTTTTGCTGTAAAGAATCTGTGTTATATCATTTTATCTGAAAAGCACCAATCTGCTAAATTGCCCTAACTTCGGATCTGGAGGTCCTAGAAACTCCCCTCCTTGGTACTCTGATAGTGGACTCAGGTAGCCATTAAGACAGTCTACCCCAACAAATCCTAATCCTTTAGGGGGTTCGGGGTTCATCGCAGTAACAAAGTGGACATTGGACGTCTTATTCCTGCATTCCTAATGAAGGCCCAAGAGGCCAGGGGACGACCCTTCCTTGCATCCTAATGCCTCTGCTTGCATGACTAATAAAGAAGGTTGAGGTGATCATCAAAGGGTGTAATGTAACACATGTAAAGGCGTCCCCAGCCTCACAGACTCTGTTACACACTCCAAAGGACTCTGTTACACACTCCAAAGGAATAGAGTGTCAGCAGTTTGCGCCTAACTTAGCCAGAAAAAAAGAGGCCAGGAAAACACTTTGATGCGCGCAGACAGTCAGGCATCTCTCTAAAGTTTGAGATATAACTGAAACCCCCAACCTGTATTAGTGTGTGTGTCTTAGAGCAGGTCAGTCTATTGGCATCCAGTTCACGAGGGGACTGAATCTGTATACATTGGGGTGTACTGGAGTCTCTTGTGGGAGACTAAGTTCCTGGGTCTGGCTTACAGCAGGACTCTGAGTGGACTAGCAGAATTAAACCCGTCTGTGTGAGGGGCCCGGTTCCATATGCTCTGGTGCGTCCTGAGCCAAGAAACAAAGCCAAAGTTAACAATGACCTTTTGAAGAATTTCTCTAGCTATTCGCTTCTGCCTGCTGCAGAGAGCTGGTATCTTTAACCCTTGCACCAACTAACCAGCAGAGGTTAGTTTCCAGACTAGCGGGGCATCTTCAACCGTAATTGCACCAAGGAAAAGGACTGTTTTATCCCTTGTGAGTCCACTCTCAAAGTGGTCCCCAGACATCGCTGTACCCCCAATCCAGAAACAGAGGGACTCTTGTGGCTACCCCTGGCCTCCCCTCCAGGTAACTTACTCCGTGGGGAGAAATCCAATCCCTTCCCAGGAAAGAGGTGGGTCACAAAGTTGATAATTGTGTGTTTTGTGTACGTTTGTATGCTTCTATTCTGTCGACCTTGCAAATAAACATAGTTTCCTGAACTCCGTGTCTTGGGTTGGCGATCAAACGAACTTGCGAGCCCTGATCAGTACCGTCACGTGACAATCACCTACCAGATGCGTTGGAGATCTCCCCCTTTGAACAAGGAACACAAATATAGCAGCAAACTGGTTCTCCTTCTGGATGTGTTTTGCGGTATCCTGGAGTACAAGGCTCAGTGCACACGGCACGGGGAACCTGTAATAAAACAAAGCCGGTATAATGTCATGTGAGAGTCACTGCCCCGGCACACATTGATAGTCATGGTTAATACTTTACTCTGCTTTAACATGAATAGTTTGATGTGTATCCAGGATCTGATTAGTGTCACGGTGGACCAAAACTTATCAACACTTTTTATATTTTTGGGATTCTAGATTGAACACAACAAGGAAGCAAAATAAATTGTGATTTATTTCCTTGCTAGACAAACACACAACTTCAGAATACACTCAATACAACACTTACTGGGATGGGGAAACTAAATAAAATGTCCTTTGCAAGAAAGCGCAAGAAATGCAGTCTCTGTTTAAAGTCACGTTGGCTAGATCGCAAGTTGCCGATCTAATAACTTGGCCAAATCAAAGAATTTCATTGAAGTTCGTTAGAATTCGTTCGGGAGTCACCAGGGCTAACAGATTCCGAAGTTTGGAGTAAATTCTTGGTTGCGATGTTATTAACCCCTTGCGTCTTGAAACCGCTTCCGCAGTACTTGAACGAAATCCTGTGTAAAGCGTAGTCACATCATGAATCGTATCTGGATCACACTGGGGATAGTCCGGCGGGCACAGTTATAGGGTTCTCCAGTCTATCCTTAACATGTGCACCCAATCCCCTCCGTAGGAATATTTAACCACCAATCCCTGATTTGCCCCTAGTTTGCAAAGCGGGTAAAAAAGGCTTTCTGGTCTGAAAAGCGCATGTGCTCACCTGACACCCATGCGGTTTAGCATACCGGGAATACCCCCTTCCTTGGCGACCCTGAGTCTGGAGTTTGTCTCCAAGGTGTGAATGATGGGGTTAGGGTTTTCACACCTTGGGTCTCTGAGGCTTTTCATCCCTGCAGTGCCCCTAGACTTAGAGGATCCCACTTAGCAGGACCTCTTTGAAATGCAGGAAAGAAAATACCCTTAGCTCATGCACCTTTAGCATATTTACATGCCAAAGGATTTCTTCCCAGGCATACAGAAAACAGTTCCAACCTGTACATTTTAAATTCACAGAATTACACACTTTATTAAAATGTCATGTTTTGGGTGTACCACAACTGTAATTTTTATGTGTATGTGCATGTTTTATTTATTTATATGTGCACACCAAAAAACAGGGTGCTGGGTGCCTCCGTTCGCGAGTTAGCCTGCTTCATTGAAACGGCTTTTTTGTGGGAACTCAAGTTCACCCAGTTCCCACATAAATTGACCTACTTCCCACGGCCATTGACTTACTGCCTTTCAAGTTCTGCAGGCTAACGAGGTATGGATACATTGTATCGGTAACAGCACTTCAAGGGTAAACGCAAGCCACTTATTCAATTGTATTTTTACGGAGTCAAGAGCTTGAAATGGATACCCATATGATACAGCAGACCTCCCATACCCAGAAATCCCTGAAACTCATCCCCCAGCACTCCCTGAAACTCATACCTCAGCAATACCTGAAACTCATACCCCAGCAATCCCTGAAACTCACAACCCAGCAATCCCTGAATCTCATACCCCAGCAATCCCTGAAACTCATCCCCCAGCAATCCCTGAAACTCACACCCCAGCAATACCCGAAACTCATACCCTAGCAATCCCTGAAACTCATACCACAGCAATCCTTGAAACTCATACCCCAGCAATCCCTGAAACTCATCCCCCAGGAAACCCTGAAACTCATCCCCCAGTAACCCCTGAAACGCATCAACCAGAGATCCCTGAAACTCACACCCCATCAATCCCTGAAACTCATCCCCCAGCAATTCCTGAAACTCATACCCCAGCACACCTGTAACTCATCCCCCAGCAAACCCTGAAACTCATACCCCAGACATCCCTGAAACTCATACCCCAGCAATCCCTGAAACTCATACCCCAGCAATCCCTGAAACTCATCCCCCAGCACTCACTGAAACTCATACCCCAGCAATCCCTGAAACTCATACCCCAACAATCCCTGAAACTCAAACCCCAGAAATCCCTAAAACTCAACCCCCAGCAATCCCTGAAACTCATCCCCCAGCGATCCCTGAAACTCATCCCCCAGCAATCCCTGAAACTCACACCCCAGCAATCCCTGTAACTCATACCCCAGTAATCCCTGAAACTCTTACCCCAGCATCCGTGAAACTCATCCCCCAACGATCCCTGAAACTCATCCCCCAGCAATCCCTGAAACTCACACCCCAGCAATCCCTGAAGCTCAAACCTCAGCAATCCCTGAAACTCATCCCCCAGCAATCCCTGAAACTCTTACCCCAGCAATCCCTGAAAATCATACCCCAGCAATCCCTGAAACTCACACCCCAGCAAACCCTGAAACTCATACCCTAGCAATCCCTGAAACTCATACCCCAGAAATCCCTAAAACTCAACCCCCAGCAATCCCTGAAACTCATCCCCCAACGATCCCTGAAACTCAACCCCCAGCAATCCCTGAAACTCATCCCCCAACGATCCCTGAAACTCATCCCCCAGCAATCCCTGAAACTCATCCCCCAGCAATCCCTGAAACTCACCCCCCAGCACTCCCTGAAACTCATCCCCCAGAAATCCCTGAATCTCATCCCCCAGCGATCCCTGAAACTGGATCCCCCAGCAATCCCTGAAACTCATCCCCCAGCGATCCCTGAAACTCAACCCCCAGCAATCCCTGAAAATCATCCCCCAGCAATCCCTGAAACTCATCCCCCAGCGATCCCTGAAACTCATCCCCCAGCAATCCCTGAAACTGATCCCCCAGCAATCAATGAAACTCACCCCCCAGTGATCCCTGAAACTCACAACCCAGCGATCCCTGAAACTCATACCCCAGCGATCCCTGAAACTGATCCCCCAGCAATCCCTGAAACTCATCCCCCAGCTATCCCTGAAACTCATCCCCCAGCAATCCCTGAAACTCATCCCCCAGCAATCCCTGAAACTCATCCCCCAGCGATCCCTGAAACTCATACCCCAGCAATCCCTGAAACTCATCCCCCAGCAATCCCTGAAACTCATCCCCCAGCAATCCCTGAAACTCATCCCCCAGCAATCCCTGAAACTCATTGTGACGATAGCTTCCACAGGCTTATTAATATTACACAAAAATAATTGGGTTTGAACTGAACGAGGCTTAAGATATAATAAATTGTATTTATTCCTTAGAATAAAGGTTAACACAACAGATAATACAGTAACAAACAAGAAGTACACTTACTTAAGAGTTGGGGAATGAGAAGTATGATGTAGCATTTCTTTCAGCAGTGAGGAAATCATTCAGGTGATATCAGGTAACC
Source organism: Ascaphus truei (assembly GCF_040206685.1). Lineage (NCBI taxonomy): Eukaryota > Metazoa > Chordata > Amphibia > Anura > Ascaphidae > Ascaphus > Ascaphus truei. The sequence goes on from NC_134483.1 coordinate 554,734,370, forward strand.
ATATCAGCAAACGAAGACAAAGGATATATGGGTGGACAGCAGTTTATAAACCATTCTCCTTCTATTCTTAACCTTAAGCACAGGGGATTGGTTTACAATTACCTCCAGCCACTCACTAACGTGGGAAAGCATTCTGACCCATGCCCCCCTGCTAGTTGGCACATGCGCAGTAGAACTCTGGGGGTCTCATTTCTGAAGCCCCACATTTACGTCAGGAATGCCAGACAGTCTACCATTTGGAGTTCTGGCAGGAAAACCTTTGTTGAAAGGTGTTAACTGGAACACTTAAGACCTGCCCTGGTTTGGGCTTCGGATAAACAGTGAGGGTGATAAAACTCTTTGAACAGCACTTAAATCCTAGACATAGCGGCGTCTCCAGGGCCATCTGCTACCTTATGGCCCAAAATAATTTCTTCTGGGTCTTTGTCCATACCTTAAGATACACTATTAAGCATAAAACATAAACGTATTAAAATATCCGGTTCCGTTAGGTTTAGCAGGTCCAAACTTCCCAGTTCGCATTGCTAGAACTGGGACACCATATGGTCCAAAAAGCGACTGGCTACGACCTAAGAAACCGGAGTTACACCAATGCACATTAAATCATTTTAATACAAAAATCTCCATTGAAAAAGAAATCTCAGCTTTTCACTAAATCCCCATTGAAAACAACGGGCAGCTCCGCCATAGACTTTCAATGGTAAATCGCCGCCATTGAAGTCAATGGGGGTTTTCTGCCATTGAAGTCTATGGGAAAAGTCCCGAACTTCAAGGGGGTCCATACTCCGTCGGGTTGGTCCAAGCGGGTCAAGGATAGTTCTGCAGCGATGCCGGAGCAGTGGCTACAGATACCCCAAACCCTGATCCGCTGAACCCTCCGGAACCGGAGATATGGATTCCTAAAATTCAGCATTTCTCACTTAGTCATTTTTCTGAGCCGTTTCTGCCGCCGCCGGCAAAGCCTATGGCGCGACCCGCTCTATCTGGTTCGACCCTTATCGGGGGTCCAGGATTCGGGGACCCGGTGGTGGTCGAGTGGGGGGACGCTTAGGAACTAGGGGCAAAAAGAATTTTATCCCTAGGTGCCCTAAAACAGTTTATTTCCCCGCTAATTGACGTTGAACTTGACCCAGTGATTTTAGCTCTTTTGAAGGACATTGTATCCGCTTTGCGGTTTGCGGTCTGGACGGCAGCCAACTAGGTTACCTCGAGGCATCTCCATTGAAGTCAATGAGCCCATTGACTTTCAATGGGAAACCGCCGCTCTCCCTCTCGGACGCCACCTGCTGGTCACTACAGGAAACAGGACGAAAACAGCACAAATTCCTATTGAAATGCATTGAGCCCTAATGGCGGCCAATGGGGACCTGCAAAATGGTGTCCGAAAAGGCGGGAAACTTACACAAAGAGCTATAATCATTAAAGAATTATTAACCCTTGTGCTCCCGGATGGATTCTAGTGTGTGTGTGATGCAAACACTGAGTAACCAGACATTACAATGGAACAGGGGAAAATACATTTACATGTCATAACAAGGGTTACATCACATTTCTGGACCTCAGCCCAGTTAACCCCTTGTCTCCCTGGTGCGGTCAGGGGTGGCCAAATGGGGTGCAACCCCTTTAATACCGGGCCACCCCCTCTCTCCCTCTACACTCATCCCCCAGCGATCCCTGAAACTCATACACCAGCAATCCCTGTAAGTCACCCCCCAGCAATCCCTGAAACTCATCCCCCAGCAATCCCTGAAACTCACACCCCAGCGATCCCTGAAACTCATCCCCCAGCGATCCCTGAAACTCACACCCCAGCAATCCCTGAAGCTCATCCCCCAGTGATCCCTGAAACTCATCCCCCAGCAATACCTGAAACTCATCCCCCAGCACTCCCTGAAACTTATACCCAGCAATCCCTGAAACTCATCCCCCAGCGATCCCTGAAAATCATCCCCCAGCGATCCCTGAAACTCATCCCCCAGCGATCCCTGAAACTCATACCCCAGCAATCCCTGAACTCATCCCCCAGCAATCCCTGAAACTCATACCCCAGCACTCCATGAAACTCATACCCAGCAATCCCTAAAACTCATCCCCCAGCGATCCCTGAAACTCATCCCCCAGCGATCCCTGAAACTCATCCCCCAGCAATCCCTGAAACTCATCCCCCAGCAATCCCTGAAACTCATACCCCAGCATCCGTGAAACTCATCCCCCAACGATCCCTGAAACTCATCCCCCAGCAATCCCTGAAACTCACACCCCAGCAATCCCTGAAGCTCAAACCCCAGCAATCCCTGAAACTCATCCCCCAGCAATCCCTGAAACTCATACCCCAGCAATCCCTGAAAATCATACCCCAGCAATCCCTGAAACTCACACCCCAGCAAACCCTGAAACTCATACCCTAGCAATCCCTGAAACTCATACCCCAGAAATCCCTAAAACTCAACCCCCAGCAATCCCTGAAACTCATCCCCCAACGATCCCTGAAACTCATCCTCCAGCAATACCTGAAACTCATCCCCCAGCAATCCCTGAAACTCATCCCCCAGCAATCCCTGATACTCATCCCCCAGCAATCCCTGAAACTCACCCCCCAGCACTCCCTGAAACTCATCCCCCAGAAATCCCTGAATCTCATCCCCCAGCGATCCCTGAAACTGGATCCCCCAGCAATCCCTGAAACTCATCCCCCAGCGATCCCTGAAACTCAACCCCCAGCAATCCCTGAAACTCATCCCCCAGCAATCCCTGAAACTCATCCCCCAGTGATCCCTGAAACTCACCCCCCAGTGATCCCTGAAACTCACACCCCAGCGATCCCTGAAACTCATACCCCAGCGATACCTGAAACTGATCCCCCAGCAATCCCTGAAACTCACACCCCAGCAATCCCTGAAGCTCATCCCCCAGTGATCCCTGAAACTCATCCCCCAGCAATACCTGAAACTCATCCCCCAGCAATACCTGAAACTCATCCCCCAGCGATCCCTGAAACTCATCCCCCAGCAATACCTGAAACTCATCCCCCAGCGATCCCTGAAACTCATCCCCCACCAATCCCTGAAACTCATCCCCCAGCAATCCCTGAAACATACCCAGCAATCCCTGAGACTAATCCCCCAGCGATCCCTGAAACTCATCCCCCAGCGATCCCTGAAACTCATCCCCCAGCGATCCCTGAAACTCATACCCCAGCAATCCCTGAAACTCATCCCCCAGCGATCCCTGAACCTCATCCCCCAGCAATCCCTGAAACTCATACCCAGCAATCCCTGAAACTCATCCCCCAGCGATCCCTGAAACTCATACCCCAGCAATCCCTGAAACTCATCCCCCAGCACTCCCTGAAATTTATACCCAGCAATCCCTGAAGCTCAAACCTCAGCAATCCCTGAAACTCATCCCCCAGCAATCCCTGAAACTCTTACCCCAGCAATCCCTGAAAATCATACCCCAGCAATCCCTGAAACTCACACCCCAGCAAACCCTGAAACTCATACCCTAGCAATCCCTGAAACTCATACCCCAGAAATCCCTAAAACTCAACCCCCAGCAATCCCTGAAACTCATCCCCCAACGATCCCTGAAACTCATCCTCCAGCAATACCTGAAACTCATCCCCCAGCAATCCCTGAAACTCATCCCCCAGCAATCCCTGAAACTCACCCCCCAGCACTCCCTGAAACTCATCCCCCAGAAATCCCTGAATCTCATCCCCCAGCGATCCCTGAAACTGGATCCCCCAGCAATCCCTGAAACTCATCCCCCAGCGATCCCTGAAACTCAACCCCCAGCAATCCCTGAAAATCATCCCCCAGCAATCCCTGAAACTCATCCCCCAGCGATCCCTGAAACTCATCCCCCAGCAATCCCTGAAACTGATCCCCCAGCAATCAATGAAACTCACCCCCCAGTGATCCCTGAAACTCACAACCCAGCGATCCCTGAAACTCATACCCCAGCGATCCCTGAAACTGATCCCCCAGCAATCCCTGAAACTCATCCCCCAGCTATCCCTGAAACTCATCCCCCAGCAATCCCTGAAACTCATCCCCCAGCAATCCCTGAAACTCATCCCCCAGCGATCCCTGAAACTCATACCCCAGCAATCCCTGAAACTCATCCCCCAGCAATCCCTGAAACTCATCCCCCAGCAATCCCTGAAACTCATCCCCCAGCAATCCCTGAAACTCATTGTGACGATAGCTTCCACAGGCTTATTAATATTACACAAAAATAATTGGGTTTGAACTGAACGAGGCTTAAGATATAATAAATTGTATTTATTCCTTAGAATAAAGGTGAACACAACAGATAATACAGTAACAAACAAGAAGTACACTTACTTAAGAGTTGGGGAATGAGAAGTATGATGTAGCATTTCTTTCAGCAGTGAGGAAATCATTCAGGTGATATCAGGTAACCATATCAGCAAACGAAGACAAAGGATATATGGGTGGACAGCAGTTTATAAACCATTCTCCTTCTATTCTTAACCTTAAGCACAGGGGATTGGTTTACAATTACCTCCAGCCACTCACTAACGTGGGAAAGCATTCTGACCCATGCCCCCCTGCTAGTTGGCACATGCGCAGTAGAACTCTGGGGGTCTCATTTCTGAAGCCCCACATTTACGTCAGGAATGCCAGACAGTCTACCATTTGGAGTTCTGGCAGGAAAACCTTTGTTGAAAGGTGTTAACTGGAACACTTAAGACCTGCCCTGGTTTGGGCTTCGGATAAACAGTGAGGGTGATAAAACTCTTTGAACAGCACTTAAATCCTAGACATAGCGGCGTCTCCAGGGCCATCTGCTACCTTATGGCCCAAAAGAATTTCTTCTGGGTCTTTGTCCATACCTTAAGATACACTATTAAGCATAAAACATAAACGTATTAAAATATCCGGTTCCGTTAGGTTTAGCAGGTCCAAACTTCCCAGTTCGCATTGCTAGAACTGGGACACCATATGGTCCAAAAAGCGACTGGCTACGACCTAAGAAACCGGAGTTACACCAATGCACATTAAATCATTTTAATACAAAAATCTCCATTGAAAAAGAAATCTCAGCTTTTCACTAAATCCCCATTGAAAACAACGGGCAGCTCCGCCATAGACTTTCAATGGTAAATCGCCGCCATTGAAGTCAATGGGGGTTTTCTGCCATTGAAGTCTATGGGAAAAGTCCCGAACTTCAAGGGGGTCCATACTCCGTCGGGTTGGTCCAAGCGGGTCAAGGATAGTTCTGCAGCGATGCCGGAGCAGTGGCTACAGATACCCCAAACCCTGATCCGCTGAACCCTCCGGAACCGGAGATATGGATTCCTAAAATTCAGCATTTCTCACTTAGTCATTTTTCTGAGCCGTTTCTGCCGCCGCCGGCAAAGCCTATGGCGCGACCCGCTCTATCTGGTTCGACCCTTATCGGGGGTCCAGGATTCGGGGACCCGGTGGTGGTCGAGTGGAGGGACGCTTAGGAACTAGGGGCAAAAAGAATTTTATCCCTAGGTGCCCTAAAACAGTTTATTTCCCCGCTAATTGACGTTGAACTTGACCCAGTGATTTTAGCTCTTTTGAAGGACATTGTATCCGCTTTGCGGTTTGCGGTCTGGACGGCAGCCAACTAGGTTACCTCGAGGCATCTCCATTGAAGTCAATGAGCCCATTGACTTTCAATGGGAAACCGCCGCTCTCCCTCTCGGACGCCACCTGCTGGTCACTACAGGAAACAGGACGAAAACAGCACAAATTCCTATTGAAATGCATTGAGCCCTAATGGCGGCCAATGGGGACCTGCAAAATGGTGTCCGAAAAGGCGGGAAACTTACACAAAGAGCTATAATCATTAAAGAATTATTAACCCTTGTGCTCCCGGATGGATTCTAGTGTGTGTGTGATGCAAACACTGAGTAACCAGACATTACAATGGAACAGGGGAAAATACATTTACATGTCATAACAAGGGTTACATCACATTTCTGGACCTCAGCCCAGTTAACCCCTTGTCTCCCTGGTGCGGTCAGGGGTGGCCAAATGGGGTGCAACCCCTTTAATACCGGGCCACCCCCTCTCTCCCTCTACACTCATCCCCCAGCGATCCCTGAAACTCATACACCAGCAATCCCTGTAAGTCACCCCCCAGCAATCCCTGAAACTCATCCCCCAGCAATCCCTGAAACTCACACCCCAGCGATCCCTGAAACTCATCCCCCAGCGATCCCTGAAACTCACACCCCAGCAATCCCTGAAGCTCATCCCCCAGTGATCCCTGAAACTCATCCCCCAGCAATACCTGAAACTCATCCCCCAGCACTCCCTGAAACTTATACCCAGCAATCCCTGAAACTCATCCCCCAGCGATCCCTGAAAATCATCCCCCAGCGATCCCTGAAACTCATCCCCCAGCGATCCCTGAAACTCATACCCCAGCAATCCCTGAACTCATCCCCCAGCAATCCCTGAAACTCATACCCCAGCAATCCCTGAACTCATCCCCCAGCAATCCCTGAAACTCATACCCCAGCAATCCCTAAAACTCATCCCCCAGCGATCCCTGAAACTCATACTCCAGCAATCCCTGAAAATCATCCCCCAGCACTCCCTGAAATTTATACCCAGCAATCCCTGAAACTCATCCCCCAGCGATCCCTGAAACTCATCCCCCAGCGATCCCTGAAACTCATCCCCCAGCAATCCCTGAAACTCATCCCCCAGCAATCCCTGAAACTCATACCCCAGCATCCGTGAAACTCATCCCCCAACGATCCCTGAAACTCATCCCCCAGCAATCCCTGAAACTCACACCCCAGCAATCCCTGAAGCTCAAACCCCAGCAATCCCTGAAACTCATCCCCCAGCAATCCCTGAAACTCATACCCCAGCAATCCCTGAAAATCATACCCCAGCAATCCCTGAAACTCACACCCCAGCAAACCCTGAAACTCATACCCTAGCAATCCCTGAAACTCATACCCCAGAAATCCCTAAAACTCAACCCCCAGCAATCCCTGAAACTCATCCCCCAACGATCCCTGAAACTCATCCTCCAGCAATACCTGAAACTCATCCCCCAGCAATCCCTGAAACTCATCCCCCAGCAATCCCTGATACTCATCCCCCAGCAATCCCTGAAACTCACCCCCCAGCACTCCCTGAAACTCATCCCCCAGAAATCCCTGAATCTCATCCCCCAGCGATCCCTGAAACTGGATCCCCCAGCAATCCCTGAAACTCATCCCCCAGCGATCCCTGAAACTCAACCCCCAGCAATCCCTGAAACTCATCCCCCAGCAATCCCTGAAACTCATCCCCCAGTGATCCCTGAAACTCACCCCCCAGTGATCCCTGAAACTCACACCCCAGCGATCCCTGAAACTCATACCCCAGCGATCCCTGAAACTGATCCCCCAGCAATCCCTGAAACTCACACCCCAGCAATCCCTGAAGCTCATCCCCCAGTGATCCCTGAAACTCATCCCCCAGCAATACCTGAAACTCATCCCCCAGCAATACCTGAAACTCATCCCCCAGCGATCCCTGAAACTCATCCCCCAGCAATACCTGAAACTCATCCCCCAGCGATCCCTGAAACTCATCCCCCACCAATCCCTGAAACTCATCCCCCAGCAATCCCTGAAACATACCCAGCAATCCCTGAGACTAATCCCCCAGCGATCCCTGAAACTCATCCCCCAGCGATCCCTGAAACTCATCCCCCAGCGATCCCTGAAACTCATACCCCAGCAATCCCTGAAACTCATCCCCCAGCGATCCCTGAACCTCATCCCCCAGCAATCCCTGAAACTCATACCCAGCAATCCCTGAAACTCATCCCCCAGCGATCCCTGAAACTCATACCCCAGCAATCCCTGAAACTCATCCCCCAGCACTCCCTGAAATTTATACCCAGCAATCCCTGAAACTCATCCCCCAGCGATCCCTGAAACTCATCCCCCAGCGATCCCTGAAACTCATCCCCCAGCGATCCCTGAAACTCATACCCCAGCAATCCCTGAAACTCATACCCCAGCAATCCCTGAAACTCATCCCCCAGCACTCCCTGAAATTTATACCCAGCAATCCCTGAAACTCATCCCCCAGCGATCCCTGAAACTCATCCCCCAGCGATCCCTGAAACTCATCCCCCAGCAATCCCTGAAACTCATCCCCCAGCAATCCCTGAAACTCACACCCCAGCAATCCCTGAAACTCATCCCCCAGCAATCCCTGAAACTCAAACCCCAGCGATACCTGAATCTCATCCCCCAGCAATCTCTGAAACTCATCCCCCAGCAATCCCTGAAACTCATCCCCCAGCAATCCCTGAAACTCACACCCCAGCAATCCCTGAAACTCATCCCCCAGCAATCCCTGAAACTCATCCCCCAGCAATCCCTGAAACTCATCCCCCAGCAATCCCTGAAACTCACACCCCAGCAATCCCTGAAACTCATCCCCCAGCAATCCCTGAATCTCATCTCCCAGCAATCCCTGAAACTCATCCCCCAGCAATCCCTGAAACTCATCCCCCAGCAATCCCTGAAACTCACACCCCAGCAATCCCTGAAACTCATCCCCCAGCGATCCCTAAAACTCATCCCCCAGCAATCCCTGAAACTCACACCCCAGCAATCCCTGAAACTCATCCCCCAGCAATCCCTGAAACATCCCCCAGCAATCCCTGAAACTCATCCCCCAGCAATCCCTGAAACTCACAAACAAGCGATCCCTGAAACTCATCCTCCAGCAATCCCTGAAACTCATCCCCCAGCAATCCCTGAAACTCATCCCCCAGCGATCCCTGAAACTCATCCTCCAGCAATACCTGAAACTCATCCCCCAGCAATACCTGAAACTCATCCCCCAGCAATACCTGAAACTCATCCCCCAGCGATCCCTGAAACTCATCCCCCAGCAATACCTGAAACTCATCCCCCAGCGATCCCTGAAACTCATCCCCCACCAATCCCTGAAACTCATCCCCCAGCAATCCCTGAAACATACCCAGCAATCCCTGAGACTAATCCCCCAGCGATCCCTGAAACTCATCCCCCAGCGATCCCTGAAACTCATCCCCCAGCGATCCCTGAAACTCATACCCCAGCAATCCCTGAAACTCATCCCCCAGCGATCCCTGAACCTCATCCCCCAGCAATCCCTGAAACTCATACCCAGCAATCCCTGAAACTCATCCCCCAGCGATCCCTGAAACTCATACCCCAGCAATCCCTGAAACTCATCCCCCAGCACTCCCTGAAATTTATACCCAGCAATCCCTGAAACTCATCCCCCAGCGATCCCTGAAACTCATCCCCCAGCGATCCCTGAAACTCATCCCCCAGCGATCCCTGAAACTCATACCCCAGCAATCCCTGAAACTCATCCCCCAGCACTCCCTGAAATTTATACCCAGCAATCCCTGAAACTCATCCCCCAGCGATCCCTGAAACTCATCCCCCAGCGATCCCTGAAACTCATCCCCCAGCAATCCCTGAAACTCATCCCCCAGCAATCCCTGAAACTCACACCCCAGCAATCCCTGAAACTCATCCCCCAGCAATCCCTGAAACTCAAACCCCAGCGATACCTGAATCTCATCCCCCAGCAATCTCTGAAACTCATCCCCCAGCAATCCCTGAAACTCATCCCCCAGCAATCCCTGAAACTCACACCCCAGCAATCCCTGAAACTCATCCCCCAGCAATCCCTGAAACTCATCCCCCAGCAATCCCTGAAACTCATCCCCCAGCAATCCCTGAAACTCACACCCCAGCAATCCCTGAAACTCATCCCCCAGCAATCCCTGAATCTCATCTCCCAGCAATCCCTGAAACTCATCCCCCAGCAATCCCTGAAACTCATCCCCCAGCAATCCCTGAAACTCACACCCCAGCAATCCCTGAAACTCATCCCCCAGCGATCCCTAAAACTCATCCCCCAGCAATCCCTGAAACTCACACCCCAGCAATCCCTGAAACTCATCCCCCAGCAATCCCTGAAACATCCCCCAGCAATCCCTGAAACTCATCCCCCAGCAATCCCTGAAACTCACAAACAAGCGATCCCTGAAACTCATCCTCCAGCAATCCCTGAAACTCATCCCCCAGCAATCCCTGAAACTCATCCCCCAGCGATCCCTGAAACTCATCCTCCAGCAATACCTGAAACTCATACCCCAGCGATCCCTGAAACTCATCCCCCAGCAATCCCTGAAACTCACACCCCAGCAATCCCTGAAACTCACACCCCAGCGATCCCTGAAACTCATCCCCCAGCGATCCCTGAAACTCATACCCCAGCGATCCCTGAAACTCATACACAGCAATACCTGAAACTCATTCCCCAGCAATCCCTGAAACTTATACCCTAGCAATCCCTGAAACGCATCCCCCAGCGATCCCTGAAACACCTACCCCAGCAATCCCTGAAACTCATCCCCCAGCAATCCCTGAAACTCATCCCCCAGCAATCCCTGAAACTCCTACCCCAGCAATCCCTGAAACTCACACCCCAGCGATCCCTGAAACTCATCCCCCAGCAATCCCTGAAACTCATCCCCCAGCAATCCCTGAAATTTATACCCCAGCGATCCCTGAAACTCATCCCCCAGCAATCCCTGAAACTCACACCCCAGCAATCCCTGAAACTCATCCCCCAGCAATCCCTGAAACATCCCCCAGCAATCCCTGAAACTCATCCCCCAGCAATCCCTGAAACTCACACCCAAGCGATCCCTGAAACTCATCCTCCAGCAATCCCTGAAACTCATCCCCCAGCAATCCCTGAAACTCATCCCCCAGCGATCCCTGAAACTCATCCTCCAGCAATACCTGAAACTCATACCCCAGCGATCCCTGAAACTCATCCCCCAGCAATCCCTGAAACTCATACCCCAGCACTCCCTGAAACTCAGCCCCAGCAATCCCTGAAACTCATCCCCCAGCAATCCCTGAAACTCATCCCCCAGCGATCCCTGAAACTCATACCCCAGCAATTCATGAAACTCATATCCCGGCAATCCCTGAAACTCATCCCCCAGCAATCCCTGAAACTCACACCCCAGCAATCCCTGAAACTCATCCCCCAGCATTCCCTGAAACTCATACCCCAGCGATCCCTGAAACTCATCCCCCAGCAATCCCTGAAACTCACACCCCAGCAATCCCTGAAACTCATCCCCCAGCAATCCCTGAAACTCATCCCCCAGCAATCCCTGAAATTTATACCCCAGCGATCCCTGAAACTCATCCCCCAGCAATCCCTGAAACTCACACCCCAGCAATCCCTGAAACTCATCCCCCAGCAATCCCTGAAACATCCCCCAGCAATCCCTGAAACTCATCCCCCAGCAATCCCTGAAACTCACACCCAAGCGATCCCTGAAACTCATCCTCCAGCAATCCCTGAAACTCATCCCCCAGCAATCCCTGAAACTCATCCCCCAGCGATCCCTGAAACTCATCCTCCAGCAATACCTGAAACTCATACCCCAGCGATCCCTGAAACTCATCCCCCAGCAATCCCTGAAACTCTCACCCCAGCAATCCCTGAAACTCACACCCCAGCGATCCCTGAAACTCATCCCCCAGCGATCCCTGAAACTCACACCCCAGCGATCCCTGAAACTCATACCCCAGCAATCCCTGAAACTCATACCCCAGCAATCCTTGAAACTCATACCCCAGCAATCCCTGAAACTCATTCCCCAGCAATCCCTGAAACTCATCCCCCAGCGATCCCTGAAACTCATACCCCAGCAATCCCTGAAACTCACACCACAGCGATCCCTGAAACTCATACACCAGCGATCCCTGAAACTCATTCCTCAGCAATCTCTGAAACTCATCCCCCAGCATTCCCTGAAACTCATACCCCAGCGATCCCTGAAACTCATCCCCCAGCAATCCCTGAAACTCACACCCCAGCAATCCCTGAAACTCATCCCCCAGCAATCCCTGAAACTCATCCCCCAGCAATCCCTGAAACTCATACCCCAGCAATCCTTGAAACTCATACCCCAGCAATCCCTGAAACTCATTCCCCAGCAATCCCTGAAACTCATCCCCCAGCGATCCCTGAAACTCATACCCCAGCAATCCCTGAAACTCACACCCCAGCGATCCCTGAAACTCATACCCCAGCGATCCCTGAAACACATACCTCAGCAATCCCTGAAACTCATCCCCCAGCAATCCCTGAAACTCATCCCCCAGCGATCCCTGAAACCCATACCCCAGCAATCCCTGAAACTCATACCCCAGCAATCCCTGAAACTCATCCCCCAGCGATCCCTGAAACTCACACCCCAGCAATCCCTGAAACTCATCCCCCAGCAATCCCTGAATCTCATACCCCAGCAATCCCTGAAACTCATACCTCAGCAATCCTTGAAACTCATTCCCCAGCAATCCCTGAAACTCATTCCCCAGCAATCCCTGAAACTTATCCCCCAGCGATCCCTGAAACTCATACCCCAGCAATCCCTGAAACTCACACCCCAGCGATCCCTGAAACTCATACCCCAGCAATCCCTGAAACTCATCCCCCAGCAATCCCTGAAACTCATCCCCCAGCGATCCCTGAAACTCATACCCCAGCAATCCCTGAAACTCATACCCCTGCAATCCCTAAAACTCATCCCCCAGTGATCCCTGAAACTCATACCCCAGCAATCCCTGAAACTCATCCCCCAGCAATCCCTGAAACTCATACCCCAGCACTCCCTGAAACTCAGCCCCAGCAATCCCTGAAACTCATCCCCCAGCAATCCCTGAAACTCATCCCCCAGCGATCCCTGAAACTCATACCCCAGCAATCCCTGAAACTCATCCCCCAGCGATCCCTGAAACTCCTACCCCAGAAATCCCTGAAACTCACACCCCAGCGATCCCTGAAACTCATTCCCCAGCGATCCCTGAAACTCATACCCCAGCAATCTCTGAAACTCATCCCCCAGCATTCCCTGAAACTCATACCCCAGCAATCCCTGAAACTCATCCCCCAGCAATCCCTGAAACTCACACCCCAGCAATCCCTGAAACTCATCCCCCAGCAATCCCTGAAACTCATACCCCAGCAATCCTTGAAACTCATACCCCAGCAATCCCTGAAACTCATACCCCAGCAATCCTTGAAACTCATACCCCAGCAATCCCTGAAACTCATTCCCCAGCAATCCCTGAAACTCATCCCCCAGCAATCCCTGAAACTCATACCCCATCAATCCCTGAAACTCACACCCCAGCGATCCCTGAAACTCATACCCCAGCGATCCCTGAAACACATACCCCAGCAATCCCTGAAACTCATCCCCCAGCAATCCCTGAAACTCATCCCCCAGCGATCCCTGAAACCCATACCCCAGCAATCCCTGAAACTCATACCCCAGCAATCCCTGAAACTCATCCCCCAGCGATCCCTGAAACTCACACCCCAGCAATCCCTGAAACTCATCCCCCAGCAATCCCTGAAACTCATACCCCAGCACTCCCTGAAACTCAGCCCCAGCAATCCCTGAAACTCATCCCCCAGCAATCCCTGAGACTCATCCCCCAGCAATCCCTGAAACTCACACCCCAGACAAAATGCATTGGTGATAATTGAATGAATGAACTAGCAATAACAGTGAGTGTGTGTGTAATACCCATGAAGATAACATTAACTAATCTAATCTGTGAATAAATATAAGGGGTGGAGAGATTATTAATAAATGTGCTATATGATGTATGTGCTAAATAAATTGCTAATTTTTAGAAAATATTGGAGAAATTAAAAAATATTTTTTTTAATAATAATATAATAATTAGAAATTTTTAAAAATTCCTTAAAACAAAAATTGGTTTACTGTATAGACCTAAAAAAGGATCAAGTAACATGAATTTAATTTAGTAGACTAAATAGGAGTAATAGTATATTTAGTGATATTAGCAAAAGGAGAGGGAGAAAACAAGTTCCCACGAGTGGGGAAAAACCATACTCTGTTTTGACAGAGACAATACTAGTGACCCCCCATAAACAGGGGGATATTGACCAGAACAGGGAGAACACAGGCAGCAGAAGAAGACCAGACACAGACCAAAGTAGTAGCGTCTATACACTCGTTCAAACCTTTAGGTGAAAGCGTGTCGAGGGAATATATCAAAAAGGATTCCCTGACACAGAGAGCTTTGAATCTATCACCACCTAGTTTCGTATCAGGTATAGTTTCAATACCCATGATTTTAAGTTGATTTGGGTTTTTAGAGGGAATCTGAGAGAAGTGCCTAGGAACACTGTGTGCCAGAACCCCCTTGATAATAGCACGCCTGTGCTCACGGAATCTGACACACAGTGCTCTTTTGGTGAGACCGGCATATTGGATGTTACATGAACAGGAGCGAAGGTATACAACGTAGGTAGATAAACAGTTAACAGAACTCTTCAATTTATGTACAGAATTAATACTATGTGAAGAAAAAGTTTCCGACAGTTGGAGGTGTCTGCATGGGATACACCTAGATCTGCCACATTTCCTGTTCCCATGTTTCGGCTGATAACTACCCAAAGCTTGAACATTACTACAAAGCTTACTTGGGGCGATTAGATGTTTTATACTCATAGCTTTACGGAAAATAATGGGTGCCGAGGGAGAGAGCAGATCTTTTAGATGAGGATCTGAGAGCAAAACCTTCCAATGTCTGTTGACAATATTTTTAATTTTATTTCCCAGTAGTGAGGGATTCAGCCGGCTGCAGGGAATTGCAAGGCACCTCTCTCCAGTCCAATTACGATTACGTCACCACCGTCACCATCATCACCGTCACCATCATCACCGCCACCATCATCACCACCACCACCACCACAACCACTTTTTAATTTTATATATATATATATATATATATATATATAAAAAAAAAACAGCGCTAACACATACAGTAGATATACGTGAACCAATTTAACCACTCTAAATGAAGTTAAATTCCAGAAATGAATGAAAGTCCAGTCCAGAAGACATAAATCTAGTGGAGACTGCCCACACATGTAGTGTTGGTAAAGCCAAAAAGCTAGATAAAAATGATGAGGGGGGCTACTACATCCAAAGGAGAATCACTCCCCACAGACAACTATGTAGAAAAGGAAAAGAAAAAAGCGGACACCCCTAGTTCATTATCTTCAGTGATATAGAAGAACATAAATGTATTAAAATAGATGTGTGGTAGTGTGAGGATTCACAGTTCTGGTGCTGCTGCCCCTTTAACCCTTACTCGGTCTTCTGATCCCCATGGCACTCAAGAGTGGCAACCTAGCGGTGGTACTTACGCGTGGTGCGCAGGTCCTATGCGAGCCCCTGTTGGCCTCTTCTGTCTCTATGCGCAGGGCACATTCTCGATCCTCTGGTCTTGACATGTGGCGCATGTGCAGTGCGCGGTCTCCCTGTCAGTCTGCGTTCTCTGTCCCTCGGTCCCGCCCCCGTCCTGACGTCGGTACTATGCGGCGCGGTTGTGCTCCTCGTTCCGCCTCTGTTCCCGCGGGTCCCACTTCTGGTCTTCGCTCCTGTACTGGCGCATGTGTCGTGGCACATGATGACGGTGCGCGACCAGGTTGCCTACTTGTTACGCGGGTTGCACACGGCATGCACGCACACACACTAATGCGGTAGCTATTGGCTGTGCAATAGGACATCCATGCATGATCCAGAAGCCAATCCGGAACCGCAGCCCTACTTCCTGGTCATCTCCTATTGGTGGGAGGTCCTATAAATATGCTCTCAGAACTCTCAGCTATTGCCGAGCATAACTCCAGTTTGTGTGACGCTGAACTCCCTACTCTGTGCCTATCTGCCTGAACCTTGCTGTCTGACCCTGCCTTGGAACTTACGTTGTGATTCTCTCCTGCACTGACTTTGGCTTTGAATACGACTACTCTACTCTCTCCTGCACTGACCTTTGCTTTGGCTCTATGACTACTCTACTCTCTCCTGCACTGACCTTGGCTTTGGCTCTATGACTACTCTACTCTCTCCAATCCTGACTCCGACTATGTACCCAACAATCTGCTATTTCATACTCCTAGATCCGGCAAGTACCTCATTATACTGTCTTCTCTTACCCAGCTTGCAAGACTATCCTACACTCTAGACACGCCCTCGCGGTTGTGGTCGGCATTTTGTACCAATCCCTACCTCAGCCCCGCGGTCGCGACTCGTATGTGGTGAGCTAAGGGTTTCAGTATGCCCGGCCAAACAAACTTCGACCCCGCTGAGGTAGGTAGAGTCATGACCATGCACGCCAACGCCCTGTTCAGTCTTGAAAATAAATGGGAGTCTAATGACCAAAACTTGAGAACCCTCCGGGACTTTAGAACCTTATCTCTCCACCTCCAAGGTCCTCGCCCGGATTCCGTGCAATCGGTCATTAGTACCCCTCTCATGCCTACTTATCTGTCCGAACCCTGACTTCCCACGCCCAATCGGTATGGGGGGAAATCTTCACGAGTGTCGGGGCTTCCTTAACCAATGTTTTATTCAGTTTGAGATGAATTCTTCCCGCTTTTCTTCTTTCCGTTCCAAGGATATCCTACATAATCTCTCTCCTCATAGATTATGCTCTTGCCTGGGCTTCCCCCATCTGGGAGCGAAGATCTGACCTCACCCAAAGCATTGGAGTTTTTACTAAGGAGTTCCGCAGGGTGGTCGATACACCAGGTCGAGAGGTATCTGCAGCTTCTGCTCTATTCTTTATTTCTCAGGGTAACTGCTACGCCGCCCATTATGCACTCTAGTTTAGGCCTATGCCTACGCCTTCATCGCACGGCTTCTTCCAGGATAAACCCCAACCAGGTGGGTCAGTTGGAATTTCCTGTCCCAGATTCATCTGAACCTATGCAATTTGTAGTCACTACCCTCTCACGCACTGAGAAGCAACGCCGCATAGATGCTGGACTTTGTCTGTATTGTGGGGGTCCTGGACATTTCGCTTTCTCTTGCCCCAACAAGGCGGGAAACGCAAGATTCCCATGAGGTCTAGTGGAGTCTCATGGGGAACGATCTCTCTTTCCCCTATAGCTACTTCTAATCCCACAAAGATCCTTGTACCTATTTCCTTGTCCGGTAAACGATTCTCTGTCTCCACATTGGCCTTTCTTGATTCGGGTGCCGGGGGCAACTTTATTGATCAGAATTTTGCAGAGCAACACAAGATTCCTTTAGTGCGCAAGAAGAACCTTATCGCCTTGGAGGCCATTGATGGTAGACCACTTCAGCCTGCATTCATCTCGTTGGAGACCCAGATTATTCAGCTAAGGTCTGTAAATAACCATGTTGAAGATATTTCTTTGAATGCCATTCACACTCCTTCTATTGCAGTAATCTTGGGCCTACCCTGGATACAAGTTCATAATCCACAGTTTGATTGGTTGAGCAAGGAACCTATTCAGTGGAGTTCGTACTGCGTTCAAAATTGTCTTGAAGGCTCAAGTAGCGTTTGTGCAACTACCATATCAGAAGATAAGGAAAGGGTACAGCTGCTGGAGGAATAATTCGACTTCATTTTCCAGAGAAGCCTTCAAGGAGTCGCCCTGAGGTCGCTCCTAGAGGGGGGGGAGGGGGTTCTGTGAGGATTCTCCGTTCTTGTGCTTTTGTCCCCTTACCCCTTACTCGTTCATCCAATGCCTGTGGCACCCAAGAGAGGCAACCTAATGATGGTACTTACGCACAGTGGTCGGGCACTGTGTGGGTTCCGTTGCCCTCTTCTATTTCTGGGCACAGGGCGTGCTCCCATTCCTCTGGCGTTGATGCTCGTGCGTTGTGCGTGATCTTCCTGTCGGTCTGAGGTCTCCACCCCTCATTCCCGCCCCCACTCTGACGTCAGGACTGCACGGCATGGCTGTGCTCCGCGCTCCTCCTCTTTTCCCGTGAGCCCCGCCTCTGGTCTACGCCCCCGTACTGGTACTTGTGTCGTGGCGCACAACGACAACGCGCAACTGGGTCGCCTGCATTATGTGCGGGTTGCGCGCGGTGCACGCGCACACTCTGATGCAGTCTCAATTGTCTGTGCAATAGGACGCACCAGCACATTCCAGCAGCTTATCAGGAACCGCAGCCCCACTTCCTGGATGCCTCCCATTGGTGGGAGGTCCTTTAAATATGCTCTCTGCACTTCCAGACCTCGCCGAGCATTACTCCATTGTGTGACGCTGTACCTCACTACTCCATGCCTGCCTGCCTTTATCTTGCTGCCTAGCCTTGCCTGGAACTTGTACCTTGTGATATTCTCCTGCGCTGACCTTGGATACATACTCTCTCCTGCACTGACTGTGGCATTGGAATACAACAAAGCTGCTCTCTTCCTGCACGGTCCCTGGTTTTGGCTCTACGACTATTCTAATCTATCCAATCCCGAGTCCGGCTACGTACCCCAACGATCCGCTTCTCTACACTCCTAGACCCGGCAAGTACCACGTTTACGCTGTTCTCTATTTCCCAGATACGGCCTTCAAGACTATCTTCCACTCTAGACGTGCCCTTGCGGTTGTGGTCGGCGTTCTATACCAATCCCTACATTAGCCCCACTGTCACGCCTCATTTGTGGTGAGCTACATGTTACACTCTAACCCTGGACCATGGCTTACGGACATCAACCACTCTAAACTCTCCAACACTGAACCACGGCAAGTATCTGAACAACCCTGACCTCTCTAACCCTGACTCGGCTACACGACTTGGATTACGCACTCTAGAGCGGACTGCGTGGTTGCAGGTCAGTGCCTATACAGTACATACCTGCCTCAGCCCCGTGGTCTTAGTCCTGTTTGTGGTGAGTGCAGCGTGACAGTGACAAACTCATCCACCAGTTTTGTAGCGTCTGTGTAAGTATTTGGCTTGCAGTCAAAGATCCATTCCCGCATGTCCGCGGGGCACTGCTGCCAAAACTGTTCTTTGTAAATCAAGTCCAGAAGCAAGTGGTACTTAGTAGCACCTTACCCTGCCAACCACTGTCCCCCATGCAATGCCATGCAGGAGGCAAGCAGCATGTAGTACTCTCAGGGCCGTTTCTCCTCGGATCGGAACATGCCCGGTACTCTTCTGGGGTGAGGGCATACTGGGTTAGGAGTAGGACTTTCATATGTCTATAATGATTGCCATACTCGTGTGCAATTGCCTGAAAAGTCTCTTTGGCCGTACCGGACAATAACGGGTCAAGCCGCAAAACCCAGTCCCGCTCTATTAGCTTGTATCAATGACATTGAGCATCAAAGTTCCTGAGAAACCCATCAATCTTGTCCATGCCATCCACAAACTTCCCGAATATGATCCACTCGGGGGGGTTGCTTGCTCCCTGTTAAGAAGGTGGGAGGGTGGGGCTGCTGATCCTTGTGCGGCTGCAGCAGCCGGACCTTTTTTGTCCAGGTTTGCCCCATCTCCTCATGATGCAAGGAGTGTGTTGATACCGGGTGTGGCAAGTTCATTTGCCACTGGGGTAACCATGGCCGCACTCCCCCGAACCCGGGACCCCGACAATGTCCATATGGGCACCCGCTCCATTCCCATGTCTGTCCACCAGGGCTGGATTAACCTCCCGCGCCCCTGGCTGAAGTGTTACCAAAGCAACTGCAGCTGAAAGCAAATCCTCCTCTTGTAAATCCATCTCGGCTTCGTGAACTTCCAAGCCCTCCTCCAGTAAAGTATTTGACCGACCGTCTGTCGGTAGCCCATAGCCTTCTCACCAGGCATCAAACTTTGTTCAGTCCCATGACTGGTACCATCCTGATCGATTGTCCATGTTTGCCCACAGGCCTTATGCTAAGGGGTAAAGAGAACCTGTGTTTTCCCTGCTTTGTGAAAAATGTGTAAGTTACCGCTTGTTTTGGGAGCTCGCAATCTTTGATTTTCCCGCTATATTATAAGGCCTCTCAGAGTTTATAACATAGGCTCAATCGATCCCACCTCTGCAACCTGTCACAGGAGACCAGGTTTATCAACACCTTTTTATATCGGGATCATATGATTGAACAAAACAAGGAGGTAAAATAAATTGTACTTTATTTCAGGAAAAGCCATACACACAATGTAACACAATTTACAGGGTCAACACACTTACTGGGAATGAAGCTAACGAATACATCTATTTTTAGAATGAAATTTGCAAAAATGACCTCTGTAGAAGCCAATTTCCTTGACCAGTAGGTACTCACGAAAGTCCTGGAACTGATTTCGTCATGCAATGCCGACCGCGACCACTACATTCTAAAAAGCAGGACTTAGAAACTTTTCTGAGTTTAAAATCCCTGAAGCCGGCTCGCGTCTATTCAGAATAGAGCATCTTTGAATTTCCTGCTGATGGTTTGGAGCTTGGAATCTGTGCTTCTGATTGTGGCTGCAAACTCTCTTAAGGGTTTCAGGCTCTCAGTCACCAACTTCTATAGCCAATCAGAGCGTGGGAATTCTCATGCCAGACAATCACCGATTTGCCGGTATTGTAAGGCTGGGATGGCACCTTTTTTCAGTCTGTAAAAGGGCATGCGCCAACGTGGCACCTCTGCCCCTTTGCATACTGCTGCGGCCAGGTTTATTCTAACATTTACCCACAGTTTTTCGGGGCATCTTGCGGCCGCGCGCGGCCCGTTTTCCCATTCAGCGCTAATGCGCTGAACAATGGGAAGCACCTGCGGCGCCAGAAAAAAAAAAAACCGCCCGCATCTGCACGGGGTTTTAAATTACTCGCGGTGGCGGCCGCTTTAGACTCAGGGCAGCCGCCACTGTACTTAGCCCACCTGCTACCCAGGCTCCACAGAGTCTGGGTTCTGGCAAATGGTTGCTGGATAGCCCTGTGTTATCCCAGGATGCTGGTACTAAAGCAGAACTGCAGTACACCTCCTATTCTAACACCTTGGCATCCCAGAGGCTTTCAAGTCCGGACTCCGCATAGACCCATAGGCACAAAGCTTGATAGCTATATGGTCTCCCGGAATCCATGACTTGGAAATCCCTCAGTTCATTTACAGGTTATCAGTATATATACCTATTCAATATAACTATTTTTATAAAATATACTGTGTCCTGTCTTCTGTGTGATGAAATGTACAAGTTCCTATTTTGGTTTCAGGAATGGAGTGAGAGTATAACTTGCCTAAACTCACTAGCCTCATGCTTGGCACACTTTAGAAAAATAACTTTTAAAACTTTTACACACAGAAATCATGCCCAGCTTTATCAAATAGCTGGAGCACCCCCTTAACTCCCTTAATCCCCTAAACCAGGTTTAGGGTAACTGGGCATGTATCTGGGTACCCATACTTACATTAAGCACCTCCTGTTATGGTTGCAGGTATACATTACCCACTGCATGCCTGTTTACCTTGTCTGGAATCCTGGCGGTGAATCGTATGAACGTTTTCAGAGTCAGAGTTTGACCGGAGTAATGCGCTTGGCTGTATCCGAGAATCTCACTCGATTCCCGGATCCAAATTTTGAGATACCCCATTGTCATGGGAGGACAATACTTTTAACACCAAAATACCCGGATCCTTTGATTGAGGAAAGCAAGAGATAAAATAAATTGTGATTTATTTACAGAATAAACATATACGGCTTGATTTACAATTACAGCGGAAAATACACTTACTAGTTACGATGTTAAGTCTTGTTACAGGATGGATCTTTCACTGCATGATAAATCTTTGGAGAATCTCCTTCCTGAGGGTCTGCACAGGTTATTATAGGGTTAGCATTCCTATCTTTAAAACTCTGCAGCCAACCTCTGCGTGGGAACTAAATATTCCCTCCTTTCACAGAGCTCCCAGTGCTGGGTAGCCTGGCACTGGGAGCTTCAGCATAGCAACTGGGCATGTGCAACAAATGCCATCTTTCCCCATTTGTCATGCTAAACCCACTTCCAGCTCAGTGCTGGAAAGACTGGAAGGAGCAGCCATTTGGCAGGATGGATTATTGAAATTCTCTGGCTTTCCTCCTCCCTACAAACAAAGGGGTTAACACCTCCATATCCTTGCTAACACATGGTTAACACCTCCATATCCTGGAATGCCTTTGAAACTGGTCCTTTGATGCTCAGGGGTGGAGCAGCCACCTCTGTTTCCTATGCAAATGGATTTTTATCTACACTGCCGACACAGTTTATCCGAGTGCGGCTCATTCCGCAAGCCGGGAAATGTCCCGGCTTGCGAGCCGCACTCCCTCAGCGTGCCGCGCATCACCGATGCGCGGTCACGCATCATCGGGTGCCAGCGCCCCCTGCACGCACGTCCAGGGCTCCCCGAGGGAGCCCTGGAGTCCCGCGATCTGCGGGACGGCGGCAGGGGGTTCCGGGGGACTCGGCGGACCCGGCAGCGGTAGGGAGAGCGCCCCGATCGGAGGGCGCTCTTCCGCTGCTTCGGCGCGCGCCCGTCACCCTGCGGCGCGCGCCAGGATACTGCTGCGGCCAAGAACGGGCAAATGCTCGAATAAACTTGGCCGCAGCAGTATACTGAATGACTTCCTCCGAATATTACTTTAATCAAAATATAAACCTTGGGGACTGTTAAAACCATTTTCTTTTCCAATTATACAGAGAAACCTTGTCATATGATACACTGATTGCCCCCTGGGTTCTGAGTTCTTGGGCATATAACTTTGAATGTAATTCCATTCCCTGCCATGTCTTACGGTTCTTGGTCTGTGCTGAAGCAGGGAGATTTGGCGGTGAGCTGCAAACTGCTTTCTAGGGAGGATTTTATCCGGTGTCTGTGTTCCTCATGTCCTCAGGGATCTGGCGGGATTCCTGGGTACATGATTCGGGGTAACCCGCAACACTGGCCCCCTTCTACCCAAACACACCCTGACAACAGTTTACCGTAAAATCACCCCTGACTTTCAAGCCCTGCGCATTTCCGCTGGTTGTCACCCCTGAAACTCTCGCCCTGCACGTCTCCGCTGGTTGTCACCCCTGAAACTCTCGCCCTGCACGTCTCCGCTGGTTGGCACTCCTGGAACAGTAAAAATACACATAAATCTTTATTAAAATGCAGTTACAGGCCATGATTGGTTGAAGAGCTTACAATCACAATTCCCGAATATGGCTCAGGGGCTCCCAGCCGGGCATAATACCTTTATTAATGGCCTGGGTACCTACTCACCGTCACAACCATAACTCCGGAACCCCGATTAATAGCCACATTATGTAAAGTCTTTCTCCAGCAAACCCACCCTGAAACTTACAGCCTAGAAGTCTCCCGGTCCCAGCAGCCCAGGAAAGGCAAAACACACAGTCATGCATGTAGGACATCTGAGTCCAAGAGCTGACACTCTAGGATCCTAACACATGGATCAGGGGTTACCAAGTGGGCTGAGCCTTTATTAGTGAGCCTGGTTAACCCCTTCACCATTACAGCAAGTCACTAAGATGTACTTACGGGACCCCTCTTGCGAAGGCTGGCCCTAGGCCAGCGGACATTTTACTTAACTCATTATCGAGCATTTGGGCAATGACTAGCAGTTATGCTATCTCCAATAATAAATATACAAAGCCACGGCCCTTATACCTTCAGACTGTGGGCCTCCTGCAGTAAACGTCGATAAGCCCTATCTCGCCAGGTTTTTGGCAAATATGCCTACTGCGATTCAGTAAGCCCCGAAAAGCTGGTGAGATTAAAAAAATCCATCGGTTTATTTGGCGGAAAACAATCCACCTCGCGCTTGGCGAAAAGCCCTATCTCTCCGCTTACCACCAGCTTCTGAAACTCTCTGTTTTCTAGTAGCGCCAATCAGTATCTCACCGCTGATCGCCACTCTAGAATGTAGAACATTTCTCAAAATCGCCCCGCCACAAAAGTTGGCAAGAAGCTGGTGATGAGCGGCGATACGGGCGGGACTTACAAAAAATCAGGCCTTTTCCCTGCATTGATTGATGCCGGGGGTCCCGGAGCTGATACCCATTAATACCAGCACCCGAGACCCCCGGCATCCATCCGATGATTACCTTAGGGGCTAACCGCTAAGGCTAGGAAGGGGTTAACCACACGTGCCAGGCTTATTGTGGGTAGCGGGGGTAGGCAAAGGGTGTATATGACACTTAGGGCCTCATGCAGTAAGCGACGAATATGTGAAATCGGCAAGCTTACCGATTAGGCATGTTATTGGCGATTTTCCCTCTCCGTATGCAGTAAGTGCCGAATCCATTCAAAATCAAGACGAAAACAAATCCGCCCACTCTCACGATGATTTGCCGATCACACACAGGTGTATCGGCGTGCGTGGCGGGGTGCTGTTACGTTCGCCAGTCAAAAATCTTGCTGAATCAGGCGAAGCCAGCATGTATTGGATAGCGCGCCATATTTAAAGGCAATGTGTACTGTTAATCATTCTCTGTGTTGTTGGGAGTAAGAGAGAGAGAGACGCACAGAGCTGGGTGATTTAATATTTGCATATTGACTGAGAGACTTGTTGTGTATTGTGAAAGCTTTGTCCTTTGTTGTTTTGTTTACATCTTTGTCTTGTTTTCTATGTGGAAGTGTTTCGTGTGATTGGCTGTACATTTGTTTTCTGTTTTTTGTGAGTGCTGTAAGTATGCCCGCAAAGCGTGGGAAGAGTGATGCTGGTGTGAGTGGTAGTGCTACTCGTGCGAGTACACGTCAGAGTGAACGTACTGTTCAGGGGAGTGATGTTGCTAGGAGTGTGAGTGCTGTTGCTGGGAGTGGGAGTGCTGTTGCTGGGAGTGCGAGTGCTGTTGCTGGGAGTGTGAGTGCTGTTGCTGGGAGTGGGAGTGCTGTTGCTGGGAGTGGGAGTGCTGGTGCTAGGAGTGCGAGTGCTGTTGGTGGGAGTGCTGTTGGTGGGAGTGCTGTTGGTGGCTCAGTTGCTGATGGGGTGTCTGGTGGTGGCGTGCTTGCTGGTGGCCAGCTTTTGGAGTCTCTTCCATTGGAACAAGGAGAGTCAAGTCAGCAGCAGCCAAGCTCTGAGCCTAAACCTGCTCGGAAGAAACGTGTGGAGAAGCCACGTAATCCTCGATTCAATGACCAGGAAAATAGAGCTCTTGTCACTGGGATTCTGGAGCACTATGACAGTCTCTATGGACATTTAGTAGGTAAGTGTACCTTTCCATTTATTCTTCAAATACATGTGATCCCAGGGCATGTGAGTTTTGTTAATATGCAAATATTGGTCAAGAATATCTTTCTATGTTAATTATTGTGGAAACACAGCTTTTTTTCATGCTTTACAAGGACAACAAAACACAGGCGTTCAATTTGCGATAACTGCATACAATATTAATGCAAGCTTGCTTACTGTCACGGTTGTGCTCGCCACAAACTCGGGTCGGACCGCGTGGCTGAGGTAGGGTTGTAAAAGCACCGACCTTAAACCTCGCAGGCTGATCCGGATTGCGCAGTTCATAGTCGTACGTAGCAGGGTCTGGATTGGAGAAGACAGCATCGTCGTTGTACAAGCCAGGGTCAGGATAGGAGACGTCAGAATAAACATTGTCCAAGCAAGAGTTCGGCAACAGGGAGTCAGGAGAACCCCGCTTCGGCTTATGAGCGCGGGGGGGTTCTCTGCGCGTGCGGCGACCATGGCCCATGGTACTGGTCTCAGGAGGTGGAAGACAGACCAGATCTACACACCGCCTAGCTGCTCGGTTAAACCAGAGCTACAGCGCAAGAGTCCTGAGCGGGTTAGGGAATCCTCTGTAGCAGCGCAGGAACCAGGACACGGCCTCTCTAGATTAGGGAAAGAGTAGGCCCCAGGAACCAGGAAGCTGTAGATAAACAGGGAGACCTCCGCTTCAGTGTAGGAATCCAGGAGACTGAAGGACGCAGGGGCGAAACCTCCGCTTCAGTGCAGGAATCCAGGAGGCTGAAGGACGCAGGGACGAAACCTCTGCTTCAGCACAGGAGAACAGGAAGCTGACGGACGCAGGGACGAAACCTCTGCTTCAGCACAGGAGAACAGGAAGCTGAAGGACGCAAGGGAAATCTCCGCTTCAGCACAAGAGAACAAGCAAGAGCTTGTGGCAGAACAGTTGGTGACATCCGGTAAGGACTATGCTCGGCCAGGAGCATTATGGGAAGGCAATACTTAAAGGCCAGCAGGCCAATCCCCAGCGGGGGTGTGAAGATATTGCTCCAATGAATGAATGCAAGTCTAGGTTGCATAATAGGCTGCACAGCTGCAGTAGATACCAGAGGGAGTGTGTATAGCTTTGGTGAGTGAATCCAGGCTGCAGCAAACATCAGGAGAGCTGTTCCAGAACTGCACCGGTCTGCAAGGTAAGGTAACCAGTAACCCGCGGAGCGGATTCCTGACACTTACACTACCGACACACTTTATTAAAGTGTGGCCGGTACCGCAAGCCGGGAGATTTCCCGGCTTGCTAGTGGCCGCCCCTCGGCGTGCCGCGCGTCATAGACGCGCGGTCACGCGTCTTCGGGAGCGTGCGCCCCCTGCACGCGCGTCCAGGGGCTCCCCGAGGGAGCCCTGGTGTCCCGCGATCGCGGGACAGCGGCAGGGGGTTCCGGGGGACCCGGCGGACCCGGCAGCGGTAAGGAGAGCGCCCCGATCGGAGGGCGCTCTTCCGCTGCTTCGGCGCGCGCCCGTCACTCTCGGGCGCGCGCCAGGCTACTGCTGCGGCCAAGAACGGGCAAATGCTCGAATAAACTTGGCCGCAGCAGTACATGTCTATGTTTAGTAGTGAATGCTCATGTGCTTCACATATTACACCTAAAACAGCATGTTTGCTATCTCTTGGAACAGCTAGCAGTGTAGGAAACTGGTGCTTCTATTATTATGAATAAACGTCATATATTTAGTTTGTATTTCAAGCGCGGACAAGTTCATCAAGCAAAAATGAAATGTGGGACACAATAATAATTGGTGTCAATGCGTGTGGGAATCGTGTCAGGGACAAGCTGAATTGTCGCAAAAGATTTGACGATATTAGGTCAAAATTGAAAAAGAAAATACAAGACCAACGCGTGCATGCTTCTGGCACTGGAGGTGGCCCGCCACCACAACGTCTGATCTTAACTCCATTGGAGGAGCTGCTTCGGGGAAAATTACTTCCCGTCGTCGTGGAGGGCTTGGCCGGTGACCGGGACATCGGAATTTATCCCTCACAATTTCCACCAGGTGAGAAATCTTAATGTACAAGGCGTGTCGTTGCTTACAGTTATTTTACATATTTCCGCTGCTTATTATACTGTCTTCACAATATAAGCATACCTACATCTATATATGTATATGTCTGTTTCTCTCTATATATATATATATCTCAAAATATACATATATGTTGTAGTCCTAATAAAAGCAGTAACTAATATACCACGTGCCATTCCGTGGTCATTTACATGTGAATTCCCAAAATGCATTGCTGCAGTGGAAGCAATTGATGGTTGGCGAAGATGGGGAACAACAGGGTAGCACACATGTGTAACACATGCTAATGAGAAATTATTACTAGCTACTGGTACAGAACATAAATATGTATAATATTCATGTGTATATTATTTATTTAACTCCTAAAAACACGACATTACTGCCTATTCTAATCATGCATTGAATATATTGCATGCAACGGCCTACAAACATCACTTGCACTAACAAATGTATAGTTGTTTATGAAAAGGTCCATTTTTGCTTGATGTCATATACAGACAGCATAATGAGGCA
Source organism: Ascaphus truei (assembly GCF_040206685.1). NCBI lineage: Eukaryota > Metazoa > Chordata > Amphibia > Anura > Ascaphidae > Ascaphus > Ascaphus truei. Next base: position 554,762,003 of record NC_134483.1, read on the forward strand.
CACGTAGCATATGTTATGTCATTGTGTTCATAACTTGCACACTGCAGACGACTATTTAGCTCCTCTACCATTGTGTTAAAGCAGCTGCAATGAATGTCATCACAGCATACACGTCAACAGAGGGGGTGGGGTTCAGCACACACCCAAATTACAGGGTCATCTTACGGTCAACTTAGTTCACACAATTTTCACCTGTTTGAAGTAATTGAAAGGTCTGCCTGATTAGGGTTTTTGGGGAAGGGAATACCGTACTTACAACCTGACTAGCAAAACTGAAGGTAATCACACTCATTTGAAAGCTTAACTCTAGGTACTAAATCCACCAACAAGTCATTACTTATCAAACCGTACGTCACACATTCGTTCACTCATATCTATAGTTGAACTGATATCAACAACACATTATCACACACTGCATGTGTTGTGTTGTTGAGTGACAGCCACATTCAGGTGTGCCACAGTTTCTATTAATGTACCACACATATCCTCTACCAAAAACGAATCTTTTTGCTATATGACCACCTTCATGATAACCATTGTGAATGTTCATCTCATGAAACTTATGTACATTATGATACTGATATGACTACACAACATATGATTTGTATGTACAAATTTAATAAATTGATCCTAACGCATTACAGCAGAAACATAGTATGTTGTATGTTAGTGAACTCAAAAGTTCTAAGTACAGAGGCATGTACATTGTTATTACAACTATTTATGTTCACTTTCTCACACACATTTTCGGTTAAGGAACTTATGCTGTTAGTTACTCATAAATACAGAACATACAATAACTGTTTGTTCAATATTTACACATGTAAATGTACAACTGATGTTATTGTTATATATAGTTGCCCCTGGAGGACATGTGTCACCTGAGATGGAACAAGTGTCTTCACCTGGGTCATGCAGCTCAACACACCTAGAAGGTGGGTGTATGAGGTGGTGCCCATATAATATGTGCACTTCTATATGTTATGTTTTCATGTTCAATATTTGTTTTGCACATGTTCTTTAAATAGGATTACTTAGTGTCAGTGAAAATTAAGTTTAAGACAACATGTATTGTGTTGGTGATGTTAAGTATCATGTAGGAGTTGTGAGTTTAGAACAACTTTTCATTCATTCTTATTTCATACTGAGTCCAAACATTATTCATAAGTCAAGGTAGTTTTTAATGGGACGTTATAAAACGTTTGGAAACATGTTAGTTGTTACTTATGACACAGTATAATTACATAGTAAAACAGCAGAGATTAACATGCCATTTCATAATGTGTACATTTATTTTTAGAACATGATGATGAAGATGATGAAGTTGATGATGATGATGCCGCCATAGACACAGAAATGCAACCAAGTGACCATGAAAAGGTTCCCATTGAAACAGTTACACAGCCAATTCGTCCATCAAGTAACACATACGATGCAATAGTAGCTTCTGAGGGAAAAATTGTTGAAGCTGAAAATCGTCGCCATTCAGATCTGATGACAGTGCATGAAAGGATGATATCACTGCAGGAAAAAACGATATCACAATTGGCACATCTCCACAGAGTCTTCATTGAAGTGCCTAAACAATTGCAAAAAATCAACACATCATTAGAAGCATTAGTTGTTCAGCAAACCCAAGCTAATTACTTGAGCATGACTACAGTACCAAATTTTAACTTTAACACATCACAGGAAGGATCTTTACATGGTGATCATTTTTCACCCCATGCATCTGATGTTCATTCCCCAGGTCGGGATCTTACCGGTAAAGTTGCAGAAAGTTCTGTGCATGTTCCTGACAACATCCTACCGCTGCCATCTGTAGAAATTCTGGAGCTGACACCTACAAAGGAGGCGGCAAAAACAAAAAAGCACAAGCAGTTACTACTGACCAGTTTTTGGACACAAACAAAAAAACCCACACATGAAAAGGAACAACCATCAGTTGTGCACTGTCTACCAACTTGCTCACATGTGTCAGTGGGCACAAGCCCTTTCCGTGATCAGTCACTGCCCACAAGCCCTGCCCGTGAACAGTCACTGGCCACAAGCCCTGCCCGTGATCAGTCACTGGCCACAAGCCCTGCCCGTGATCAGTCACTGGCCACAAGCCCTGCCCGTCAACAGTCACTGGCCACAAGCCCTGCCCGTGATCAGTCACTGGCCACAAGCCCTGCCCGTGATCAGTCACTGGCCACAAGCCCTGCCCGTCAACAGTCACTGGCCACAAGCCCTGCCCATGATCAGTCACTGGCCACAAGCCCTGCCCGTGATCAGTCACTGGCCACAAGCCCTGCCCGTGAACAGTCACTGGCCACAAGCCCTGCCCGTGAACAGTCACTGGCCACAAGCCCTGCCCGTGAACAGTCACTGGCCACAAGCCCTGGACGTGATCAGTCACTGCCCACAAGCCCTGCCCGTGAACAGTCACTGCCCACAAGCCCTGACCGTGAACAGTCACTGGCCACAAGCCCTGCCCGTGAAGTGCCACAGGCCACTCAAAGTGGCTCTGTTGTGACTCAAGTTGTAGCCAAACGGAAAAGAAAAATCCAAGAGACAACAAGCAGGCCTGTGACTCGCTCTCAAAAGGAAAAAAAATAATAAATGTTATAATTAAGTCAATATGTCTTTGGCCTTGTTTTGTTGACTTCATATTTTCTAATGAATATTGTATGTATGCTGAAGACCTGTTGTTTCCAAACATTCAAGTATGTCATTGTACACGTGAAGTTTTGGAAATGTTAACAGTCCTAATGAATGTTGTTATGAATATTTATGTATTAATCATCTGCTCAGTAATGGTCCACCAGGACCCAGTTGCTATGTTTAGAGAAGCTGCCATTTACTTACCTGCAAAACATTGTATTTGGGTGTGTTACGTGATGTAATCATTGCATGTAAATATTATTCACATGCAATTAAAAACACACATCTACTTAACTGCTAACATCTTTCTTGTCCGTGTACAGCATGATTAAGTGTTAAATATTACTTACCTTCACCTTACTTGAACATTCTAATTTTGACCTTTAATCATTTATGAGTTCTGTTTTCAATAACATATCTGTGAATGTTTAGTAATATATATGTAGTATGTATGGATATATGTACACACACACACACACAGTGTGTGTATATATATATTTATATATATATATATATATATATATAAATATATATATATATATATATATATATATATATATATATATATATATATTATTTGTACTATCTAAACTGGTATACATGTATTTTCACAAAACATACACTTACTGCTTCCTTGTCAAAACACAGTATTGTAATAATACAGGCCTACTGTTTGTGAAAGATACTTAGTGTGCGCCTATAACAGTATGGGCCTTAAACAATTATTAATCACTTCATTCACTCATGTTTACCACCATTTAATTAGGTTTCATACAAGGCCTACTTACTGCCATCAATATGATCTGTGTAGAACTGGATTACATAGATATATTATTGGTTGTAACACTACAGGCCTTCTCAATTAAAAAAAGGCGTTGTTTGATGGTAAATCACAATTGCTCACAAGCCAATGTGAAAGGCCATACAACATTGTAAGCCTCTATTATTTAAATCTTTACATTAATGACACCAATATTAAAATCCCTCTTTACATATAAGCCATTAAATATTGTAATATACACACACATTAAAAGTTTGTTTTGACACACATATACATATGTATATTGTAATATATATATATATATATATATATATATATATATATATATATATATATATATATATATATATAAAATATATAATATATAATATATATTTATATATATATTATATATTTATGAGTCAGATATATATATATATATATATATATATATATATATATATATATATATATATATATACATATACACACTTACTTAAACTCTGATGCAGTCAGGGAGTTAACCAGACTGAAAATAGACACTGAAATGTATGAGAAAAAACATAAAGATTACAACATTTGCAGGTGTCTGTGTATTTCATTATATGGCTGTGTAAGCACTATTTTCATAAAGCGTTCAATGTTTCTTTCCTCAACCCACAGTGTTTTTTAATTAAAATGTTACAGTTGTTTTGAGAAAGTAGATACAAGTAGATTAATATGGCATTCACTCTGAAATGCCTATCAGAAACCACAAATGTGAACCAATTATTTGTACAACTCCAATTGGTGGTTAGAAAACAGGAGTAAAAGAAGAAACATTTTGTGACCTTGAATGCAAAGACACAAAATAGATAACATTCTACTAGTTTGACCATTCTGAGCAGACAAAAATCAAGTTCAGTAACATTTTGTATTAAGCTGCAATGGCTAACGATATGATTCAAAACAGCCATCCACACAAAGGATATAAAAGGATGATAGCTGAGGCGATCGTATCAACTGCAGAACAGAAAGCCAACGTGGGCCAAATCTATGATTTGATTAGAAAAAAGTATCCTTATTACCAAGAACCTGGGCGGGCGCGAAATTTTAAATCCTCTGTAAGATTCACTTTATCAACTAATGAATGTTTTGAACGTGTGCAGGATAACCTACAAGAAAGGTATGGTTTTTGGCAGATTGCTAAGGAAAATAAAATCACCGTGGAACACGGCACATATATTCTGCTACATAGCATATTTATTCCTAATAACAATAGCAATGGATCCGCTACTACTGTTCCGTGTGAATCGATACCTGCTGCAATATCTGCACCCTCCATTCCTGAAACACACATTCTACAAGAACATAACTACTATGATTTTGTACAAAGCCTTTATGCTGCAAACTCATTCGAATGGGTAACCGAAGAAATGAACCTACCTCCGGACCAATTGTTTGAAGAAGGCAGTGGCGATTCCTATGAGCGCCTCATGGAGGAGATGTGTGTCATACAGGATTCAGCATTTGGGTCAACCATGGATGCAAATGCATTGGTTTTCTGGAGCGACCAGTTGCAGGCAGACGAAGTGTTACTTCTACAAGAATGGTAAATATAACAATCGTTATGCCTTGACTCAGCCTTAAAAGTTTTTTTTTTTTTGTAACCACCATTTTTACTTTAAATGCGTGGATACAGCGTAACATTGAAGACTGCATAACATGTAGCGATCACAAACACATTGTTTCCTATTACAATATAGTAGAACCAGAAAGATTAGTACACATTGCTCACGGAATAAATATACGTAATTTCCTATCCCTTTAAACATATTAGCAACATGTTACCATAACTGTAACACACCTGTTTTTTTATCATGCAACATCTAAAAAATAACCGGGTCGACCACGTATGACGTGGGACGCTTGTCATGTGCCAAGCCGTCCTTAAAAAGGATTATGGATGTAAGTCCCACCCCCAAGCGACGTGCGCGCGTCAAAGCCTATTGGCTGTGTTGTTTTGTTATAGTTACGGTAACTGCACTGTGTCATGCGTGCGCGTCTGTGTTTGTGGGCGTGCACTGGGCGTTAGCCGAATGTTAATTGAGTGGGAGGAGTGTTTGCGTGCGCTTCACGCTGGCTTAACATGACGTCACACGTATTGCATTTGCGCATTGTGTTATCGGCCGTGCTTTCTGTCCACACACGTCTGTTTAAAAAGAATACAGATGTAGTCGTTTAGAACAAATGTAGTTTCTCCTTCATTGTATTAGAAAGAAATATTTTATGGTTAATGGTATTTACAACATGTATTGAACGCACAACGTACGCATTGTTTTGCGCATGCGCTAACACTTAGTCGAACCAAGCGTGAAGTGCGTGTGCACAGTAAGATGTGCGCGCACATTTTTAAGTATACACCCAACGTTAACTTCATATACATAGTTTTGCGTGCTACTAATTTTACAAACGAATACATAATGATGTATAGTTGTACTTCTAACATATAACTGAGTGACGTGTGTATCTACACAATCATATAGAGATGTGTAACGCGTTGTCACGGATACATATATAGTAAGGTGCCATCTTTGACCATCATGTGTTTGCTGTATTTCAGAGATGTCGGGCAAGATACAATCGGATCAATGTATGATTTCAGAAGAGTCTAACTTTATATGAGATGATTGTGAGGAGGAGCCACCGACTACTATACTACATATGGAACTAATTTTATATTGCTTGCAGCGCTTACTAACAAACAATTAAAAATGTGATACCCTTATGCCTATATTGCATAAACACTTAATTAACATAATGATGTTGCAAAAGAGTGCAGCTAGAATTTTTCTTGAGTGTTCTTTAATTACTACTAACATTTTTTTACATGGTGTGTTTCATATATAACAACCATTCCCACTCTGCTAACACATTTGTGTATTCTATTGTGTAATGGAACGTATGACTGTCGAAACTATGTAATCATAATCATAATAATAATAATAATATGTTATTGTATAGCGCTACTAGTTGTACGCAGCGCTTTACAGAGACATTTTGCAGGCTGAGGTCCCTGACCCGTGGAGCTTACAATCTATTTTTTGGCACCTGAGGCACTGGGAGATAAAGTGACTTGCCCAAGGTCACAAGGAGCCGACATCGGGAATTGAACCAGTCTCCCCTGCTTCAAACTCTCTGTGCCTGTCTGTGTCTTTACTCACTGAGCCACTCCTTCTCCCAATATAAAGGACACTTACAACCAACTAGCCATTTATAGTCAAAAATTTCTTGATACATGGGTATGTTGATGAAATGGTTTGGGACTGTAGCAAAGAATGTTATTGGCAAGATGTTGTGGTCCCCTACAATGCATGATGTTATGAATATTACAACAACATCATGTAATGAAGTACGTTTATGTGTATATTTCATGTAACAAGCTAAGTATAGTTTACTGTGTTCATTAAACTTTCTACACATAAATAGTACAGTCAATATGATGATATAAGCTACCATAATAAACCTGCTGTTATCATTTGTCGGTGTTATACATGGATCATAAACAAATTGATACAGACACAAACAGTTGTATTAAAAAGTGTGCCTATGCTAATGTGCATGTGATTGACGTTTATATTTTGAGAATACTTGTTCATTATCATCATGATAATGATGAAGTGACGTAAATGACATTCCAAATATATTAAGAACATTGTGATTGTGGGTAATTATTAATGCAAAATTACACTTACATTTCTGACACAATTGTGGTTTTGATTACAGTTTGCCACTTGTTACACGTAGGTCACATCAACACACATGTGTGACTTATACATACACATGTGACAATGTTTAATTAATGTTGACAAATAATTTATAGCATTAATAATCACCTACATTGCTAAATATAAGATGTACGCATTGCTGTGATTACAGGCATTCATGCATGGAGTGTTATGATCAGTCAATTTCATCCGTGATTAAAGCTCCCGTAAGTAAAAAAATATCTACAGTTATCCCCTTCTCTCCAAACACCTGTATATTACATCAATGGTAATTATAAGGGAACATACATTAAATGTGATGAAATGGGAGTAATCATTTTATAATACAATGCACATTAAACCTCATTATTAGGTAAATGCATGTACATGATACAGAAAGTACATGTATGTAACATTTATCGTTTACCAATATGTTAGATTTGTACTTCAAATAATTATACGAATATTGAGGTAGGCACATCTTATGACTGATGTCAGCAAATATACATACCATGATCAGTCATACTGGAGATATACCTATAATGCAATGGAACAATATATAAATTGCAAACATTGACATGCCATCTTCAGTACCGTAAGCAACACAGCAAAGTGTGTATTTGGTGTTAAATGTGCAACACCATGTATATTTTATGACATTCAAAATGTAAACCAGACTGGTGTACACATCATATGGATGTACATGTTACACTGCAACAATAACATTGTATGTAACCATACTGCAAGAATGAATGACTATGGCCATACTATGTGTATTCTGTTTGCATAAGGAACAACACAAAGTTAAAATATTACTGGTTTGTTACACCAGTTGTATTCACATACACACAACTAATTTACAATGGAAGAGGGATTATATAACCTGTGCAACAATAACATACCGGTGCCACATCCCTTTGTGCACACAGCAGAGAAAAGAAAGGTGTGCAACCCATATTCATCTGTGTCCTAACAGAAGGTTATATAAAGAAACATTATTGTTAATATAACATAATTAATCTATAAAAGTAGTACTAGGAACATATATGTTTTTACTTACAAGAAAAAAAGGAATTGATGAGATTCTGGCGTGTCTGGCCACCACTGGCTGTTTGTTCATTTTCAGCAGCTACATGGGTGGGATGCTCGTCTACCAAAGGCTCAGCTATGTCTGATTGTACATTGTGTCTGAGTGCCACATTGTGCAAAATGCAACAGGCAATAATAATATCAGACACTTTTTGAGGCTTGTATAGAAGAGCCCCACCAGTTCTGTCGAGGCACCTAAATCTGGTCTTGAGTAGGCCAAATGTCCTCTCTATAACAGATCTTGTAGAGATATGGGCTGCATTGTACCTCTCCTCTGCTTCAGTTTGAGGGTTTAGCACCGGAGTCAAGAGCCACGGCCTAATTCGGTATCCTGAGTCACCTATAATGAATGGAGCACACATAATCTTACATTAGTGATAAGATTCTACAATGAAAACATTCCTAAAGAAAAATGTGTTTTGTGTTACAACATCCAAATGTGTACTCACCCAGCAGCCAACCATGTTCAAAATGTCCCTCTTCGAACGCATGGAAGACTGAAGAGTTCCTCAGGATAGAGGAATCGTGACTGGAACCAGGGAATTTGGGTACCACATGCATTATCCTCATCGTGGCATCACATACCACCTGTACATTCAGTGAATGGTAGTGCTTACGATTACGGTAAACATGCTCACTCTGACTAGGTGCAATCAAAGCAACATGTGTGCAATCGATTGCACCCAGCACACATGGTATCCCTGCTATATTATAAAAGCCATTTCTGACTTCCAGCCACTCTGTCGCCTCTGTAGGAAAATGAATATAATTCCTAGCGCGTCTATTGAGTGCATAGAGAAACTGGGTAAAGGCCCGCGAGAATGTAGATTGCGAGACCCCGCCCACTATGCCCACAGTTGTCTGGAATGACGCGGAAGCAAGATAATGTAATGAGCACAGCATTTTAACAAGCCCAGGGACTGCACGACCTCTGGCTGTCAAAAAATCTAAATCTCCCCTTATCTCTTCATAAAGAGATAAGATTGGTGCTGAACTCAAACGATAGCGACTGACTATCTCCTACCTCACTCATCCCATCTAACAGGGTTCTCTCCCTGTACACACGCGGATGAGGCACAACTTGTCTCCTCTGTCTTCTCCTCCGATCTCCTGTCCCTCTACCTGTCCCTCGGCCTGTCCCTGTCCCTGTCCCTGTCGTATCCGCGTGCCTGTCACTGTCCCTGGCTCTGTCCCTCCCTTGCCCTATGTCATTCTCTTCATCAGCAAGCATGTCATGAAAAAGAATGTTCCTCCGTCTCCTAAACAATCGCAACATTTTGAAATGAGTAGCTGTGAATGAGCAGGTAATGGGCGTCCTTTAAATAGGTATGTGATGATGTCAGGTGACATAGTAAAAAGCAAGGTGTTACATTAACATATTAAAGTACTTTGCTCACAAGCTGTGTCCATTTGAACAAATAATTATTTGTTCTGTGTATTGAGCAGGCAATCATGATATTTGTCAATGATGTAACGTGAAGCTTTGTACAAACATTGTTTGACAATTATGAGTGTAATGTGCAATGCATGTAACACTTCTGAACGCAACAGTCAGTCATGTAAATAGACAAAAAGCCTGAGATTGCCATGGAAAATGTTTGCTGCAACATGTGTAATTAGCCATGTTATTGTCACATGTTGACAACAATGAATTGTCGTGTGCATATGCATACATTTATGTAATGAGGATAGTTGCTATAGAATCAGTTTGAAAGGTGTCACAATGATTAATTACTGTACATGTGTGTATAAGTTAGGTTGAAGTGCTTGTAATGCAACGGTTACAATGTGAACATGCAATGTGATTGAGTGTCCAATAAGTGACGTCATGAAAAAAGGGAGGACCCAAAGTACAGGTAAACATGAGAATAAAGATGTACATGAACGTTTAAAGATGCGTTACACATTACAAGCATTGTGTAATGTAAAGCAACATGAATATACGGTGTATGTGTTAGATGTGTGACATGTGTAACATCAAATAAAGAATTGTCGCTCAGTTCAGTAAAATGTGTGATATGATGTGAGGTTCTCCTTTAAGAGTTGAGTATAGGATTTTCCCTTGACACATCATCACATGATGAGTAATGTGACACGCAAATGCTGAAAACATCTAAAAGTACAATGTAAATGAAATAATACACGTCAGGTGTGACACAATGCAGTGAATGCCCCCCACACTGTAATGCTAATCACATTTGTATTGTGAGCAATGGAACGTAAACAGTACTATAATGTTATACGTCCCCACTCCATTGACTCCATTGATGTGCAGATGATTTTTTTTTTCTAAGTGCCGTTCCGGCAGCCTTAGCGATCGTTCTCCCCTCCAACTTGCCTACTTTAGTTGGCGGGAGAAATTGGCCATAACATCTCAATTTCTTAGTGCCGATCAGCCCCGATAAGCTGATTTTGGTACTTGAACACAGCCGATTTAAAAAAGTGGCGATAAGTGCCGAAAACAGGCTTATCGACAGCAGACTGGCCATAACAAAATTATCGCCTACGAAACCTGCCGTAATCAAGCACATATCGCCGCTTACTGAATCTCAAACCCTATTTTGCCTATAAAATGGCGAAAAAACCCTTATCAAAGCTTACTGCATAGAGCCCTAAGTGAGTGTTTAGGCCTTGCGGGGGGGGGGTTGCGGGTGGACTTAACCCCTTCATTACCTTAGCGGTTAATACCGTTACGGTAATGAAGGGGTTAACCCCCACAGCTACCCACTCGCAAGACCTAAACACCCATCCTTGGGACTAATACACCCTTCACGCACCCCCGCTACCCATAGTACAAAAAAATACACACTACTGCCTCACTACCCACCTCCTAGGCCCCAATAAACATACCAATATTTATTAAACACCAATACACCACCCACCACCTGAGCCCCCCCCCCCCCATAATGTAAAACCATGATGTATTTTGTAACATACAGGATTCCTACCCCAGACCTACGGGAGTCCCCAATGTAGAGAGTGATGCAGCGCACCGCGATCAAAAAGAAGAACAGGTCTGGCCAAACAGATGTATTCTTTAATGAAGTGTCATAAAACCAAGGGATGCAGCCCTTCTACGCGTTTCGTGCCTAGCACTACGGGAGTCCCCAGTGGTCCCGACGGGTGTCCGCAGGCCCCACAGTGCAACAGTGCACACAAAGTTTGGAGGTCTCTGGGTGGTCCCTGGGTCATCCCCACAGGTGTCTGAGGGCCCTCGGGTTGACCCTGCGGGTCCGTGGGGCCCTCACAGCTGTGGGGCCCCCTGTTCTTCCCTGCAGGTTTCCCCTGTGGGTCCGCAGGTGGAACCCGTGGGCGTCCGGGGGTCCTCAGGTGGTCTCCATAGGTCCCCGCAAACCTAACGTACCAACCCTGTATGTTAACAAATAAAACATGGGACTACATTTCAATCAATCCACCCCCCTCCCACCAAATACATACAGAATAGTGTGAAGATTGAGATAATGTATGTGGCTCAGGTTATATGAAGACAGACTATCATCACCACCATTTTGGTGCAGTAGCCATTTTGAGTGTTTGAATGTATGTATATTTCTGAATGATTGATATCCTGCAGAGTATCGCTCCTGGCTGTAACACGCCTTTGTATAATTCCTATTAGTCATGAGATTCAAATAATTGCATTCGTAAAGAGTTTTTCCTGCCTTAGACATTTCTGCTGACCTTAGGTTCTGTTATCTGACAGATACAGTACACACAGAGGGCTAAACAGGGTTACTCATTAAATCAGAAGGGGCCCATATTGCGGTGATATATAGGATAAGAATATAGCATGTGAAGCATATTTATGTATTAATAAGTATTTTTGTATTAGTCATCATTCTGTTTTTTATCTCTAAGCCAGCACCATTAAGGGGCGTATTACTCATTTTGAAATGTATAAAAATGTGATACAAAGCAATATGTTTTCAGAGGCATGAGTTCATTTTTGAATTCTCTCTCACTTGTACCTTGGTGCAGATAAACTCACGTTGATACTTTGAACCCTTGACTCATTGATATTATTTCTACGCTTTCACAGATAGCGCTTGAATAGGGGACCCACACCTCGGGACCAGTAGACCCCATACGGAGCAGCTGCTACATTACTTAAACGTGCACACTTGGAATACGGTATGGCTGTATCCTTTTTAACAGAAAAAGCCGTTAGATTAAATGTTTGAGTAATCTGTAGACAGTTTGTTATTTATGGTCAACCTACCTGAGTGACGGGACACCCTGTATCACGTGAGTTTATCAATATTATACTGATCAGGCATTGTTATTGTTGTTTTAAATTATTGCCATAAACTCAGGTCAGATTATACCTTATGCCGCTAAATGGCAGGCCAATTCAGGGCTCAGAAGGTATAATAGTTATAAGGTGGAAAGTGGTATCTGTGCTGTTACACGATGTCTGCGCTGTTACATAGTGTTTGCGCTGTTACAAAGTATCTGTGCTGTTACACGATGTCTGCGCTGTTACATAGTGTCTGTGCTGTTACACAGTATCTCTGCTGTTACACAGTGTCTGCGCTGTTACACGGTATCTGCGCTGTTACACGATGTCTGCGCTGTTACACGGTGTCTGTGCTGTTACACGGTGTCTGCGCTGTTACACGTGTCTGTGCTGTTACACAGTGTCTGCGCTGTTACACGATGTCTGCGCTGTTACACAGTGTCTGTGCTGTTACACAGTGTCTGCGCTGTTACATGGTGTCTGCGCTGTTACACGGTGTCTGTGCTGTTACACAATGTCTGCGCTGTTACACAGTGTCTGCGCTGTTACACGATGTCTGTGCTGTTATACGGTGTCTGCGCTGTTACACAGTGTCTGTGCTGTTATACGGTGTCTGCGCTGTTACACAGTGTCTGTGCTGTTACACAGTGTCTGCGCTGTTACATGGTGTCTGCGCTGTTACACGGTGTCTGTGCTGTTACACAATGTCTGCGCTGTTACACAGTGTCTGCGCTGTTACACGATGTCTGTGCTGTTATACGGTGTCTGCGCTGTTACACAGTGTCTGTGCTGTTATACGGTGTCTGCGCTGTTACACAGTGTCTGTGCTGTTACACAGTGTCTGTGCTGTTACACGGTGTCTGTGCAGTTACACAGTGTCTGTGCTGTTACACAGTGTCTGTGCTGTTACACAGTGTCTGTGCTGTTACACAGTGTCTGTGCTGTTACACGATGTCTGTGCTGTTACACAGTGTCTGTGCTGTTACACAGTGTCTGTGCTGTTACACGATGTCTGTGCTGTTACACGGTGTCTGCGCTGTTACACGGTGTCTGTGCTGTTACACAGTGTCTGCGCTGTTACACGGTGTCTGTGCTGTTACACGATGTCTGTGCTGTTACACAGTGTCTGTGCTGTTACACGGTGTCTGTGCTGTTACACAGTGTCTGCGCTGTTACACAGTGTCTGTGCTGTTACACAGTGTCTGTGCTGTTACACGGTGTCTGTGCAGTTACACGGTATCTGCGCTGTTACACGGTATCTGCGCTGTTACACGATGTCTGTGCTGTTACACAGTGTCTGTGCTGTTACACGGTGTCTGCGCTGTTACACGTGTCTGTGCTGTTACACAGTGTCTGCGCTGTTACACGGTGTCTGCGCTGTTACACGATGTCTGCGCTGTTACACAGTGTCTGTGCTGTTACACAGTGTCTGCGCTGTTACATGGTATCTGCGCTGTTACACGGTGTCTGCGCTGTTACATGGTATCTGCGCTGTTACACGGTGTCTGCGCTGTTACACGATGTCTGCGCTGTTACACAGTGTCTGCGCTGTTACACGGTGTCTGCGCTGTTACACAGTGTCTGCGCTGTTACACGGTGTCTGCGCTGTTACACAGTGTCTGCGCTGTTACACGGTGTCTGCGCTGTTACATGGTATCTGCGCTGTTACACGGTGTCTGCGCTGTTACACGGTGTCTGTGCTGTTACACAGTGTCTGTGCTGTTACACGGTGTCTGCGCTGTTACATGGTATCTGCGCTGTTACACGGTGTCTGCGCTGTTACATGGTATCTGCGCTGTTACACGGTGTCTGCGCTGTTACATGGTATCTGCGCTGTTACACGGTGTCTGTGCTGTTACACAGTGTCTGTGCTGTTACACGGTATCTGTGCTGTAACACGGTATCTGCGCTGTTACACGATGTCTGCGCTGTTACACGATGTCTGCGCTGTTACACAGTGTCTGCGCTGTTACACGGTGTCTGCGCTGTTACACATTGTCTGCGCTGTTACACAGTGTCTGTGCTGTTACACGGTGTCTGCGCTGTTACATGGTGTCTGCGCTGTTACACGATGTCTGCGCTGTTACACAGTGTCTGCGCTGTTACACGGTGTCTGCGCTGTTACACGATGTCTGCGCTGTTACACGGTATCTGCGCTGTTACACGGTGTCTGTGCTGTTACACGATGTCTGTGCTGTTACACAGTGTCTGCGCTGTTACACGGTGTCTGCGCTGTTACACGATGTCTGCGCTGTTACACAGTGTCTGTGCTGTTACACAGTGTCTGCGCTGTTACACGGGGTCTGCGCTGTTACATGGTATCTGCGCTGTTACACAGTGTCTGCGCTGTTACACGGTGTCTGCGCTGTTACACGATGTCTGCGCTGTTACATGGTATCTGCGCTGTTACATGGTATCTGCGCTGTTACACAGTGTCTGCGCTGTTACATGGTATCTGCGCTGTTACATGGTATCTGCGCTGTTACACAGTGTCTGCGCTGTTACACGGTGTCTGCGCTGTTACATGGTATCTGCGCTGTTACACGGTGTCTGCGCTGTTACATGGTATCTGCGCTGTTACACAGTGTCTGCGCTGTTACACGGTGTCTGCGCTGTTACATGGTGTCTGCGCTGTTACACGGTATCTGTGCTGTTACACGGTATCTGCGCTGTTACACGGTGTCTGCGCTGTTACACGATGTCTGCGCTTTTACACAGTGTCTGCGCTGTTACACAGTGTCTGCGCTGTTACACGATGTCTGCGCTGTTACACAGTGTCTGCGCTGTTACACAGTGTCTGCGCTGTTACACAGTGTCTGCGCTGTTACACGGGGTCTGCGCTGTTACATGGTATCTGCGCTGTTACACGGTGTCTGCGCTGTTACATGGTATCTGCGCTGTTACACGGTGTCTGTGCTGTTACATGGTATCTGCGCTGTTACACGGTGTCTGCGCTGTTACATGGTATCTGCGCTGTTACACGGTGTCTGCGCTGTTACATGGTATCTGCGCTGTTACACGGTGTCTGCGCTGTTACACGGTGTCTGTGCTGTTACACAGTGTCTGTGCTGTTACACGGTGTCTGCGCTGTTACATGGTATCTGCGCTGTTACACAGTGTCTGCGCTGTTACACGATGTCTGTGCTGTTATACGGTGTCTGTGCTGTTACACGGTGTCTGCGCTGTTACACGGTGTCTGCGCTGTTACACAGTGTCTGCGCTGTTACACAGTGTCTGTGCTGTTACACGGTGTCTGCGCTGTTACACAGTGTCTGCGCTGTTATACGGTGTCTGTGCTGTTATACAGTGTCTGCGCTGTTACACAGTGTCTGCGTTGTTACACGGTGTCTGCGCTGTTACACAGTGTCTGCGCTGTTACACAGTGTCTGCGCTGTTACACAGTGTCTGTGCTGTTACACAGTGTCTGCGCTGTTACACAGTGTCTGTGCTGTTACACGGTGTCTGTGCTGTTACACGTGTCTGCGCTGTTATACGGTGTCTGTGCTGTTATACAGTGTCTGCGCTGTTACACAGTGTCTGTGCTGTTACACGGTGTCTGTGCTGTTACACGGTGTCTGTGCTGTTACACAGTGTCTGCGCTGTTATACGGTGTCTGTGCTGTTATACAGTGTCTGCGCTGTTACACAGTGTCTGTGCTGTTACACGGTGTCTGTGCTGTTACACGGTGTCTGTGCTGTTACACAGTGTCTGCGCTGTTACACAGTGTCTGTGCTGTTACACGGTGTCTGCGCTGTTACACAGTGTCTGCGCTGTTACACGATGTCTGTGCTGTTACACGGTGTCTGCGCTGTTACACAGTGTCTGCGCTGTTACACGGTGTCTGCGCTGTTATACAGTGTCTGTGCTGTTACACAGTGTCTGCGCTGTTACACAGTGTCTGTGCTGTTACACAGTGTCTGCGCTGTTATACGGTGTCTGCGCTGTTACACGGTATCTGCGCTGTAACACAGTGTCTGCGCTGTTACACGGTGTCTGCGCTGTTACACAGTGTCTGTGCTGTTACACAGTGTCTGCGCTGTTACACGGTGTCTGCGCTGTTACACGGTGTCTGTGCTGTCACACGTGTCTGCGCTGTTACACGGTGTCTGTGCTGTTACACGGTGTCTGCGCTGTTACACAGTGTCTGCGCTGTTACACAGTGTCTGCGCTGTTACATGGTATCTGCGCTGTTACACAGTGTCTGCGCTGTTACACAGTGTCTGCGCTGTTACACAGTGTCTGCGCTGTTACACGGTGTCTGTGCTGTTACACAGTGTCTGCGCTGTTACACAGTGTCTGTGCTGTTACACAGTGTCTGCGCTGTTACACGGTGTCTGCGCTGTTACACGGTGTCTGCGTTGTTACACAGTGTCTGTGCTGTTACACAGTGTCTGCGCTGTTACATGGTGTCTGTGAAGTTACACGGTGTCTGCGCTGTTACACGGGGTCTGCGCTGTTACACGGTGTCTGCGCTGTTACACAGTGTCTGCGCTGTTACACAGTGTCTGTGCTGTTACACAGTGTCTGCGCTGTTACACGGTGTCTGTGCTGTTACACAGTGTCTGCGCTGTTACACGGTGTCTGCGCTGTTACACAGTGTCTGCGCTGTTACACGATGTCTGTGCTGTTACACGGTGTCTGCGCTGTTACACGGTGTCTGTGCTGTTACACAGTGTCTGTGCTGTTACACGGTGTCTGCGCTGTTACACAGTGTCTGTGCTGTTACACGGTGTCTGCGCTGTTATACGGTGTCTGTGCTGTTACACAGTGTCTGTGCTGTTACACGGTGTCTGCGCTGTTATACGGTGTCTGTGCTGTTACACGGTGTCTGTGCTGTTACACAGTGTCTGTGCTGTTACACGGTGTCTGTGCTGTTACACGGTGTCTGCGCTGTTACACAGTGTCTGTGCTGTTACACGATGTCTGCGCTGTTACACAGTGTCTGTGCTGTTACACGATGTCTGCGCTGTTACACGGTGTCTGTGCTGTTACACGGTGTCTGCGCTGTTACACAGTGTCTGTGCTGTTACACGATGTCTGCGCTGTTACACAGTGTCTGCGCTGTTACACGGTGTCTGCGCTGTTACACGTGTCTGCGCTGTTACACGGTGTCTGTGCTGTTACACGGTGTCTGCGCTGTTACACGGTGTCTGTGCTGTTACACAGTGTCTGTGCTGTTACACAGTGTCTGTGCTGTTACACAGTGTCTGTGCTGTTACACGGTGTCTGCGCTGTTACACAGTGTCTGCGCTGTTACACGATGTCTGCGCTGTTACACGGTGTCTGCGCTGTTACACGGTGTCTGCGCTGTTACACGGTGTCTGCGCTGTTACACAGTGTCTGTGCTGTTACACAGTGTCTGTGCTGTTACACGGTATCTGTGCTGTTACACAGTGTCTGTGCTGTTACACGGTGTCTGTGCTGTTATACGGTGTCTGTGCTGTTACACGGTGTCTGTGCTGTTACACAGTGTCTGTGCTGTTACACAGTGTCTGCGCTGTTACACGGTATCTGTGCTGTTACACGGTATCTGTGCTGTTACACAGTGTCTGCGCTGTTACACAGTGTCTGTGCTGTTACACGGTGTCTGTGCTGTTACACAGTGTCTGCGCTGTTACACGGTGTCTGTGCTGTTACACGGTGTCTGTGCTGTTACACAGTGTCTGTGCTGTTACACGGTGTCTGTGCTGTTACACGGTGTCTGTGCTGTTACACGGTGTCTGTGCTGTTACACAGTGTCTGTGCTGTTACACAGTGTCTGTGCTGTTACACAGTATCTGCGCTGTTACACAGTGTCTGTGCTGTTATACGGTGTCTGCGCTGTTACACGGTGTCTGTGCTGTTACACAGTGTCTGCGCTGTTACACGGTATCTGTGCTGTTACACGGTGTCTGCGCTGTTACACAGTGTCTGTGCTGTTACACAGTGTCTGTGCTGTTACACGGTGTCTGCGCTGTTACACGGTGTCTGTGCTGTTACACAGTGTCTGCGCTGTTACACGGTGTCTGCGCTGTTACACGGTGTCTGCGCTGTTACACGGTGTCTGCGCTGTTACACGGTGTCTGCGCTGTTACACAGTGTCTGCGCTGTTACACAGTGTCTGCGCTGTTACACAGTGTCTGCGCTGTTACACGGTGTCTGCGCTGTTACACGGTGTCTGCGCTGTTACACAGTGTCTGCGCTGTTACACAGTGTCTGCGCTGTTACACAGTGTCTGTGCTGTTACACAGTGTCTGCGCTGTTATACGGTGTCTGTGCTGTTACACGGTGTCTGTGCTGTTACACAGTCTCTGCGCTGTTACACGGGGTCTGCGCTGTTACACGGTGTCTGCGCTGTTACACAGTGTCTGCGCTGTTACACAGTGTCTGTGCTGTTACACAGTGTCTGCGCTGTTATACGGTGTCTGTGCTGTTATACGGTGTCTGCGCTGTTACACAGTGTCTGCGCTGTTACACGATGTCTGCGCTGTTACACGGTGTCTGCGCTGTTACACGGTGTCTGCGCTGTTACACGGTGTCTGCGCTGTTACACGGTGTCTGCGCTGTTACACGGTGTCTGCGCTGTTACACGGTGTCTGCGCTGTTACACAGTGTCTGTGCTGTAACACAGTGTCTGCGCTGTTACACGGTGTCTGCGCTGTTACACTGTGTCTGTGCTGTTATACGGTGTCTGTGCTGTTACACAGTGTCTGTGCTGTTACACAGTGTCTGCGCTGTTACACAGTGTCTGCGCTGTTACACAGTGTCTGTGCTGTTACACGGTGTCTGTGCTGTTACACAGTGTCTGCGCTGTTACACGGTGTCTGCGCTGTTACACGGTGTCTGTGCTGTTACACAGTGTCTGCGCTGTTATACAGTGTCTGTGCTGTTACACAGTGTCTGCGCTGTTACACAGTGTCTGTGCTGTTACACGGTGTCTGTGCTGTTACACGGTGTCTGTGCTGTTACACAGTGTCTGCGCTGTTATACAGTGTCTGCGCTGTTACACGTGTCTGCGCTGTTATACGGTGTCTGCGCTGTTACACGGTGTCTGTGCTGTTACACAGTGTCTGCGCTGTTACACGTGTCTGCGCTGTTATACGGTGTCTGCGCTGTTACACGGTGTCTGCGCTGTTACACGGTGTCTGCGCTGTTATACGGTGTCTGCGCTGTTACACAGTGTCTGTGCTGTTACACAGTGTCTGCGCTGTTACACAGTGTCTGCGCTGTTACACAGTGTCTGCGCTGTTACACAGTGTCTGCACTGTTACACAGTGTCTGTGCTGTTACACGTGTCTGCGCTGTTACACAGTGTCTGTGCTGTTACACGGTATCTGCGCTGTTACACGGGGTCTGCGCTGTTACACGGTGTCTGCGCTGTTACACAGTGTCTGTGCTGTTACACAGTGTCTGTGCTGTTACACAGTGTCTGCGTTGTTACACAGTGTCTGTGCTGTTACACAGTGTCTGCGCTGTTACACGGTATCTGCGCTGTTACACGGGGTCTGCGCTGTTACACGGTGTCTGCGCTGTTACACAGTGTCTGTGCTGTTACACAGTGTCTGTGCTGTTACACGGTGTCTGTGCTGTTATACGATGTCTGCGCTGTTACACGGTGTCTGTGCTGTTACACGGTGTCTGCGCTGTTACACAGTGTCTGCGCTGTTACACGGTGTCTGCGCTGTTACACAGTGTCTGCGCTGTTACACGGTGTCTGTGCTGTTACACGGGGTCTGCGCTGTTACACGGTGTCTGTGCTGTTACACAGTGTCTGCGCTGTTACACAGTGTCTGTGCTGTTACACGGTGTCTGTGCTGTTACACGGTGTCTGTGCTGTTACACGGTGTCTGCGCTGTTACACAGTGTCTGCGCTGTTACACGGTGTCTGCGCTGTTACACGGTGTCTGCGCTGTTACACGGTGTCTGCGCTGTTACACAGTGTCTGCGCTGTTACACAGTGTCTGCGCTGTTACACGGTGTCTGTGCTGTTACACAGTGTCTGCGCAGTTACACAGTGTATGTGCTGTTACACGGTATCTGCGCTGTTACACGGTGTCTGCGCTGTTACACAGTGTCTGCGCTGTTACACGGTGTCTGTGCTGTTACACGGGGTCTGCGCTGTTACACGGTGTCTGTGCTGTTACACAGTGTCTGTGGTGTTACACAGTGTCTGTGCTGTTACCCAGTGTCTGCGCTGTTACACGGTGTCTGCGCTGTTACACAGTGTCTGCGCTGTTACACAGTGTCTGCGCTGTTGCACGGTGTCTGAGCTGTTACACAGTGTCTGCGCTCTTACACGGTGTCTGCGCTGTTACACAGTATCTGCGCTGTTACACGGTGTCTGCGCTGTTACACGTGTCTGCGCTGTTACACGATGTCTGTGCTGTTACACAGTGTCTGCGCTGTTACACGGTGTCTGCGCTGTTACACAGTGTCTGCGCTGTTACACGGTGTCTGCGCTGTTACACAGTATCTGCGCTGTTACACGGTGTCTGTGCTGTTACATGGTATCTGCGCTGTTACACGGTGTCTGCGCTGTTACACGGTGTCTGTGCTGTTACACGGTGTCTGTTCTGTTACACGGTATCTGCGCTGTTACACGTGTCTGTGCTGTTACACGGTATCTGCGCTTTTACACGTGTCTGTGCTGTTACACGATGTCTGCGCTGTTACACAGTGTCTGCGCTGTTACACAGTGTCTGTGCTGTTACATGGTATCTGCGCTGTTACACGGTGTCTGTGCTGTTACACAGTATCTGCGCTGTTACACAGTGTCTGTGCTGTTACATGGTATCTGCGCTGTTACACGGTGTCTGTGCTGTTACACAGTATCTGCGCTGTTACACGGTGTCTGCGCTGTTACACGTGTCTGCGCTGTTACACGATGTCTGTGCTGTTACACAGTGTCTGCGCTGTTACACGGTGTCTGTGCTGTAACACAGTATCTGCGCTGTTACACAGTGTCTGTGCTGTTACATGGTATCTGCGCTGTTACACGGTGTCTGTGCTGTTACACAGTATCTGCGCTGTTACACGGTGTCTGCGCTGTTACACGTGTCTGCGCTGTTACACGATGTCTGTGCTGTTACACAGTGTCTGCGCTGTTACACGGTGTCTGCGCTGTTACACAGTATCTGTGCTGTTACACGGTGTCTGTGCTGTTACATGGTATCTGCGCTGTTACACGTGTCTGCGCTGTTACACGGTATCTGCGCTGTTACACGGTGTCTGTGCTGTTACACGGTGTCTGTGCTGTTACACGGTATCTGCGCTGTTACACGTGTCTGTGCTGTTACACGGTATCTGCGCTGTTACACGTGTCTGTGCTGTTACACGATGTCTGCGCTGTTACACAGTGTCTGCGCTGTTACACAGTGTCTGTGCTGTTACATGGTATCTGCGCTGTTACACGGTGTCTGCGCTGTTACACGGTATCTGCGCTGTTACACGGTGTCTGTGCTGTTACACGGTATCTGCGCTGTTACACGTGTCTGTGCTGTTACACGGTATCTGCGCTGTTTCACGTGTCTGTGCTGTTACACGGTGTCTGTGCTGTTACACAGTATCTGCGCTGTTACACAGTATCTGTGCTGTTACATGGTATCTGCGCTGTTACTCGGTGTCTGTGCTGTTACACAGTATCTGCGCTGTTACACAGTGTCTGCGCTGTTACACAGTGTCTGTGCTGTTACATGGTATCTGTGCTGTTACACAGTGTCTGTGCTGTTACATGGTATCTGTGCTGTTACACGGTGTCTGTGCTGTTACACAGTGTCTGCGCTGTTACACGATGTCTGTGCTGTTACACAGTATCTGCGCTGTTACACAGTGTCTGCGCTGTTACACGGTGTCTGTGCTGTTACACAGTATCTGCGCTGTTACACAGTGTCTGCGCTGTTACACGGTGTCTGTGCTGTTACACAGTGTCTGTGCTGTTACATGGTATCTGCGCTGTTACAGAGTGTCTGCGCTGTTACACGGTGTCTGTGCTGTTACACGATGTCTGTGCTGTTACACGGTGTCTGCGCTGTTACACGGTGTCTGTGCTGTTACACAGTGTCTGCGCTGTTAC
Source organism: Ascaphus truei (assembly GCF_040206685.1). Classification (NCBI taxonomy): domain Eukaryota; kingdom Metazoa; phylum Chordata; class Amphibia; order Anura; family Ascaphidae; genus Ascaphus; species Ascaphus truei. Next base: position 554,784,532 of record NC_134483.1, read on the forward strand.
ACGATGTCTGTGCTGTTACACGGTGTCTGTGCTGTTACATGGTATCTGTGCTGTTACACGGTGTCTGTGCTGTTACACAGTGTCTGCGCTGTTACACGATGTCTGTGCTGTTACACAGTGTCTGCGCTGTTACACAGTGTCTGCGCTGTTACACGGTGTCTGTGCTGTTACACAGTATCTGCGCTGTTACACGGTGTCTGCGCTGTTACACGGTGTCTGCGCTGTTACACAGTGTCTGTGCTGTTACACAGTGTCTGTGCTGTTACACAGTGTCTGCGCTGTTACATGGTGTCTGTGCTGTTACACAGTGTCTGCGCTGTTACTAGGTGTCTGTGCTGTTACATGGTGTCTGTGCTGTTACACGGTGTCTGCGCTGTTACACGGTGTCTGTGCTGTTACACAGTGTCTGCGCTGTTACACGGTGTCTGCGCTGTTACACGGTGTCTGCGCTGTTACACAGTGTCTGCGCTGTTACACAGTGTCTGCGCTGTTACACAGTGTCTGCGCTGTTACACGGTGTCTGTGCTGTTACACAGTGTCTGCGCTGTTACACAGTGTCTGTGCTGTTACATGGTATCTGTGCTGTTACACAGTGTCTGTGCTGTTACATGGTATCTGTGCTGTTACACGGTGTCTGTGCTGTTACACAGTGTCTGCGCTGTTACACGATGTCTGTGCTGTTACACAGTATCTGCGCTGTTACACAGTGTCTGCGCTGTTACACGGTGTCTGCGCTGTTACACAGTATCTGCGCTGTTACACGGTGTCTGTGCTGTTACACAGTATCTGCGCTGTTACACAGTGTCTGCGCTGTTACACGGTGTCTGTGCTGTTACACAGTATCTGCGCTGTTACACGGTGTCTGCGCTGTTACACGGTGTCTGCGCTGTTACACAGTGTCTGTGCTGTTACACAGTGTCTGTGCTGTTACACAGTGTCTGCGCTGTTACATGGTGTCTGTGCTGTTACACAGTGTCTGCGCTGTTACACGGTGTCTGCGCTGTTACACAGTGTCTGTGCTGTTACATGGTGTCTGTGCTGTTACACGGTGTCTGCGCTGTTACACGGTGTCTGTGCTGTTACACAGTGTCTGCGCTGTTACACGGTGTCTGCGCTGTTACACGGTGTCTGCGCTGTTACACAGTGTCTGCGCTGTTACACAGTGTCTGCGCTGTTACACGGTGTCTGTGCTGTTACACTGTGTCTGCGCTGTTACACAGTGTCTGCGCTGTTACACAGTATCTGCGCTGTTACACGGTATCTCTGCTGTTACACGGTGTCTGCGCTGTTACACGGTGCCTGCGCTGTTACACGGTGTCTGCGCTGTTACACGGTGTCTGCGCTGTTACACAGTGTCTGCGCTGTTACACAGTGTCTGCGCTGTTACACGGTGTCTGCGCTGTTACACTGTGTCTGCGCTGTTACACAGTGTCTGTGCTGTTACACAGTGTCTGTGCTGTTACACGGTGTCTGTGCTGTTACACGGTATCTGTGCTGTGTGACATAGTCCAAAGATGTTAGGCAGCTTTCTGCCCCATTTTAGAGCAGAAAGTGCAGGAATAGCTAAAAATGATCCGTTCCACAGCTTCCCATTTACTCAAGCAGCTGGATGGAAAATCCAGACCACAGATTACAATGGCTCTAGTTCTCCCTCACCTGCTCTTCTAATCACATGCATAGGTATTTAGAGCAGAGAGGTTTTGCATTTGACTCTCTCTCCTTGGAGCCTGGAGGCTGGGGGTATCGCTACTCCCCTGCATCCAGTATCGGGGTTGACGGCCCCTCCACGTATCACAGTACCAGAGGATTTGCCTGGACTCCACGAACAGATAAGACAAAACAAATGGTTACTGCTGTTGCTAAAAGACTGTGCTGTATCTTGTGTCCCTAAATGAAAGAGCCTTGTTTTAAGCTGGTGAACCAGTTTAGTTGGCCAGCAGCTGTTAGAGAGACTAATTCTGATGTGTAGTTAGATCCCTGAAAGGGATAGGATTTTGCTTATATGATTTTGGTTTTATTTCTTGAAATAACAGTGTGGGAAATATTGTAACACTGAAATATGTGAACTGCTGAATGAAAGTATCTGAGTACCTCTAACCTTCACATGTTAAAGCTGCAGTACCTTACTTGGATGAAAATAAAGCAGGCAGAAGCCTGAGTTAAGCAGCATAATACTTTGCATGATCCTGTTTGTTGTATAATTAACCCTAGAAGACTGTGTCGGGAAGAACCCAGACAGACGTCAGCACTACAAAAGAGGGGCGTTTGTCACATATGGTGGAGAATGCGGGCAGACACTAAAGTCTGTGGGTTTGCAAATAAATGCGGGGGTTTAAAATGGCCGCCCAGCTAAAGTAAAATACAGAGGCTATTAGTGAAGTCTGTTCCACTGTGTATATCAGTTGTGCTTCTAGCATACACAGAGAATGTGCGAAGTGTGGATGCAATAGCACCCTGAACCCAAACAGAAAACCAAAATGTTTTGCTGAAGAAATTTTTTTTTGCATCTAGCAAGTGCTGTTTGTAAAGCTAATGCCTTTTGCTGAAGTGAGTGAATTTGCAGCTAGCAAGTGCTGTATGTAAGTTGCTGAAGTGAGTGAAATTGCAGCTAGCAAATTGTCCCTGCCGGGTTTCTAAAATGGCCGACGTGAAATGTTTGTTGTGTAATGTACGTAACCATACAAAACAGTGTCCCTTCAGGCCATACTATGATCACGACCCTGGAGGAGAGCCGTACCCACAGATGAATTTAGTATGCGGGGCCTGTCGTGAAGTAGGTCACATGGAAGATGTGTGCCCCAAAATTTTCAAAGACAAACAGCTGCAAAAGCAAGCAACGCCCTGTGAGTGCAAGCAAGATGTGGAAGCTGATAACAGTGAGTGTGTGCCCAGTACAACTGATATCTCTGGAGCTAATAAAGCAAAAAGAAAGAAAACTGTTCCTCAAGTCACAGGGGAAGTGACCGAGCCACTTGAACCTGCACTGTCAGGACATGCGTCAGAAAGGCGCCGAGATGAGCAACAGCCCATAGGGCCTGGCGCAATCGTCCCAGGAATGACGACACGCCTAGAGATGACAAAGGCTACTGCTACCATCATAGGCAGAGAGCCAAGCGAATCAAAGAAAACAAGAACTGACTGGAAACTATGCTATGAGATGTCCCAGAAAGATGTGCAAAACTTCATCACAGAGTTGGGGGTTTCTCGGCAAGAGGCTAGCGCGCTTAAAGCAGAGCTGGAACTCTCACGCCATGAGGTCTACGCTCGCAGCACAGAGCTGTGTACATTGAAGAAAACCTATGAGAATACCCTGAGTAATTTAGAGACTGTAAAAAGAGAGAATGTAAGTCTGACACAGAAAAATTCAGACTTGACTGACCAGATCAGTGAAGGTGATGAGAAGCTTCACCAAGCAGAAAAAGTGGAGAAGCAATTGATCCAGGAAAAGTTAGAAATGCAGGAAGCACTGCAGAATACAGAATCAGCGGCGATCCAGGCGGCACAAACTGCAGAGCTCCAAAAAATGGAGGCGCTGATGCAAACCCAGAGCAAGCACCAGAAAGAGGTGATGACCCTGAGGGAGGTCTGGCACGATCAGGTTGAAGAGCTGCAGAAGCAGATGGCTGAGCGCGAGATACAGTGCGCCAAGAGAGAGGAGGTGTCCGTCCGTCAGGTGGTTTGCCTGACACTGCGCTATAAAAGCGAGATGGCCGATATCTACAAGCAGCTGGACCACACGGCAAAAGAGGGGGCCCGGCTGCAGCTGGAGCTGGACAAGACCCGGAAGGAGCACCTGCAGCTGCAGGTCAAGAATAGAGAAAATGAAACAGAGTTAAACCTCGCTCTGAAACAGATGACGGACATGGGAGAAGCGGCTAAAGTGGTTCAGTCGGGCTATCAATCCTACCTCCTAACCAAGCAAGCTGTACGTTCCTATACGTGTATCTTCAATGCTGTTGCAATATTACGATTTGCTATAAAGATGAAGTTGGAGAAAGAGATTCCAAGGCTAAAAGAGACACGGTCACAAAAGGAGACCAGGGAAAGTAAACTCAATGCCCTCACTGATGACAAAGAGGAAGGAGAAAGAATTGACTTTGATTGTGCTGCTGTTATTCCAGAAACAGATAGGCACCCTCCTGAGAATATACTCCCTGATCTGGGATTCAAAAATCAAGATCCTCAATTTCATTTACGTTGTCCAGAAGATTATCAAACTAGTGGACACACCCAGGACAACACAGAAGATGTTTTAGCCAAGTGGGTGGCAGTTCCTGAAAAAACAAACTTGTTGACAGATCCTGATGACATGGTTAATATGGACTACGTTTGTACAGAGGCAACTAGGTCTCCAAAACCCAAAGGCCTGGTAATGGCCACAAAAGGGAAATCAAAGATTGAAAAGAAAAAACAACGAAGGTTAACACGGCGCCTGAATAGTTCCATATCTCACCAATCTGGACCACACTGTGGAGCCAAGGAGAATCTGGTCCAAGGGTCTCATCAGAAGCTAAAGAAACAGTCCAGTCATTTGCAGGTTGCAGCGGGCTATGAAATAAAGTCAAAGGATGCAATAGACTGGAAGTCAAAAAAAAAAAATAAATATGTTTGGGGGAACTGACCGATTTATTTTTTTTATTACACGTGTGGACTATGTCACGGACACTTAACTATGCAAATAAGCATTTTGTCAATATTACAATGTTATATTGGTTCTCTGTGTTGAAAATGTAGCTAAACTACAAATTAATATACAGGGTTGATGGCCCTTAAGATTACAAGGCTGTAGTATACGAGAAAAAATATTGGTAGCTTACAATATGGGAAAAAAAAAAAAAATGCCCTTTTCGGTTGGTAAATTTATAATGAAGTTCATATTCGTGTCATGTGAATACTTAATGTTGTACTGAGCAGTTAGCTCAAGCATTTCAGGTAGGACGCTCACCCCAGTGAGGTCCATGGCCGCTCACCCCAGTAGGTGTGAGCTGGGGAGGGGGATATGTGACATAGTCCAAAGATGTTAGGCAGCTTTCTGCCCCATTTTAGAGCAGAAAGTGCAGGAATAGATAAAAATGATCCGTTCCACAGCTTCCCATTAACTCAAGCAGCTGGATGGAAAATCCAGACCACAGATTACAATGGCTCTAGTTCTCCCTCACCTGCTCTTCTAATCACATGCATAGGTATTTAGAGCAGAGAGGTTTTGCATTTGACTCTCTCTCCTTGGAGCCTGGAGGCTGGGGGTATCGCTGCTCCCCTGCATCCAGTATAGGGGTTGACGGCCCCTCCACAGATCACAGTACCAGAGGATTTGCCTGGACTCCACGAACAGATAAGACAAAACAAATGGCTACTGCTGTTGCTAAAAGACTGTGCTGTATCTTGTGTCCCTAAATGAAAGAGCATTGTTTTAAGCTGGGGAACCAGTTTAGTTGGCCAGCAGCTGTTAGAGAGACTAATTCTGATGTGTAGTTAGATCCCTGAAAGGGATAGGATTTTGCTTATATGATTTTGGTTTTATTTCTTGAAATAACAGTGTGGGAAATATTGTAACACTGAAATATGTGAACTGCTGAATGAAAGTATCTGAGTACCTCTAACCTTCACATGTTAAAGCTGCAGTACCTTACTTGGATGAAAATAAAGCAGGCAGAAGCCTGAGTTAAGCAGCATAATACTTTGCATGATCCTGTTTGTTGTATAATTAACCCTAGAAGACTGTGTCGGGAAGAACCCAGACAGACGTCAGCACTACAAAAGAGGGGCGTTTGTCACAGCTGTTACACAGTATCTGCGCTGTTACACAGTGTCTGCGCTGTTACACGGTGTCTGTGCTGTTACACAGTGTCTGTGCTGTTACACAGTGTCTGCGCTGTTACACGATGTCTGTGCTGTTACACGGTGTCTGTGCTGTTACATGGTATCTGTGCTGTTACACGGTGTCTGTGCTGTTACACAGTGTCTGCGCTGTTACACGATGTCTGTGCTGTTACACAGTGTCTGCGCTGTTACACAGTGTCTGCGCTGTTACACGGTGTCTGTGCTGTTACACAGTATCTGCGCTGTTACACGGTGTCTGCGCTGTTACACGGTGTCTGCGCTGTTACACAGTGTCTGTGCTGTTACACAGTGTCTGTGCTGTTACACAGTGTCTGCGCTGTTACATGGTGTCTGTGCTGTTACACAGTGTCTGCGCTGTTACTAGGTGTCTGTGCTGTTACATGGTGTCTGTGCTGTTACACGGTGTCTGCGCTGTTACACGGTGTCTGTGCTGTTACACAGTGTCTGCGCTGTTACACGGTGTCTGCGCTGTTACACGGTGTCTGCGCTGTTACACAGTGTCTGCGCTGTTACACAGTGTCTGCGCTGTTACACAGTGTCTGCGCTGTTACACGGTGTCTGTGCTGTTACACAGTGTCTGCGCTGTTACACAGTGTCTGTGCTGTTACATGGTATCTGTGCTGTTACACAGTGTCTGTGCTGTTACATGGTATCTGTGCTGTTACACGGTGTCTGTGCTGTTACACAGTGTCTGCGCTGTTACACGATGTCTGTGCTGTTACACAGTATCTGCGCTGTTACACAGTGTCTGCGCTGTTACACGGTGTCTGCGCTGTTACACAGTATCTGCGCTGTTACACGGTGTCTGTGCTGTTACACAGTATCTGCGCTGTTACACAGTGTCTGCGCTGTTACACGGTGTCTGTGCTGTTACACAGTATCTGCGCTGTTACACGGTGTCTGCGCTGTTACACGGTGTCTGCGCTGTTACACAGTGTCTGTGCTGTTACACAGTGTCTGTGCTGTTACACAGTGTCTGCGCTGTTACATGGTGTCTGTGCTGTTACACAGTGTCTGCGCTGTTACACGGTGTCTGCGCTGTTACACAGTGTCTGTGCTGTTACATGGTGTCTGTGCTGTTACACGGTGTCTGCGCTGTTACACGGTGTCTGTGCTGTTACACAGTGTCTGCGCTGTTACACAGTGTCTGCGCTGTTACACGGTGTCTGCGCTGTTACACAGTGTCTGCGCTGTTACACAGTGTCTGCGCTGTTACACGGTGTCTGTGCTGTTACACTGTGTCTGCGCTGTTACACAGTGTCTGCGCTGTTACACAGTATCTGCGCTGTTACACGGTATCTCTGCTGTTACACGGTGTCTGCGCTGTTACACGGTGCCTGCGCTGTTACACGGTGTCTGCGCTGTTACACGGTGTCTGCGCTGTTACACAGTGTCTGCGCTGTTACACAGTGTCTGCGCTGTTACACGGTATCTGCGCTGTTACACAGTATCTGCGCTGTTACACGGTATCTCTGCTGTTACACGGTGTCTGCGCTGTTACACGGTGCCTGCGCTGTTACACGGTGTCTGCGCTGTTACACTGTGTCTGCGCTGTTACACAGTGTCTGTGCTGTTACACAGTGTCTGTGCTGTTACACGGTGTCTGTGCTGTTACACGGTATCTGTGCTGTGTGACATAGTCCAAAGATGTTAGGCAGCTTTCTGCCCCATTTTAGAGCAGAAAGTGCAGGAATAGATAAAAATGATCCGTTCCACAGCTTCCCATTTACTCAAGCAGCTGGATGGAAAATCCAGACCACAGATTACAATGGCTCTAGTTCTCCCTCACCTGCTCTTCTAATCACATGCATAGGTATTTAGAGCAGAGAGGTTTTGCATTTGACTCTCTCTCCTTGGAGCCTGGAGGCTGGGGGTATCGCTACTCCCCTGCATCCAGTATCGGGGTTGACGGCCCCTCCACGTATCACAGTACCAGAGGATTTGCCTGGACTCCACGAACAGATAAGACAAAACAAATGGTTACTGCTGTTGCTAAAAGACTGTGCTGTATCTTGTGTCCCTAAATGAAAGAGCCTTGTTTTAAGCTGGTGAACCAGTTTAGTTGGCCAGCAGCTGTTAGAGAGACTAATTCTGATGTGTAGTTAGATCCCTGAAAGGGATAGGATTTTGCTTATATGATTTTGGTTTTATTTCTTGAAATAACAGTGTGGGAAATATTGTAACACTGAAATATGTGAACTGCTGAATTAAAGTATCTGAGTACCTCTAACCTTCACATGTTAAAGCTGCAGTACCTTACTTGGATGAAAATAAAGCAGGCAGAAGCCTGAGTTAAGCAGCATAATACTTTGCATGATCCTGTTTGTTGTATAATTAACCCTAGAAGACTGTGTCGGGAAGAACCCAGACAGACGTCAGCACTACAAAAGAGGGGCGTTTGTCACAGCTGTTACACGGTGTCTGCGCTGTTACACGGTGTCTGTGCTGTTACACAGTATCTGCGCTGTTACACGGTGTCTGTGCTGTTATACGGTATCTGCGCTGTTACACGGTGTCTGTGCTGTTACACGGTGTCTGCGCTGTTACACAGTGTCTGCGCTGTTACACAGTATCTGCGCTGTTACACGGTGTCTGCGCTGTTACATGTGTCTGCGCTGTTACACGTGTCTGTGCTGTTACACAGTGTTTGTGCTGTTACATGGTATCTGCGCTGTTACACAGTGTCTGTGCTGTTACATGGTATCTGCGCTGTTACACAGTGTCTGTGCTGTTACAGTGTCTGTGCTGTTACACAGTGTCTGCGCTGTTACACAGTGTCTGTGCTGTTACACGGTGTCTGCGCTGTTACACGGTGTCTGTGCTGTTACACGGTGTCTGCGCTGTTACACGATGTCTGCGCTGTTACACGGTGTCTGCGCTGTTACACAGTGTCTGTGCTGTTACACGGTGTCTGCGCTGTTACACGGTGTCTGCGCTGTTACACGTGTCTGCGCTGTTACACGGTGTCTGTGCTGTTACACGGTATCTGTGCTGTTACACAGTGTCTGCGCTGTTACACAGTGTCTGCGCTGTTACACGGTGTCTGCGCTGTTACACAGTGTCTGTGCTGTTACACGGTGTCTGCGCTGTTACACAGTGTCTGTGCTGTTACACGGTGTCTGTGCTGTTACACGGTGTCTGTGCTGTTACACGGTATCTGCGCTGTTATACGGTGTCTGCGCTGTTACACAGTGTCTGCGCTGTTACACGGTTTCTGCGCTGTTACACGGTGTCTGCGCTGTTACACGGTGTCTGTGCTGTTACACAGTGTCTGCGCTGTTACACAGTGTCTGTGCTGTTACACAGTGTCTGCGCTGTTACACGATGTCTGCGCTGTTACACGGTATCTGTGCTGTTACACATTGTCTGCGCTGTTACACGGTGTCTGCGCTGTTACACGGTGTCTGTGCTGTTTCACAGTGTCTGTGCTGTTACACAGTGTCTGCGCTGTTACACAGTGTCTGTGCTGTTACACAGTGTCTGTGCTGTTACACGGTATCTGCGCTGTTATACGGTGTCTGCGCTGTTACACAGTGTCTGTGCTGTTACACAGTGTCTGCGCTGTTACACGATGTCTGCGCTGTTACACGGTATCTGTGCTGTTACACATTGTCTGCGCTGTTACACAGTGTCTGTGCTGTTACACGGTGTCTGTGCTGTTACACAGTGTCTGTGCTGTTACACAGTGTCTGCGCTGTTACACAGTGTCTGTGCTGTTACACAGTGTCTGTGCTGTTACACGGTATCTGCGCTGTTATACGGTGTCTGCGCTGTTACACAGTGTCTGCGCTGTTACACAGTGTCTGCGCTGTTACACGGTGTCTGCGCTGTTACACGGTGTCTGTGCTGTTACACAGTGTCTGCGCTGTTACACAGTGTCTGCGCTGTTACACGGTATCTGTGCTGTTATACGGTGTCTGCGCTGTTACACAGTGTCTGTGCTGTTACACGGTGTCTGCGCTGTTACACAGTGTCTGTGCTGTTACACGATGTCTGCGCTGTTTCACAGTGTCTGTGCTGTTACACGGTGTCTGTGCTGTTACACGGTGTCTGTGCTGTTACACAGTGTCTGCGCTGTTACACAGTATCTGCGCTGTTACACGGTGTCTGCGCTGTTACACAGTGTCTGTGCTGTTACACGGTGTCTGTGCTGTTATACGGTGTCTGCGCTGTTATACGGTGTCTGTGCTGTTACACAGTGTCTGCGCTGTTACACGGTGTCTGTGCTGTTACACGGTGTCTGCGCTGTTACACGGTGTCTGCGCTGTTACACGGTGTCTGCGCTGTTACACGGTGTCTGTGCTGTTACACGGTGTCTGTGCTGTTATACGGTGTCTGCGCTGTTACACGGTGTCTGCGCTGTTACACAGTGTCTGCGCTGTTACACAGTGTCTGCGCTGTTACACAGTGTCTGTGCTGTTATACGGTGTCTGTGCTGTTACATAGTGCCTGCGCTGTTACACAGTGTCTGCGCTGTTACACGGTATCTCTGCTGTTACACGGTGTCTGCGCTGTTACACAGTGTCTGCGCTGTTATACAGTGTCTGTGCTGTTACACAGTGTCTGCGCTGTTACACAGTGTCTGTGCTGTTACACAGTGTCTGCGCTGTTACACAGTGTCTGCGCTGTTATACAGTGTCTGCGCTGTTACACAGTGTCTGCGCTGTTATACGGTGTCTGTGCTGTTACACAGTGTCTGTGCTGTTACACAGTGTCTGTGCTGTTACACAGTGTCTGCGCTGTTACACAGTGTCTGCGCTGTTATACAGTGTCTGCGCTGTTACACGGTGTCTGCGCTGTTATACGGTGTCTGTGCTGTTACACGGTGTCTGTGCTGTTACACGGTGTCTGTGCTGTTACACGGTGTCTGCGCTGTTACACGGTGTCTGCGCTGTTACACAGTGTCTGCGCTGTTACACAGTGTCTGCGCTGTTACACAGTGTCTGTGCTGTTACACAGTGTCTGTGCTGTTACACAGTGTCTGCGCTGTTACACGGTGTCTGCGCTGTTACACGGTGTCTGCGCTGTTACACAGTGTCTGTGCTGTTACACAGTGTCTGTGCTGTTACACAGTGTCTGTGCTGTTACACGGTGTCTGTGCTGTTACACGGTATCTGTGCTGTTACACGGTGTCTGCGCTGTTATACAGTGTCTGTGCTGTTACACAGTGTCTGTGCTGTTACACAGTGTCTGTGCTGTTACACGGTGTCTGTTCTGTTACACGGTGTCTGCGCTGTTACACGGTGTCTGCGCTGTTACACGGTGTCTGCGCTGTTACACAGTGTCTGCGCTGTTACACGGTATCTGCGCTGTTACACGTGTCTGCGCTGTTACACAGTGTCTGTGCTGTTACACAGTGTCTGTGCTGTTACACAGTGTCTGCGCTGTTACACAGTGTCTGTGCTGTTACACAGTGTCTGTGCTGTTACACGGTGTCTGTGCTGTTACACGGTGTCTGCGCTGTTACACGGTGTCTGCGCTGTTACACAGTGTCTGCGCTGTTATACGGTGTCTGCGCTGTTACACGGTGTCTGTGCTGTTACACAGTGTCTGTGCTGTGTGACAGAAACCAGGGGTTGGTAATAAACTCCATATACAGGGCTCCCAGGATACTGAACAGTTTCTGTCCTGTCTAAGCTGAACAGGGCAGCCTCGTAGTACAGGCACTCCATTCCACAGTTTGTCTGCTGCCTGTTTTCTGTCACCTGTCATGCTGATTAGAGTTCAGGTATATAAGACCTGTTTCCTGTTTCCTCTGGGCCCCGCCCAAGAGCCTGGAAGGCTGCTGAACTGCAGAGGGGTGAGAAAGCCTCTTTCCCAAATCGCTTCATTCATTCTGTTAGTTTGTCTAAAGACTGCAAAGGTACTTATTTTGTTGGTGGAAGTGGACAAGCCACTTCCAACTCTGAGTCAGGGACATCTAAGGTTTAAGTTATCGCTCAGACGAGCAGCTTTTTGTTTGGCTTTGTTTTCTGTTTACACTGTAGCAGTCCCAGTGCCTGGGACTGAATAAACCAGGTATAGCCTGTTTAAAGGAACAGTACGTGACGTCTCATCATTTAACCTACCCTAAAAGACCGTGTTCTAACAGTCCCGGACAGACGGCGGAGCCCCGGAGTAAGCCGTTTGTCACATATGGTGGAGAATGCGGGCAGAGCACTAGGGGGTCTGCGGGTTGAAAAACTTTGAAAAAAAAAAAAAAAAAATTTTTTTTTCATCCTCTGCAAACAAGATGGAAGACGTGGTGGGTGCGCTGGTACGCAATGTCGCTGCCCAGAAAGACGCGAATGAAACCCAGCAACAGCTATTAATAGCCCAGCAAGAAACTAATGCAAACCAGCAGCAGACGAATGCAGCCCAGCAACAGCTGCTAATAGCCCAGCAAGAGATTAATGCCAACCAGCAACAGGCGAATGCAAACCAGCAACAGATGAATGCAAGCCAGCAACAGACGAATGAAGCCCTGCAAAACGCGAATGCACACCAGCAAGAGACAAACCGCTTGCTGAGAGAGGAGCAACAGCGGTTCGCTCAGGGCTTACAGCAGGAACTCGAGATCCTGAGGGGGACTATCAGTAACCTTCCACTGGCAGCGGCAGCCCCAGTTCCGAAAATGACCAGGGCAAGCCACTACCTTCAGAAGATGGGACCCTCGGATGATGTGGAAGCCTATCTTATCACGTTTGAACGCACGGCACAGAGAGAGGGATGGCCAGAAGCTGAGTGGGCTGGTCTAATCGCACCCTTCCTAAGCGGCGAACCCCAGAAGGCTTACTTTGATCTAGAGCCAGCCGAAGCTAACGTCTATGCAAAGTTGAAGTTCGAGATCCTCGCCCGCCTCGGCGTAACCACGGCTGTTCGTGCCCAAAGGTTTCACGCATGGTCCTTCACGATGGATAAAGCCACCCGAAGCCAGATGTATGACCTCATCCACCTCGCCCGGAAGTGGCTACAACCCGAGATCAACTCAGCAAGCCACATCGTGGAACGGTTGGTCATGGACCAGTTCTTGAGGAAACTTCCCTCTGCCTTACGTCGTTGGGTCAGTCGGAGTGACCCCCACAATGCGGATGAGCTTGTGGCCCTTGTAGAAAGGTACAGTGCAGCAGAAGAGCACCCGCAACCCACAGTCGTGGAGCAACCCCACTACCCGAGGTTCCAGGACTCTTCCAGAGACGGTAAAAGGGTACCGGGGTTAAGGGGCGCTGAAGAGCGGCGACCACCTTCACGCCGCTCCAGCAACAGTGGTTCGCACACTAAGGGCAATAGCCAACATGGGGAGCCGGGAAAAGGCTCTAAGTGGGACACAGACTATGTACCTAAATGTGTAAATTGTCATGAGAGGGGCCACACAGCAAAAATCTGCCCACTAAATGATGAGCCCATGCAATGCAACAGCGTGGAACCTTATTCGCTGTTGTCCCAATGTATGGGCCCTAGCCCAGAGGACCCCTTGAATAACCATCTGTGGGCATTTGTAAAGGTTAATGGTAAGAGGGTTCGGGCACTTCTTGACTCTGGGAGCATGGTCACACTAGTGTCCGAATACCTATTGCCCATTAAGAAGAAACAGGTAAACAGTTCACAAAGAGTGGCAATTTGTTGTATACATGGGGATAATCATGAATATTCCACTGTTGATGTTTTGTTTGAAACAGAATTTGGTTCTTTAGATTTCAAGGTGGGTGTTGTACCCAAACTGGCACATGATGTGTTAATAGGGACCGACTTTCCCCATTTTCTAAAAATGTGGTCCCCAGCTCAGAATAGCGCCCAGAGTTCAATAGCGGACCATAACGAAGGGTTAGAAGAAACAAATCCTTTCCCTTTTTCAGAAATGGATGTTGACGAGGGCCCAAATAAGAAGGGGGAAAAGGAGGAGTGCTGTGAAATTCCCTTCCCCATCACTACTTTGGTAGGGAATACCCCAAATCAAGATGTTGATCAGGCACTTACCACCCCAGTACAGGATAAGACCCTCGCTGACCTAGAGGTCAGTCCTGGGAGTTTTAAGAAGGCCCAGTGGGAGGACCCCACATTAGCGGTAGCAAGGGGAAATATACGGGACCAGAATAGTACTCATGGCCAACCAGATAGGTCACTTGCTTACCCCTACTTCGAGGTAGAGAACGACTTAGTATATCGGGTTGATAAAAGAAAATCAGTTACAACTAAACAATTGTTGGTACCACGGACATTCCGTAACGTAGTATTACACCTCGCACATAGTCATCCATTGGGGGGACACCTAGGGGTGGAAAAGACAAAAGAAAAGGTTCTCCGAAGCTTTTATTGGCCTGGGGTTCTGGCAGAAATTACAAACTATTGTTCCTCATGCCCAGAATGTCAGATCACCGCCCCGTTCAAAGCATACCGCAGCCCATTGGTACCCCTTCCCATAATAGAGGTACCATTTGACCGGATTGCTATGGATCTAGTAGGACCCCTAATAAAGTCTGCTAGGGGACATCAGCATATATTGGTAATATTAGATTATGCTACCCGATATCCGGAGGCAGTTCCCCTACGCAGCACCTCTGCTAAAAACATAGCAAAAGAGTTAGTACTTCTGTTTTCCCGGGTCGGAATTCCTAAAGAGATCTTATCTGACCAGGGAACACCATTTATGTCCCAAGTAACAAAAGAGCTATGTAAACTCCTAAAAATCAAGCATCTCAGAACCTCAGTCTATCATCCACAAACAGATGGTTTAGTGGAAAGGTTCAATAAAACCTTAAAGAGCATGTTACGCCGGGCGGTCGATAAGGATGGGAAAAACTGGGACTGTTTGTTACCATACCTGTTATTTGCCATTAGGGAAGTTCCCCAGTCATCCACAGGCTTCTCCCCGTTTGAACTATTGTATGGCCGACATCCAAGGGGCTTACTGGATATAGCCAAAGAAACTTGGGAACACGAGGTTACCCCTTACAGAAGTGTAATAGAGCATGTTGCCCAGATGCAGGACCGCATTGCTGCAGTCCTACCCATAGTGAGGGAACACATGGAGAAAGCTCAAGAAGCACAAAGGAATACGTATAATAAGGGTGCTAGGGTCAGAATTTTTTTTCCAGGTGATAGGGTACTAGTTCTGGTTCCCACCGTGGAGAGTAAATTCCTTGCTAAATGGCATGGGCCATATGAGGTCTTGGAAAGAGTGGGAGAAGTAAATTATAGGGTAAGGCAGCCAGGTAGGAGGAAACCTGAGCAAATTTACCATATAAACCTACTCAAGCCCTGGAAAGATAGAGAGGTCTTGTTAACCCTAGTACCCCCAGGTCCGTCAGAGAATCAAGAAACTGACCCAGAGGTTAGCATAGCTGAAACACTGTCCGTGCATCAGAAACGAGAAGTCCAGAGTTTAGTGAGAAGGAACAAAGAAATCTTCTCTACACAGCCAGGTAAAACTAACGTAATTAAACATGACATAGTCTCTGAACCGGGGGTCCGAGTTAACCTTAAACCGTACCGAATCCCAGAGGCCAAGAGAGAGGCTATAAGTTTAGAGGTTAAAAAAATGCTAAAACTAGGCGTAATTGAGGAATCCCAAAGTGGGTGGAACAGCCCTATAGTTTTAGTCCCAAAGCCAGACGGTACAACAAGGTTTTGTAATGACTACCGGAAACTAAACGCGGTGTCAAAATTTGATACTTATCCTATGCCCAGGGTGGATGAACTTGTAGAGAGACTGGGCAAAGCCCGATATCTCACAACCCTAGACCTAACAAAAGGGTACTGGCAGGTTCCCCTCACAGAAAGGGCAAAAGAAAAAACAGCCTTCTCAACCCCAGACGGCCTCTTTCAATATAAGGTGCTGCCTTTTGGCTTACATGGAGCTCCCGCCACATTCCAAAGAATGATGGATAAAATTTTAAAACCACATGTTCGGTATGCTGCCGCCTACCTGGATGATGTGGTAATCCATAGTGAAGATTGGCAGTCCCACCTTCCAAAGGTCCAAGCTGTGCTCGACGCAGTTCGGTCTGCTGGACTAACTGCTAACCCCGCTAAATGCACTATTGGTCTGGAGGAGGCCAAGTATCTGGGGTATTCTATTGGTAGAGGGTTACTCAAACCACAAACACTCAAAGTAGAGGCGATACAAAATTGGCCAAGGCCAGTCACAAAAAAACAAGTAAGGACCTTTTTGGGGTTAATTGGCTACTATAGGAGGTTTATTCCCAATTTTGCAACTAAGGCAACCCCACTAACCGACCTCACAAAAGCAAGAGGACCGCTAATGGTAAAGTGGTCCCCCGAAGCCGAACAGGCCTTTAGAAGCCTGAAAGAAGCTCTCTGTGCCCAACCAGTGTTGGTCACACCTGACTTCTCCAAAGAGTTCGTAGTCCAAACCGACGCATCTGAGGTAGGGCTGGGGGCGGTACTCTCCCAGGAGTCTCAAGGTGAGGAGCACCCCATCCTTTATTTAAGTAGGAAACTAAATCCCCAGGAGAAAAATTACTCCATAGTCGAGAAAGAGTGTCTCGCAATAAAGTGGGCTGTAGAGACACTCAAGTATTATCTGTTGGGGAGAAAGTTCCGATTGGTCACAGATCATGCACCCCTTACCTGGATGTGTCAAAATAGGGAGAAGAACGCTAGGGTGACCAGGTGGTTCCTAAGCCTACAGCCCTTTAAATTTTCTGTGGAACACAGGTCGGGGCACAAACATGGCAATGCCGACGGGTTGTCAAGGATGCACTCCCTAATATCCATGGTCGCTCACCCCTCGAGGTCTGAGCTGGGGGGGAGGATATGTGACAGAAACCAGGGGTTGGTAATAAACTCCATATACAGGGCTCCCAGGATACTGAACAGTTTCTGTCCTGTCTAAGCTGAACAGGGCAGCCTCGTAGTACAGGCACTCCATTCCACAGTTTGTCTGCTGCCTGTTTTCTGTCACCTGTCATGCTGATTAGAGTTCAGGTATATAAGACCTGTTTCCTGTTTCCTCTGGGCCCCGCCCAAGAGCCTGGAAGGCTGCTGAACTGCAGAGGGGTGAGAAAGCCTCTTTCCCAAATCGCTTCATTCATTCTGTTAGTTTGTCTAAAGACTGCAAAGGTACTTATTTTGTTGGTGGAAGTGGACAAGCCACTTCCAACTCTGAGTCAGGGACATCTAAGGTTTAAGTTATCGCTCAGACGAGCAGCTTTTTGTTTGGCTTTGTTTTCTGTTTACACTGTAGCAGTCCCAGTGCCTGGGACTGAATAAACCAGGTATAGCCTGTTTAAAGGAACAGTACGTGACGTCTCATCATTTAACCTACCCTAAAAGACCGTGTTCTAACAGTCCCGGACAGACGGCGGAGCCCCGGAGTAAGCCGTTTGTCACAGCTGTTACACAGTGTCTGCGCTGTTACACAGTGTCTGTGCTGTTACACAGTGTCTGTGCTGTTACACAGTGTCTGCGCTGTTACATGGTGTCTGTGCTGTTACACGGTGTCTGCGCTGTTACACGGTGTCTGTGCTGTTACACGGTGTCTGTGCTGTTACACGGTGTCTGCGCTGTTACACGGTGTCTGTGCTGTTACACAGTGTCTGTGCTGTTACACGATGTCTGCGCTGTTACACGGTGTCTGTGCTGTTACACGGTGTCTGTGCTGTTACACGGTGTCTGTGCTGTTACATGGTGTCTGCGTTGTTACACGGTGTCTGTGCTGTTACACGGTGTCTGTGCTGTTACACGGTGTCTGTGCTGTTACACGGTGTCTGCGCTGTTACACGGTGTCTGCGCTGTTACACGGTGTCTGCGCTGTTACACGGTGTCTGCGCTGTTACACGGTGTCTGCGCTGTTACACGGTGTCTGCGCTGTTACACGGTGTCTGCGCTGTTACACGGTATCTGCGCTGTTACACGGTGTCTGCGCTGTTACACAGTGTCTGTGCTGTCACACGTGTCTGCGCTGTTACATAGTGTCTGCGCTGTTACACGGTG
This sequence comes from Ascaphus truei, assembly GCF_040206685.1. Taxonomy (NCBI): domain Eukaryota; kingdom Metazoa; phylum Chordata; class Amphibia; order Anura; family Ascaphidae; genus Ascaphus; species Ascaphus truei. The sequence continues at coordinate 554,802,307 of NC_134483.1, forward strand.
TCAGCGCTGTTACACGGTGTCAGCGCTGTTACATAGTGTCAGCGCTGTTACATAGTGCCTGTGCTATTACACGGTGTCTGCGCTGTTACACGGTGTCAGCGCTGTTACATAGTGCCTGCGCTGTTACACGGTGCCTGCGCTGTTACACGGTGTCTGTGCTTTTACAGTGTAACTTCTACCCTGAAGAAGTAGTTAGACGACGAAATGCGTAGGAATTTAGTTAGAGTGCAAGCTCTGTATATATTTGTGGACACACTATTTCAGCCCACTCCTAGTTGCGGTAATACAGGCTTTTGACTGTCCTACCATTTATAGTCGCGCTTCCAATGGACTCAACCGGTGACGTCATCAACAACCACCAAGTGAGGCACGTGTAATCGGCAATTGCCGCCAGCGTGAATGCCCCTACAGTAGCGCTTAGCAATACAGGAGCGCTTCTATCGAGGATGTCCTAAACATGTCCCAAACATGTCCTGCTTGTAACCTTCTAAATTGATGTGCACGCAATACATATCCATCTGTATAAACTACTAATATTATCAATACATATTTCACTATGAGATTTTAGCGCTGTTTATTTTGTCCTTTACACTAGCCTTACAGGATGTTGAGTTACCCTTTGTAAACCAGCCGCAGCATCTCATTTGTTCCTAGAACAGGTTAAATACTTATTTGTTATATGCACCGGTAATCACTTTGTGTCATACTATAGAGAATTCAATTGAATTCTTCACCAATCACAAATGTATTATTAATATATAATTTTTATATGTAGAAGGTTGGTTAACTATTAATTATTTCAGTTGATATTTTTCACTATCACTTGTTATCTGGTGCACAGTATTTATTTCCATTTGTTCATTTGTTACTTATTCTAACCTGTTTCAAAAACTTATTCCAACGAATCGCACTCTTGTTCAGTATGATCTGCTGTTCTTTGGGATATGAACCATCATAGCTGCCGACTTTATAATAGCCAGAGTGATTAAGTGGAGAGATAACATAGTTCAAGATATCATATCGACCCGGTGCGTTCCCATCTTCATCAAAAAATATCTCCTCGCCAACTGGGTTTGTAAACCGGATATTCTTCATATGATGGTGCAGCTGGGGTGAGAGAGCAAGAGAATAATTCTGAATAGGTTATATGGTTTCAAGAAGAAAAAGCAGATACATACAAGATACATACAGTATTTAAACATAAACCATATTATATCTTAGACGGTAGCACTCACCTGCCATCGATAGTCATGATCCAGTGTTCCTGGATTTGTCATTAAAGAGGACAGATGCATTTCATGTATTGCATGGGCCAAGGAATACACCGCATTGTACACACTGTAGGTGGTTCTGAAAGTGGTTGTATCATATACAAAAGTTGGAAAAGAATTTAAATATTCTTTCTCTGTACAATTTGTGATGTTAAAAAAACCTGTGTATTCAATATGAAATTTCAAATCCAGCTCAGCATTTGTACAGTTGTAAAATTTACCGAAAATATCTTCCAAGAACATGTCATGTGGGGGATGTGTTGCATGAACATTTTCCAAAACACTCGTCAGCCCCGGGATTTTAGCACCAGGGAAAGCAAAGATCAGACTTCCATTAAGTGGGTTATCCTCTAAGTCATTGTCATCCACAAAGAAAGGGACTATCGTGCCTGGGAGAATAAATGTTTTACTCTTAATTAAATAAAATGTTTTTGTAAGAAAAAAAAAAACAAAAGCTTTTGAGTTCCCGCACATTAGAATAACCTGTGAGGAAGTTTGTTGAATTGTTTTCATCGTGTTATCATACTCAAGGTCTTTATGGTATGAATGCAGCTTCTCAGTGTACTCAATGCAGATGCCTTGACTGGTCAGTTCTTTTTCCAGTTTCCTGCTCTCCTGTTCCCCAGCATCATCATCCGAGGTGATTATTCCAACCCAATTCCACCCAAAGTTCAGCAGAAGCTGGGTCATGGCAGCATACTGAGGAATGTTACTGGGAACAGTGCGGAAAAAGGTTGGGAACAGAAACTTGTCATTGAGGACAGGATCTGTGGCTCCGTAGCTGACCTACATTGGGTGAAAGGGGAAATAGTGGCTCACTGACTTACTGTGAAAGCGCTGTCACTCCACTTCACATAAAGCGGCAATGCAAGCTGACTGTTTTCCCATTTGTTTTATTTTGTTGCATAGGATTGATGGGGGTCTCCGCAGCTGAACGTCATGAATTTCAGCTCTGCGGATTTCCTGGAGACACTTACCCCGTATGGGGTACCAGTAGCAGATACAGCTCGCTAGTTGGGGTTAACGTAATAGCTGCTTTCAAAGCTCACACGTCCTTTGGGTTAACAGAAATCCGCGACATCATCCAGTGCGGCGTTCCATTGGCCCACGTGAAGTGGGCGCTTTAAACTTGCAATAGATACTGGCACCCTCTTCAGAGGTAAGTATCTCTGGAAACAGGGAGACCCAAAACCTGAAATCAATGAGGTTCAATAATTTAGATTGTAAGCTCTGCAGAGCAGGGACTCCTTTTCCTAAAGGTTACTTTTATGTCTGAAGCACTTCTTCCCTTTATGTGCTATTTATATTATGTGTTATTTATTTGATTGTCACATGTATTACTGCTGTGAAGCTCTATGTACATTAATGGTGCTATATAAATAAAGACATACGTACAGCTCCAGCGGCCGTTATTCTAAAACGTCGCCCGGTATACCGCTCGGAATACCCCTGTCATGGCGCGTTATGTTTTTCAACCATACCGCCATTGACACGGGTTTATATCGGGTGCAGAAATTGCATATTAGCGTTGTCTGCAATACCGTCTAGAAACTCAAGTGGGCGAGCACAAGCTGTTGTCTTAAAAATCTAAAAGCAATTCAACCTATACAGTACAGCCGTACAGTTTTGCAAGTCTCTGTGTGTGTGCGCGTGCGTGTGTGTGTGTGTGTGTGTGTGTCTGTGTGTGTGTGTAATTGTAATTTGAAGACTTATATTTGAAGCAGAGATTAACGTTACGAGATCATACTGTACAGTCCGAGGCTCCTTAGCCATATACAGATTAAAAATATGAGTACACATACTGTATACAGGATAATAAAGGGAAAAGAAGTAATATAAAAATACAATGTCGCGTGTACAGTATGTCTAATTGGAACCTTGTTGAAACGCATATGCGTGTCATCACATTTCTATATGTATTTAAGTAATAATCCCCTCAGAACAGGGCATTACTGGCCAATAATGCCCTGGCTGGAAGAGTTGAAGGCCCGAGGCGAAGCCGAGGGACGTTAACCCAGCCAGGGCATTATTGGCCAGTAATACCCTGTTCTGAGGGGATTATTCCTATTATACAGACGTGGCCCCATTTATTCTCCAACATCTCCGAATTTTTTCGTGGATTTTTTCCGAAAGCCACGCATTTCACCGCACTTCACCACGTTCATGCCGCATTCTGACCGCATTCATGTTGCATTCACACCCGCGGTTGAAGTGTTGATTGATAATGGTTCGGATTTAATTGGTTGCAATTCTTCACGTATCCACCAGATGGCAGAAATTCATGAATTGTAATGCGCATGCGCTTCAGTAATGTGTCGACTTGCAGGTGTTTAAAAGAATATCACAGTGGCCTTGGGACTGAAGAAGTTACAATAATGTATCAATTTAGACTTTTCATACTAAAACTAAATGCGCAGTGTCTGGTGTTCTATTGTCCAGAGAGTTCCGAGATGAGTGCACAACTGCAGTCCGTGTTCCAAAAACCCGACAGAACGTACGCTTATTTAATATGGGCCGCGATCAATGCAACAGATGATAAGATAGCAACAGTTGGTCAAATTTATCAGTATTTTATCAAAAACTATGACTTTTACAAATTTTCACCAGATGCTCATGTGTGGAAGCGTGCGATAAGGAAAAGGTTATCTATCGATCCGTGTTTTTTTCGTATTGGTCCCGGTGTTATTGGAGGTTATTGGTGTGTATCACCGGATTTTTCCCGTATCTATGATCATGGAGACTTCAAAAGGCGAAAGGTCATGTTAAAACCAACTAAGAAACGTCAGTCGCAGGCAAGCAATGCGCCAGCACCGGCTTCCAATAACGGTCCGACCGTCAGTGAAAACCTGGTGACCGACAACCCTTGCTGTCTGTCCCCGCCCAGATACCTGCAGCCTGAGCAGGATTACACGTACAGATACCAGCAAGCTTGCATGTACCTAAGCGAATTCCAGCCTCATCAGCTGACTACAGGTGTAGTAGTCTCGCTGTCACCTGTCAACTACGTGTATAATCAAGAATACGGGACTGGCAGTGACTCGGCGAAGTCTATGTTGAGTAATGTTGCCATATTTTATTCTGTTTTTGAAATATCAATTCAACGCACAGTCAAGCGATTCTCCTGTAAGCAATATCTCCTGTAAGCAATATCATTGGCTGAGCAGCTTCTACAGTAGATACTGAACAATTGGTGGAAAGCTACTGCTGCGGCCGAGTTTATTCGAGCATTTGCCCGTTCTCGGCCGCAGCAGTAACCTGGCGCGCGCCGGAGGGTGCCGGGCGCGCGCCGAAGCAGCAGAGGAGAGGCCCGCCGATCGGGGCTTCCCCCTCTCCTCTCCGGGTCCGCCGGGTCCCCCGGAACCCCCTGCCGCCGTCCCCCACATCGCGGGACACCAGGGCTCCCTCGGGGACGTGCGGCACGCCGAGGGGATGCCACTAGCAAGCCGGGAAATCTCCCGGCTTGCGGAACTGGCCGCACTTTAATAAAGTCTGTCGCCAGTGTAGGCGCATGCGCTTTGGAACCTTCTTGAAACGCATATGCGTGTCATCACATCGACAGTAAGCGCATGCGCATGTGAACAGGAGACACCCCCCGAGAAAAATATTGGTGTGACTGACTGTGGGAACTTCTTTAGGGGACTGACTGACCATTACAGTAAAACTTGTACTTTTGGTTTTCTGCAGAAAATGGAGGGATTTCGATGGATAATATCGCTTTGTGTTACAATGCCTGCACATTGCTGAATCGGATTTAAAAAACCACGTACCGGAGTCTACAGTTTAGTGGCCGTTGTTATTGATTAGGATAGAATACTGTAACTGAGAGCTTCATTGAAAACCTGAAACAGTATGCTGTTGTTTTCAAACCATATATAATACTTTTTTTTATATATATATACTGTATAATAAACCCGAAAAATATAAAGTATGCATTTATTCTGCATGTATTCCAGTACATATGTGTATTCTATACCCGTACATGTATTGTTTTAATACTCTTGTGATGTACAGTAAGTACTGAACATGCCTACAGTATACAGTACAGTACTGTACTGTATGCCTGGACAGTACTGTATGTTCTAGAAGCACTGTATTTTGTTACAGTATAAAAGGAGACAATGGAACAATTTAAAACAAATCAACATTTTTTTTTATTGGTGGAGTAAGTACAAAAACATTTATTTACAAATACAATTTAAAAACATTTAAAGTGTAAAGCAATTCAAAACATTAACAGGTGTGTGGTTTACTGCTAGTGAAAACATTTATGTACTGAAAGTCAAAATATTTACAGTAGGATGGTGTACTGTACAGTCAGTGAGGCCTGCACAACTCCAGTCCTCGAGGGCTGCAAACAGGCCTGGTTTTATCCTGGAAACCGGGCCTGTTTCCGGCCCTCGAGGACTGGAATTGTGCAGGTCTTCTCGACCTCCATCTACCCCTCGGTTCTGCAGAAACCTGCGCTCTATTCACTTACCTGACTTTGAGTCCACTTTAAGCTCCTCCCTCTCCTCTCTCAGCTCTGCTACAGACCCTGACAACCTGGTCAGGAACTAAAACTCTGTCTTGTCCTCGTCTCTTGATCTACATGCCCCGCTTTCTCTCTGCCGCACTCGCCCTTCTAACCCTAGACCTTGGCTAAATTCCCACGCACATGCTGTATTCCTCCACTCGTTCCTCTGAAAACCTCTGGAGGAAATCTCACACTCTCGCAGACTTCCTTCACTACAAATTTATGCTATCCTGTTTCAACTCTGCCCTCTCGCAAGCTAAACAAGCCTACTTTTCTTCACTAATCAACATGCACAAGTCTAACCCACGCCGACTGTTCTCTGTCTTTGATACTCTACTCAAACCACCCTCAGCTGCCTCTCCTTCCTCCATCTCCGCTCAGGACTTTGCTGACTATTTTAAGTAAAAGGTGGAATCCATACGGCAGAACATCCCCTCTGTTTCTTCCTCCCATCCTACACCTCTTCCTAACTTTCCTCCTGCCTTCTTTGACTCTTTTTCCACTGTCTCAGAGGAGGATGTGTCGCTGTTGATCGCCTCTTCTCCCTCTACCACTTGCCCTCTTGACCCCATTCCCTCCCATCTCCTAAAACCTCTTGCTCCTACTATAATCCCTACGCTCACACACATTTTTAACTCCTCCCTCTGCTCTGGAACCTTTCCATCCTCCTTCAAACATGCAACAGTCATACCATTACTCAAAAACAGCAAGCTCGATCCTACCTGTCTTTCTAACTATCGACCTGTCTCCCTCCTGCCTTTTGCCTCCAAACTCCTTGAACGTCTTGTATTCTCTCGCTTGCTCCAATTTCTCAACACCTATTCTCTCCTAGACCCTCTACACTCTGCCTTCCGCACTGCTCACTCCACGGAAACAGCCCTCACTAAAATAACTGACGACCTCCATGCTGCCAAAGACAGAGGTCATTACACTCTGCTCATATTACTCGACCTCTCTGCAGCATTTGACACCGTGGACCACCCTCTTCTCCTCCACATTCTCCATAATCTTGGTATTCAGAACAAAGCTCTATCCTGGATCTCATCCTACCTCTCCCATCGTACTTTCAGTGTCTCTTCTGCTTACACCTCCTCCTCCTCTATTGATCTCTCTGTGGGGGTACCCCAGGGCTCTGTCCTGGGACCTCTTCTCTTTTCTCTGTACACACTCTCTCTAGGTGACCTAATAACATCTTTTGGGTTTAATTATCACCTCTATGCCGACGACACACAAATATACTTTTCAACACCTGACCTTACACCTGCTGTACAAACCAAAGTTTCTGAATGTCTCTCTGCTATATCATCCTGGATGACCCTCCGACGCCTTAAACTCAACATGGCTAAAACAGAGCTCCTCATACTTCCTCCCAAACCTGGCCCTACTACCTCCTTCCACATTACTGTTGGTACTACAATCATTCACCCAGTAGCCCAAGCATGCTGCCTAGGGGTCACACTCGACTCCTCTCTCACATTCGCCCCTCACATTCAAAACATATCTAAAACCTATTGCTTTTTCCTCCGCAATATAACAAAGATACGCCCTTTCCTCTGTTGCTAGACTGCTAAAACTCTGACTCTGGCCCTCATTCTCTCCCGTCTTGATTACTGTAACCTCCTGCTGTCCGGCCTTCCTGCCTCTCACCTGTCTCCCCTACAATCTATCCTAAATGCTGCTGCCAGAATCACTCTACTCTTTCCTAGATCTGTCTCAGCATCTCCCCTCATGAAATCACTCTCCTGTCTTCCGTTCAAATCCCGCATCTCACACTCCATTCTTCTCCTCACTTTTAAAGCTTTACATTCTTCTGCCCCTGCTTACATCTCATCCCTAATTTCTCGCTATGCACCATCCCGACTCTTGCGTTCTGCTCAAGGATGTCTTCTTTCTACCCCCTTTGTATCTAAAGCCCTCTCCCACCTTAAACCTTTTTCACTGACTGCCCCACACCTCTGGAATGCCCTTCCCCTCAGTACCCGACTAGCACCCTCTCTATCCACTTTTAAGACCCACCTTAAGACACACTTGCTTAAAGAAGCATACGAATAGCAATGTGAATATTCTGAACACATGATACATAAAGCTTGGCCCCCTGCAGACGCACTTACCAGAACTCCCTCCTACTCACTCTATACGTTCTCCCTACCTACCATTTAGATTGTAAGTTCCTCGGGGCAGGGACTCCTCTTCCTTAATATTATGTTTATGTCTAAAGCACTTATTCCCATGACCTGTTATTTATATTATCTGTTATTTATTCGATTACCACATGTATTACTACTGTGAAGCGCTATGTACATTAATGGCGCTATATAAATAAAGATATACAATACAGTACAATACAGTAAAATGTACAGTAGATAAACAGCAGTAATGATGTACACAAAACCTCTCCTCTCTCAATGAACTACTGTACTGTAGACAGAATGAGGAAAAGATAAAGATGGAAAAAATAATATTACTATACAGTATATACAGTATTCAGTATATATATTATACAGTACATTACAGTATATATTAATTAATAATATTCTTATAAATTTGCATTATTCATGTTTCCCCATGTTTTACAAATGTTTTCTAAATGGTTATCCAATTTCCATCTGCCAAAAGAACTTAATAAAGACTGCATTACAGTATGTATTATTCATGATTATTTTTATATTTGTAGTTTTTGGGTCCTGACAAAATAAAATAAATATTTATTCACTTTCCTGCTAATCATAATCATTGACAACAACCACAAACCCCCCGACAGTATTAGAATGAATGACAAAACAACATGAATCAGTTACCCCCAAACCCCCAAATACAACCCCCAAATACAGTACATAAAAAGCAAGTCACTTTAACTCCCTGTGCCTCAGGCACCAAAAACAAATAGTAGATTTTCTATATATATATATATTATTAGTTAATATTCACATAAATGTCCATTTTTCATGAATCTCCATGTTTTACAAATGTTTTGTAAATGTTTCTCCGATTTCAATCTGCCAGAAGAATTTAATAAAGGCTGCAGTATGTATTATTCATGATTATTTTTATCTTTGTATTTTTTTTTCCCTGATGAAATATAATAAATATTTATTCACATTCCTGGTTATTGTAATCATTGCCAACAGCCACACCCTCCCCCGACAGTATAGTGTAAGAATGAATGAAAAAACAACATGAATCAGTTAATGGTTTTTTTACTCTCAATTCTCACAATGCTGTGCACATCAGATTTACATTTCAAATTCGAGAGGGGATTTTCCAAAGCCTCTAAGGGTTGGGGGGGGGATGGTGTGATTACACGCAGGCGCACTGAGGCTTTGCAGCTCGGCTATGGACGGATTAAGAACACAATGGCAATATTCAGAAGATTAACGACTCTGTGGAGAGAGGGGGTTGGTAGGGTAGGGTGACTAATGCGCTCTAAGCAGCAAGCTCCCATCTCTAAAAGGATTAGAGTACACGCAGGCGCAGTCAGCCGATTGACGCTTTGCTAGGGACGGATTAAAAACACAATGACTACAGTAACTGCAGAAAATGAGCAAAGCGTTGTTGTGTGTTTTTTTACACAGGACATGCACGACTCCAGTCCATGAGGGCCGCAAACAGGCACGGTTTTCAAGGTTGCCCTGAAAACCTGCCCTGTTTGCTGCCCTCTAGGACTGTACTGGTGCAATTTCAACCCGCTCAGACCCACAGAACGGATTATTTTAAATTATATTTATATATTTATATTATAAAGATATAAAAGAATGTACTGTATTGTATTTAAAACATGTGACTGTAAACCATACTGACTGACAAATGTTTTCACACATGTACTGTAGCAGTAAACCATACACCTGTTGATGTTTTGAATTGCTGTGCACTTAAAATGTTTCAACATTGTACAGTATTTGTAAATAAATGTTTTTGTACTGACTCCACCAATAAAAGAACATGTTGATTTGTCTTACATTGTTTCCATTTGCTCCTTTGACAGTGTAACAAATGTCGAGGCTTACTGCACTGTTTTTTTACTGCCAGACTGCAAAGCCGCAAGATCGGCAACATTGTCAAAAAAGAGCAATGATCGCGCAATTGGCGTGGGAACTAGGGCAATTGGCGTGGGAACTTCTGTTCTAGGGCACCTAGAAATAAAATTCATTTTGCCTATAGATGTTAGGAACCCCCTCACTTGACCCCAACAGGGTCCAACCAGTAATGGCGGCGAGAAAGTGTCACGCCGGCAAGGAGGGTCCTACCATTGACCGTAATGGCAGAGAAAGCAGCGCTGCTTTGAAACGGCTAAGTCAGAATGAGCAGAAACCTGGAACCCATAACTCCGGTTCTGTTCAACCTAGAGGGCTCAGATTCGGTCACCATGTAGTCCTAGTTCAGGCAGGATTGCATGGCAAATAGCGACCCTCTCGTGGCAACAGAACGGAGTCAGGGTAATCGCAGAATTGGCATGGGAACTAGGGCTTCGGTCAAGTTCACAGCCAATTGGCGTGGGAACTTCTGTTCTAGGGCACCTAGAAATAAAATTCATTTTGCCCATAGATGTTAGGAACCCTCTCACTTGACCCCAACAGGGTCCGACCAGCAATGGCGACGAGAAAGGGTCACGCCGGCGAGGAGGGTCCTATCATTGACCGTAATGGCGAAGAAAGCCGTTTCAAACCAGCGCGGCTTAGTCAAAATGAGCAGAAGGTATTATACTTCAAAGACAACAGCTCGCAAACGCCCCCATGAGTTTTTACACGGCATTGCAGTATTGCAGACAGCGAGAATAAAATGCTTAAATCACGGCCGCGTTAATAACGCAATTCACTCCTGGCGAAAACGACACAAAACCGAGTTTGAATAAAGTGTGCCGCCACTGTAGTTCAGTACGACAAAGTATCAATGGTATCCAAAAAATAGTAATTGTCATTTCATGACAAAATGAGGGAATTGATAATGTGTATTTTATAGGGGGTACTCCATATTGATTTATAAAGTTGCTTTGTAATAATCAAGCCATTCTGTTGTTTACCACCTAGCCCCTATATGTTGGATGAATGCCAAGTATGTGTTCAGATGGCAGTTCCTGTAAAAGCAGGAAGTCTGGACACATACGCAATGTCACATTGTACTATCTCAGCATTTTAGTGTCTCAAGTCAGAATTTATGACTTCATTCAAAGACAGACTATTGTGACTTTTAGATAAGGAGTTAATGTCAAAATATGGGAAGTAAGCTTTGGCACGTATACACTCTTGCTCGGCTATAAAAATCTTATTCTAACTGTTAATAAACAGGAGAAAGTAATATGAGCTGTTGTCTGTCTCGTTTACTTAATCCTCTGAGCGCTCGTTATTTTCCTGATACAGCACTTTAGAGGGTCATGGCCTCTCGAGAGGGTCTATCCGAGTGAAGGGGAAGGTCCATACTAACGTTGGAGTATAGGACAATTTTACAGGTACATAGGGATTTACCCGAGCAAAAGGCACAAAATGAACAACAATATTACCCAAATCCCCAGGGTCCTGAACCAAACCCACCCAGGCCCAGTAAACAGTGAATGGCTTGGGGACCACTGTACACCCAGTGACCCGTTGTGACTGTATCTGGAATCCGAACCATATGAGATAGGGGCAATGGCAGGGGTAATGGGGCCAGAGACTGGGCATAGGAAGCAACAGTGTCTGGGGAAAAGTCCTTGGCTTCAACTAGGCCACGGCCTACCACAGGGGACGTTGGCTGCTTGGACGCAGCCACGACAGGCCAGTATTTCCCTCGGTCTACCACCCTGTAAATGTAGTGGTCCATTTCTTGCGTGGAGAGGGCGCTGCTCCCCGGAGCAGTCGCAGCACAGTCCGAGTCCGATCCGGAGGTTGCCTTGTAAGTGACGTCATCATGGGGAGACATCGTGAGATCCCGGTGCAAGGCCAAGTCCTGCGCCGGAAGTACATCATACGCAAGATGCTGCACTGGAATTTCGTTGTGGTCCTTAACGCGGAAGTAAGCGCCAGGCTGAGCCTCATCTCCTGACTCCTCCGCAGCAGCCTGTCGAGAGCAAGGGGGTGGTACCTCACCGCTCCGCTGGTTCGTGATGGTCGTCGGTTCGTCTGGAACAGTTGCAGGTACCACCTCTGCTGTACTGGGCACTGCTAGAGCCGTGGAAGTTCGTCGTGGTCCTGGGCACACCAGTGCTCGCCGTGGCGTGGTCTCTGGACTCAGCCGCTCTGCGTTGCAGGTAGGTGGCTCTTCCTTCACAGGATCGCTGGGGTGGTCTGCCGGTTGGTGCATCATCACAATCCTGGAACTGTCGTCGGACATGTGGGGCAGGGACACCTCCTTCCTGGGTTCTGCCATCAGAGATTCTGTCTCTGGAACCAGGTCTGGAACCGGGGTGCAAGGACCCCCTGGAACATCTATTAGGGCGCACGGGCCCTCATAGGTAGCATCGACGTGACCCACTTTGCATGGGATAACCGCTGGGCCATCACACCGGTCCGTAGTAGTAGGTGGTGGCTCCACAGGCCACATATAGTAAGCTCCACACCTTGGGGACAGGTACCTTGGTACCTCACTTTGGATAGTGGCTTTGGAGCGAAGGCCATCTGGCTTTGCTGACACCAGAGGACCGGCTCTGGCCTCGTTAGGTTCGATCACCTCACCCGGTAGCATTTGGGTTGCGGTCTCTGGAACCGTCTTGGGCCTTGTCTCAGTCGTCGGGGCTTGGTACATCCCAATGGTAGGCATTAGCGGGCTAGACACAAGATGGCTTGACCCATTCACAAACAAAATAGCCCCCCAAACAAGGTCTTCTCCCAGGCATACACTGACAGGGCCCAAACACTGCAAGCTGGTGATACCATCAGTGAGTACATCCAGGAAACCTTCTGGCAGCGAGTAATAGGCAAAGTCCGATTCGCCTGCCCTTACTTTATGTACACAGGCACAAAAGAAAGGGGTACCTCACTCCTCTGGCCCGCCTGTTCCATCAGTCTGAGGTTGCGGCAGCTCGCATCCAGCTCCTCCTTCAGTTTGGGTTAAGCTCTGGGATTGTCTCTCATTGTGACCCCTCCCTCTGGTGGAGATTAGAAGAGGGGCACTTGGTAGTAAGGCGTGACGTTGGCTTTCACTGTGACCCCTCCCTCTGCTGGAGATTAGAGGAGGGTCACTGGGTGTTACCTCATGATGTGGACTCTTCACTGAGCCAGTCACAGGGCAGGGGGCCGCGGCTCCTGCTTTCGCGCCACTTCCTGCACATAGGCAGGGCTCTAGCTTTCGCGCCAGACCCGGCCAAATCTCTGCAAATACTCTGCTCACAGTCTTTTTGCACACAGTACGTGCACCATCCAGACTCGGCGGGAACTGCCATTTTAGCTTCTTCACACCACAGATAGCAGCCGCCATCTTAGGTGAACCCACAATTTTCACTGTAGCGCAACCCTCACTGTTTGGCAGGGACCTCGCTCTCTTGTGAACACTGCAATACATGTAGCCTCTGGCAAGTGTTAAACTCAGCATACCCCAGGCTAAGCAAAACTCATTCTTTGTATACTGCACACGATGACAGTCCATTACACGTGCTCTGAGGTTCATAGTCTGGCTACTGGCTAGAAGTACTCTGGGCTCTTCCCTTTGCAGTACTCTTGGGTCTCCCCCTCTTGGCTGCCAGTATCGTGGATCCTATCCAGGGGTCCCTCTTAACTGCATTAACCAGGCCACCCCCAAGGCATCCTGACTACCCGCCTCAGGTTTGACTAGAACAGCAATAGCCTTGTCTCCAGACCTATTCACCCTTTAGGGCAGTCTAGGGTGTGATTTGCGAAGTTTTTTGTTCTCCTGACTACCCCTAGACTTCCCCCTTTCAGCAGCACTTGTTCTGGAAGCATACTTTCAATCTTTCTGTTTTGCTTCGCTGAAAGCCTGTCCTGATGATCTCAGCAGCGCCTCCAAAATGTAATGGGTTTCCCCCCCACCCAATCACAAATAGGGTCTCCAAGGGAAATACTACTCTGGTTACACATGGTTATAGTGTGGTGCACCTGCTGGTTTACAGGACTCCTGAGTCTCCCGCTTGATGTTATGGGGAAGATCAGGACAGGCTTCTGGGGACATACCCCGTACGTACTCACTCTTTCAGCGCCTCCATCTATTGCAGGCCCCAGGATATGGGGTGGAATCCCTGGAATAGAATGTCACAGTCAGGGATGAGAGATTCCAGTCTCACAACCGCTTCTTTATAATCAGGAACACTTTATTGCACCAACAGCACACTGTACAGCATACTGTACACAGTCACAGCAGTACTTCTCAGGAATTCTCCCTCAGGATGACCCTGGCCTTTCACTCCCAGCCAGGGCCCTGGAAGCAGGCCTAGCTCTTCCACTACCCCCTATCTGAAACACTTGCGTGAGCCCACAAACAAGAACTGACCCCGGCACTGAGGTGGGAAGGACTATGCCACACACACACAGTAGCGGGGGCGAGCCCAGAAGGTGGTTTGCAGCGTTGCTGGGTCTGGGTATGTATAAAGGGTTAATCCAATACTTGCTGGGGTCCGTGTGTTGAAGAGGTACATGTAGTTGGAGTCCGTAAGCCTGTGGTCTGTGGTTGGAGAGGTACTCATAGTCGTTATCCGTAAGTAAGGGGTCGAAGAGCCAGAGAGAATCCAAATGCAAAGCCAGGTCGGTACACGAGAGGTAAACTGCAGAGAACAAGACAAGACTGAGCTGGACAAGACAGGCACACGCAAAAGCTACACAAGGTTATGTTCAGCAAAGTATGACAGGAAGAGGCAGTCCTTTATAGCAGACAGGAACCAGTAGGAGAGGGGGCGGAGCAGAGGTGGGGCCTCCACAGATGCCAAGGATAGGTTGCAGGAGACAAGGGCTCATAGCTAAACTTGCCACGCAGCTGGGGCTCGTTGCGCGTCGTCATGCGCGTGTACCGCGCATAGCGGAGGTGCGGCGCATCTGAGGAGGCAGAGCTATGCACGGTGGCCGTGCGTAGAAGGAGTGGGTGCGCGTGTGCTCTGTAACAGGAGCGGTGATGCGTGTATCAGCGGGGGGCGGATCTTCGGCAGCTGCCGCTGCAGTACTATAGGTAAGCGAGGAGGGAGCGCGCCGCAAGGGACGCGTTCCCCGATTCCTCACACTATCAGAGTAGTGGGAACAGTCTACCAGCCTCTCCAGAGGGAGGGCCTCAAGCCTGCCCGGTCCCTGACAGCTCGGTTAGGAAAGACTCAGCTCCTCTCAGGGTAGGAGCAACTCACTGAAAACAGGAAATGCAGCTCATTTAGTACAGATCCAGTAGCCCCACCCCTGTGCCCTTGACTGACACAAGGCCTGAGCACTACCTTCTCTGACCAACTGAACTACAGTGAGTAGGGAGACCCCAACTTAACACCTGGCAAACCTATCCTCAACAAAGTATCCGGCCGTTCCTCCTTCTCCTACCGAGCACCCCATAACTGGAACAACCTACCAGAGACTCTCACATCCACCACCAGTTTAAGTTCTTTCAAATCTAAGGCTGTCTCACATTTTAATCTGGTCTGTAACTGTTTCATACACCCATAATATATATTTCTTTAACTGTGCACACAATGTCTTGTATATAATATATACCCTGTTCATTTATGTAACTGTATTTGTAACCATGTATTATTTGTCTTACTCTGTGCCCAGGACATACTTGAAAACGAGAGGTAACTCTCAATGTATTACTTCCATATAAATATTTTATAAATAAATAAATAAATCCTTACCAGGGATTATTGCACAGGAGGAGGACAGAATAATAGCCCAAACCTACCAGGGATATATACATAAACACACTCTGCAGTCCCCTCAACACACAGTGCAGCCCCCCTCCTCTACAACCACAAAACACACTGCAGCCCCCCCCCCCCTCCACACACACAAAACACAGAAACATACTGCAGACACACACACACACACACCAAAACACACTCTACAGCCCAGTTCCACCTTCTCCACCCACTGACACACACACACACACACACACACACACACACACACACACACACACACACACACACACACACACACACACTGCTGTCCCCCTCTACACCCACAAAACACACTGCAGACACACACACCAACAAAACAGACTGCTGCCCCCTCTACATCCATAAAACACACATCAGCAGCCCCCCTTTACACCCACCGCAGCCCCCATGTAAACCCACACACTGCAGAAACGCACACACACACAAAACACTCTGCACCCCTCCTCCACCCACAAAACACACACACTGCAGCCCCCCCTCTACTCCCACAAAACACACACTACAGACACACACAATCCAACAGACTCTGCCAGCTCTACATCCACAGAACACACATTGAGACACACACACACAAAACACTCTGCACCCCTCCTCCACTCACAAAACAGACTGCAGCCCCCCCCCTGCACCTACAAAGCACACACTGCAAAGATACACACAAATCAAGAGACTGCCAGCTCTACATCCATAAAATACACACCAACAGCCCCCTCCCTACACCCACTGCAGCCCCCTTTAAACCAACATACTGCAGACACACACACCAGCAAAACACTCTGCACCCCTCCTCCACCCACTGAAGACACACACACTGCAGCCCCCCCCTCTACACCAACAAAACACACACAGCAACAAGACTCTGCTGCCCCCTCTACACCCAAAAAACACACACCAACAGAAGACACACACACTAATAAAACACTGCTGCCTCCTTTACACCCACAAAACACACAACAGACAGACACACAAACCTTTCCCCTCACTCTCCTGTGCGGAGCTTCCTCCAGGCTGGGTGGGGGAGGAGTCAGTGCCTTGCTGCTACCTTCTGTCCAATCACCTCCCCTGTCTAAGAGCAAATTTTAGACTTTGTGAATGAAACCTGAAAGGTGATTGGCTGAAAAACTTGGCAATGTGCCATTAAATCTTTGCCATTACTGATTGGATAATGCCCGGAATTTCAACCAATCAGAGAGCAGGAATTTCAATAATTTGAATCAGGAATTTACCAGCTTTAGCCTATAATATTTATTAATCAATACATTTGCTAGGCTTGCTCTTCTTTTCTTATTGTTTTTATTTAATGCACATGCATGTATGTCTCAATGGAACCTTGTTGAAACTCATATGCGTGTCATCAAATTTAGGCGCATGGGTGTATTTAAATTTAAAAAAAGGCACAGTAATTCATCTGTGATAAGCTCTTCTTGGAGGACACACGCATGGGCACGTGCGATAACAGATATTCTTTTTTTTCTATCTCTACATGGGATGGGTTTAACAACTGGTCAAAAGATTTCTCCGAACCACTTCCCCCACCCAGCCCCACACTTCACAGTCACAAAGCCTTACAAACAAACCCACGTGAATAGAAATGCTTATCCA
Source organism: Ascaphus truei (assembly GCF_040206685.1). Lineage (NCBI taxonomy): Eukaryota > Metazoa > Chordata > Amphibia > Anura > Ascaphidae > Ascaphus > Ascaphus truei. The sequence goes on from NC_134483.1 coordinate 554,819,483, forward strand.
CACCTTCCCCAAAGCAATTCATCTGTGACAAGCCATTCTTGGAGAATCCCCCACACCTTCAACGTGAATTTCAAGTTAAAAAAAATAAAAAGTAAAGACATCCCTGTTTGAAGGACTGATTTACATATACCATATTCTGAATCATGTTTTTGATAAGTTGACAACTTTTGCCATTCTTACAATCACTTCCTTTGTAATTGTACTGTAATGTATACTGCACTGTACAGTATATTACTGTAATTTTTCTTTGAGGGTGGGGGTGTTTCAATGATTCTCGTGAATTTAAAGAAGACAATTATTTATTTAATCTGGATAATCATTGAAAAATGACAAATACACATATTGTAATCATGAATAATACAAATGTACAATCTTGTCTCTTTATCTTCTTTGTATTGGCTGCATTGTTATTGAGAGAGGGGAGGGTTTGTGTAACTTAATGACTGTTGCTACAATATACACACAGTTCAATAAATTTATACATGATCCCTCCCCTCCCCCCCTTCCTTTTTTAGTGCAGCAGCTCTGAAAAGAAATTAAGAAAATTAGTGCAGTAAAGTGCATTTAAGGCATTGCGTACAGTATATCACTATATTGTACTATACAGTAACTACTGTAAAACTATATATTGTACAGTATAACTGTATAACTACAGTATACTGTACAGTACATACTGTAACTCTATACTACAGTACATTATAACTACTGTATAACTATAACAATTGGAAACAATTTAAAACACTTTTTATTTAGTCATTTGAGTGCCATACTTACAGTACCTGTATCATACTTACTGTACTGTACCTGTACCTGTACTTACCATAGTACAGTACCTTACTACCTTCCTGTTGCCTACCCATTACACTGTAAAAGAATGGGCAACACGGTCGCGATATAATCTATATATTTATTACATCTTTCTACGGTGAGTATGTTGATCCAAATACTCAGTATGCCTTTTGCCAATGAATCCTTTTTTGACGGTTTCACCACTTTTCTGATATGATCCTTGAGCTGATGCCAGACCAATTCGATAGGATTCAAATCTGATGATCTGGAATTGGAGGGGGGAAAGAAGGTGAATTAGTTAAAGAGATATTAACAGTGTAAAACAATGAGAAACCGTTACCATACTTGCTCCGGTGGCATTTTAACCCAGTTGATACCGCTGGTAAGAATATGCGTAATAGACGAGGTGTGTTTCGGATCATTGTCCGGGAAGAACCGATGACCAGCTGGGGATTCACGTGTAATTTATTCACCAATCTCGGGCACTATTTGCTCTTGGAAAAATACTTTATTCATGATTCCTGGAACAAGAAAAGAAAAGTTTTCCAAATACTGTACACTTGTACAGTGCATAAGGCAACAGCATGTGACTTTGTGTATTATTTTACAGTCAAAGATGATGATGCATCCTGGTCCACGTCTAGAGATCGCACCCTACACATGCAGCTTTACTGGGTGCTTGGGACGTGGCTTCAGAGATATGCGCCCTTTTTTCTGGAATGCAAAAGTGGCAAATCTCTCAAGCGATACAGTTGACTCGTCAGTAAAGATGCAATCCTGAAAAGTCTCGCCACTAAAAATCCATGCCCGTGTCTGGTCCACTATTTTGAGCTTGTTGGCGTCCCTTATCATAGGATATGCTCTGTAATGACAATGAAAATTTTTACTGTTCAGTTAAACCACACTTTTACCTACTGAAAGTATAAGTTTTTTAGCAGCACCTAAAAAATAAGGCATACAGAGTAAAATAACAAAGTGGTGCACATTTCTTGTTTTACACTTTTACCTCCTGTACTGTCCAGTACTAACCTTACACGCCCATATTTCCATCCGAATTTGTGTCTCATCTGCCTGATGCTGGTCTCAGATGCGGTTATATTGTGAATTTTTGTCAAGAGTGATCTTGACCCTTGTGGCACATCTCTCATCATTCTCTTCACTTATTTGATCAACCAGAAACGTTGTCGCCCTACAGTGTAAAGGGAAACACAACAATTTGTATCTGTTGTCTAAATTTAGCATAGGTTGAACTTGATGGACATACGTCTTTTTTCAACCTCATCTACTATGTAACTATGTAACTATGTAATGTGTTAAAGTAGGCCACAAATTTCTCTAAAATTACTGTTTATTAAACTGCTATTACTAGCAAAGCAAGTACAAACCACTCACAGACAGACATCATCAGTGTGAGGTTGGTTTATACTGTACTTGCTGTGAAATATTTCTAGACTGGGTAGGTTTACCATATCACATTTTAAGTTATGGTGGGTGAAAAAGGCAACAAAAAACCACCACAGTTAGCAAAAAAACAATAAAGAATATCACTTGTGAGCACATACACATGTCTTTATACTGTATATACTATAATGCATGGGGGATATATGGCGCTACATAAATATAACATTGCGTGGGGTAATTGGTATAATTGACATGATGGAGGGGAGGGGGTGAATGAGTGATAATGAAGTGAGTGATAATTAAGAGGGGAGGTGCAACTCACTTTGAAAAACAATGGGTGTCATGGATGAGTGTTTAAGATATTTACTGTACACAGTCAGAATTGAAATTGATTGATTTTAACAATGTAAATCAAATATATTGATCAAATATTAAAACATGTATTCTGTACAAGACGTTATTAGTCATAAGTTAGAGGACAATAATTGCTAGGATAAAGGTACTGTTAAAACACTAATGCATTTCATCAGTAAAAGTATAATTACAGTACATACAGTACTGTACAGTAAAGAAAACAAAAATGCTTATTCGGTAGTCACTGTGGGGGTCAGCTTGACACTTTTGGCCTTACCATGGGCATGATTGCTGACCATATTTGCTGATAAAACGAGGCCCGAAGTATTTAACCAGCGTTTATATCTGTGAAATCCGGTGTCCTCTCTTGTACATATCCTGTATTCTCATGCTGAGATCCTTTGAAATCGTTTTCTTCAGCATCGCTGGTTTAGAAAAAATACAAGCACAAGAATGTATATTCGATGTTGTAACGAAAATGGGGTTAATCAGCACATTAATAAAGGCAGTATGCTCGGCTGGTTAACACTATTTTGTGTTGGGGATGAAGGGGTTAATTTTATATGCACTATACATCTACATGTATAGGCCTGCGGTAATGTATTGCATTGTATACCTGCATTACTAGTGTTTGGACAGAAGATGCCGCTGCGCGAGCCAAGCCGCAAGCTAATTGGAGAAGCGTGGTGTGGTCTCTTTGTTCCGTTATGTAACATAGGTATCCATTACTGAGGCTTGAACTCACAACCGCGAGGTCAATTGAATCAAAGGGTTGCGGTTTCAGTCTCAAGTGGGTACCGGTTACAATGTATCCAGTCCTGGTTAGTAGCGTAACTTGAAAGGCGGCAGGTAATTAGCGTGAGAATTCGGTCAATTGATGTGGGAACACGGTTAACTGCAAGTCAATTGATGTGAGAAGCCCATAGCCCCAGAGTAACACCCCAAGCACACACAGATTAGAAATATAATTGTAGGACAAGTAAAAAATATATTTTTAATAAAGTGCCTTTCTGGTTGCAGTTTTAAAAGTACAGGCAGGATACATTTTTTATACTTGCCTTTGTAATGCACCCAGTGACCAAATGTTTTAACACCCATGAGCTGGGGGCACTTTCTTATGCAGACTTGATAGACCCCATGTTGAGACAGTGCCTATGAGTCTAGGGGAGGTTTGCAAATGAAAGCCACCAGAGCCAAAAGTTTTGAATTAGCTGGGATGCTCGCTGAGGATGATCCTGTTAGCCACCTGGGCTAGTTCACACCTTGAGACCAACTCCTAGCCTGGGAGATGCCAGGGAAAAGGGGAGTACACTAATGGTAAGCAGCCAAGGTGTCAAGTTAGCACAGGTGCTGTACCAACCGGAAATCCCTGTAATGCCCACTCTGCAAACTGCGGTCAAGTTGGGGATTGGTGAGTTGAAAACTCCCATGAAGGGGATTGGGTGGTTATGTTGGAGATATGATCTGAGACCCCGTATACATGCCCGCCGAGCTATCCACGTTGTCTTTCTTTTACCATGTGATTGAATTTCCACTTCACTTCTAAGAACGGATAAGAGCAGCAGCAACGATTCCAGAACGCAACAAGTTAATTTCATCGGAACCAAGGACAGAACTCTGCTTCAGGATTTCATTAGGGCTGGGAGTTATCTAACGAACCCCAACGGACTAGAACGAACTTTGCACTATCGAAGGACATATTGGGCTGGCAAATTGCACCCCTGTTAACAGGACTGCATTTTAAAAAACAATATTCTGGTGCTTTGTTTCATCTCTGGACATTTTACCCCGTTCCCTATCTCAGTAAGTGTTTTGTCAAGTATATTCAAAGGTTGTCGTGTGTCTGTCTAGTAAGGAAATAAATGTCAGTCTATTTTGCTCAACTTGTGTGATCAATCTAGTTACCCAAAATATAAAATTGTTGATCAGGTCTGTCCACCGTGACAGGCTTGTATTTACTGGTGGTAGAGGTGGGATACTGATTGAGCCTATATTGCAGTTTCCTGTGGGGCTCTGCAATATAGTGAGGATCTCGTGGCTTGCGAGGTCCTCAGACAAGAGGCAACCTACACACACTTTCAAAGAAGCATGAGATAATTCACTGGTCTCTTGACCCATACCAAGGGGGCACCATGAGTCAACACTCAGGGAGGTTCCATTCTTGTACCCGAGAGCAAGTCATGGAGAGATGTACGGGATATGGCTTAACGACAGACAGTCGTTCTAAGAGTAAGCTGGAAGAGGACTTCGAAGAATATGGGGGCAGAGCGGCCCTATTAGCTGCTGTGGCAGCGGACGGCACTCAGCCCGGAGTGCAGGAGGTCACTCCAGCTCTGGGCTTGCAAGGACTGGGGGAGAGTGATGGCAACCACCCGTCTCCTTTCCCGTGCAATTTCTTTATAGCATGCAATCGTGTTTTGAAGGCTTAGATTCACCTTAGAACTTCTTTCGAAATTTGGGTAAATCCTTTTGAGAGAATTGATCCAAATTTCGAAAGAAGTTCTAAGGTGAATCTAAGCCTTCAAAATGCCATTGCATGCTATAAAGAAATTGTAAGGGAAAGGAGATGGCAATCCTCAAGGCAACTTTCATTGCTTTCGTTCTTTAGGAAAGTGCCGTCCCAAACATCAACTCTGATAGCTACCCTTGAAGAATCTTCACATCCAACAGTAACATCAGCACAATTCCTGCAAGAGATTCATTAAATTCTCCATCATCAAAACGAATAAGATGTGTGTAGTCCTATGATGATGAAGTGCCATCAACTTCATCCTTTGGTCAATAAATACTGTGCTGTACAGTAAAGGTAGACCTCGCTATCCAACGTTTCACTCTACAACGAATGGCATATCCAACACTTTACAATGCAACCCTAAGGGACGTTTTTCGACGCCGGAATGCATTTTCCAACACCTGAATGCGTTATCCAATGCTCACGACCACTGATTAACATGGGACTAACATAACAACGGTTTCACTACCCAACGCTACTTCCAGAACGGATTCCATTGGGTAACCGAGGATTGTACTGTAGTTACAGTACTATATTGCATTTGTTATTCACTATTGAACTGTACCTTTTTACAGTACAGTAATGTTTGACAGCCAATGTGCAATTTTTGCAGAGTTGCATGGTTATTACTGCCTAAGCAGTGTACAGTACAGTATACCACAGTGTTGAGTGGTTGTCATGCTACTGTACACAATAAAATATAATGTACCTGTACAATGCTATGTGTGAGCCTTTTTCTTTTTTCAGTTCTGTGCCTTGGTAAGTTTCCTTCCTGTTCCCCTTTAACCAGTTCTGTGCCTGGGTAAGTGTCTTCCCTGTTCCCCTTTACCCAGTTCTGTGCCTGGGTAAGTGTCCTCACCTGTTCCCCTTTACCCAGTTCTGTACCCACCCTATCCCCCCAAAACCCATCCGTGACTGACATTACCCACCCTAGCCCCCCAACACCCATCCATGACTGACACTGTCCACTGTAGCCCCCAACATCCATCGGTGACTGACACTGCCCAACCTAGCCCCCCAACACCCATCCATGACACTAAGCCATCTTACTTTGCCAGTGTACAGTAGATGCCTTCCTGGTAAGCCACGATCCCTTTCAGCTGTACAGTACTGTACTTGACTGGAACCTTTGAACCGGAAGTACAGCACATATAGTGCATGTCGGCGCACAATTGGTGTTTCCCTTCCCTTCAGCCAAAGTAGAACCGGAAGTAGTATGTGTCTGCACACAATTGGTGTTTCCCTTACCATCCCGTGCTGGATAACGTTCTGTGATGGCGGCGATTTAAGAATACGTCTTTAAGGTAAGCAATGCACATTATTTTGGCAAGCGTCACTAGGGCACCGCTATTCGGCAAATTCCGCTTTTCGGCGGAGGCCTGGAAAGGAACTCGCCATATTAGCAGGGCCCTCCTGTACCAAAAATATTTCCAGCTTCATCAGCTGTCAACTGCAGGTGTAGCAGGCCCGCTGTCACCTGTCAACTATGTGTATAATGAAGACTACGGGACTGACAGTAGCTCATCACCACCCGTTTGGCAAAGTCTATAATGAAGGTAAGTACAGTATAATTTACTACAGTAACTACCTGTGGATGAAGATTTGGAGAATCACGTGGAGGAAGCCACTAAAAAAGTTTTGGAAATGCCAAGGGAATAAGAATTGGAAGTCGAGCCAGAGTATGTAAAAGAATTGCTTGAATCCCATAACGAGACCCTAACAGATGAAGATCTTCTTCTGATTGATGACCATAGAAGGATGTTTTGCAATGAGGAGTCACATTCTGATAATAGTCCTGCTGTCCCTGTAGAAATGACAATCAAGGGATTAGAAGAAGCTATCAACTGTATCGAAAAGGGGATGGCAGCTTTTGAGAGGATTGATCCAAATTTCGAATGAAGTTCTAAGGTGAATCTAAGCCTCCAAAACACGATTGCATGCTATAAATAAATTGTAAGGGAAAGGAGACGGCAATCCTAAAGGCAACTATCATTGCTTTTGTTCTTTAGGAAATTGCCATCACAACCATCAACTGCAATAGCCACCCTTGAAGAATCTTCACATCCAACAATAACATCAACACAAATCCTGCAAGAGATTAATCCAATTCTCCATCATCAAAAAGAATAAGATGTATTGAGTCCTACAGTATGATGATGAAATGCCATCAACTTCATCCTTTGGACAATAAATGGTATTACAAATAAAAGGTTAACAGCCCTGGTGCAACATATACAGTGAATAAAGTAAACAAAGTATAATATGGTGATAAAAGTCCTCAAAAGATATAACCAGAGTCCTTAGATGAAATAAGGGAGTCTTTTATTCTTGATGAGAATTTTAGTCCCCAATGTGATGTAAATCCTCTCTTACTGCAAATATGGTCCTAACAGATTGGCTGCATTACTCTGTGATTTTTGCTTAAGCTTTCATTCTTGTGTCTTAGAGGGGGGATAAGGGTCAAGGGAAGTACCTTGAGGTTCCTGTGGACCCAAGGGAACGGGCCAGAAGAAAGGGTTCCTACACTGAAACGTTGCCCCTCTTAACCTACCCCAGTGTCTTAATATGTTTTTCTGTTCCCCATACCCTCATTTGTACCCCACACTTCCCTTCCCTGTGTATCTCTTTTTCTCCCCCACCCTAGTGTGATAATTAGAGCTGTATACTTTGCTAAATGAGTCAGTGAGCAGTTCCAATTTTGTACATTTATATTATTTACGCTATTAAATTTGTTGCTTATTCTGAAACTGTCTACACTGCCGACACAGTTTATCCGAGTGTGGCTCATTCCGCAAGCCGGGAAATGTCCCGGCTTGCGAGCCGCACTCCCTCAGCGTGCCGCGCATCACCGATGTGCGGTCACGCATCATCGGGTGCCAGCGCCCCCTGCACGCGCGTCCAGGGCTCCCCGAGGGAGCCCTGGTGTCCCGCGATCGCGGGACGGCGGCAGGGGGTTCCGGGGGACCCGGGGGACCCGGGGGACCCGGCGGACCCGGCAGCGGTAGGGAGAGCGCCCCGATCGGAGGGCGCTCTTCCGCTGCTTCGGCGAGCGCCCGTCACCCTGCGGCGCGCGCCAGGATACTGCTGCGGCCAAGAACGGGCAAATGCTCGAATAAACTTGGCCGCAGCAGTATGTGTTTCTGTCTATTATAGTGTGCTGGAGCCTACTTTGGGATTTATATGATTTTGAGTGGGGTGTTTGGGCCCACTATGCTTCATGAACCTCAACATTTTTTATCATATTTTCTGGATTAGAGTGCTGTCTATTATTGTTTTTAAAAAATAAAGTTTAAAATGTAAAGACAGGAAACTTTTCCTGTCAGCCCAGTAATAAATCCTTTTACATGTAATTATGTTAAGGGTGAATGAGCTGAGGGATTTCTTATCTCCGTACTTCCAAGGCACCCTGCAGCGTTGGTGCCTAAGTGTCTATGAGAAGTCCGGAATTGAAAAGCCTCAGAGACCCTAGGTGTTAAGACACCCAGGAAATTGATAAGTACCAGGAACCGGTCGAACATATGGGCTGTTCCCACCTTGTGTGCAGATCCCAGACTTGCTGTTGCCAGGTAAGGAGTTGGACCCGGTATGCTAAGGAGCTCAGGTGTGAAGTTAGCACATGCTCCGTGCAAACCAGGAGGCAACTCCTGCACTCTTTCCAAAGTACTGGCAAGTCAGTGATAGGTGGGAGAAATGTTCCCATGGGAGGGATTGGTTGTGCATGTTAGGTATAGGACCCTTAACCCTATAAAGATGCCTGGTGCCCTCAGTTCCATCTAAGATTTTACCAAGAGACGTCCAAGTACCAGTATCGGCGGTTCCGGAATGTGAGGGGTTAATTACACCGTAACAAAGGATCATACTGTACCCCTCTTTCAGAATTCGTTTGTACTAAGGATTCCTACAAAATAATTCCATTTGGTGAAGATATAGGGCAGGCAAGTTGCGCCCCTAGCCAAGGACTGTCACACGGCTCACATTGCGCACCCACTTGCATGCGTGCAGGGGTGTCCAGAGACTGTTTCGTTCCGTGGACATTTTATTTTGTTTCCCCATCCCAGTAACTGTATATTGACTGTAATTGTGAAGTATTGTGTGTTTGTTTTAAAAGGAAATAAATTACAATTTATTTTACCCTACTTCTACTGCTCAGTCCAGAATCCCGGTATTAATTTGTTGGTAAGAACTGGTCTACCGTGACACAGGCCTCCACAACTTGTAAAGTGAGAAGGGCCAAAATGCTCCAAGGAAAACAGTTTTGGGCTGCACGGGTAAAACAGCATTTAATATTCAAAATTATACATTTCTTTTTTTAAAAGCACTTTTAACACCTTTAAACCTTTTGGATCAATCCACTAGGCAGGACGACATTGTTGAATAAAATGGAGTTTATTTGGTGAGACCGCAGACATACAAAAAATGCACAAATCATCATATCTCCCCCAGCACCCCTCATCATAATCTCCTGTACCCTTCATAATCTCCCCCAGCACCCTTCTTCTCCCTTATAATCCTTCATCATCTCATCTCCCCCAGAACCCTTCATCTCCCCAGCACACTTTATCTCCCCCAACACCCTTCATCTCCCCCAGCACCCTTCATCTCCACCAGTACCCTTCATCTTCTCAGCACCCTTCATCTCTCCCTCCAGTACCATTCATCTCTCCTCTCAGCACCCTTCATCTCCCCCCCAGCACCCTTCATCTCCCCCAACACCCTTCAACTCCCACAGTACCCTTCATCTTCTCAGCACCTTTCATCTCTCCCTCCATTACCATTCATCTCTCCTCTCAGCACCCTTCATCTCCCCCCCAGCACCCTTCATCTCCCCCAGCACCCTTTGTCATCTCCCCAAGTCCCTGTCAGCAGTCCCCCTAATCAACCACCACCCCCCCCCCCATGTCTACCTGATCATTGCGGCAGTGGATGAAGTGGCGGAAGATGAAGGGGTGGCAGGCCTCAGCCAGAAAGAGGGGGGAGAGTATCAGTGCCTCAGTGATGTAACTGCTGGTGCGCGTTAGCCCTGTACTAGGGCAGGCTAGGGGGGGTGCACGTTAGCCCTGTAATGGAGCGGGCTGGGGAGAGCGCATAAGCGCATCAGCCCTGAACTGGAGCGGGCTCGGGGGGACGTTAGTGCATAATATCTTATTACTGGAGTGGGCTGGGAGGGGAGCACATCACACCGGTGGAGCACGCTCCTTCCCTACCATTTTGTAGCCATTTGGACCAGGACAGTTTAGTTCGCTAGCCCAGATCCCCAGTAAGTGTGTTTTCTATTGCATAATGTGAACCATTGTGTGTATGTCTTTTCCTGGAATAAATTACAATTTATTTTACCTCCTTGTTTTGCTCAATCATATAATCCTGGTATAAAAGTTGTTAATAAACCTGGTCTCCCATGACAGGTACCAAGGGAGTATAGGCAGCAGTTATTGCAGGTACCCCCAATCTATACCATTAGCTGGGCACCAGGGGGTCACTCATACAAGAACCCAACTGTTGCAGTTTTTCTACTGACTGTGGGCATTAAGGGCAGTGGAAGAGTTTTTCCAGTACCGTGATGCCAGCCAGCGAGGTGTGATGATAGCTTATGACAGGTTGTAATTTACACCAAATAACTGGGTTTGAACTGAACGAGGCTTAGATATAATAAAGTATATTTATTCCTTTGGATAGGTGAACACACGATATAGTACAGTAACAGGCAAGAAGTACACTTACTTTGGGGGATGGGGAATGAGAAGTATGTTACATAGCATTTCTCTCAGCAATCAAGATGGTATAGAAGAACACAGGACAAAGGGTTGACCACAGATTATATACCTTTTGTAACCCTATCCTTAACATTAAGTACAGGTGATTGATCAGTAATTACCTGTAGCCACTCTCTAACGTGGGAACACATTTTGATACATGCCCCCCTGCTAGTTTGCACATGCTCAGTTGGACTCTGGGGTCTCATTTCTGCAGCCCCACATTTGCATCAGGAATGCCAGCCAGTCTACTAAATGGAATTTCTGGCAGGATACCCTTTGTTGTGAGGTGTTAAATGGGACACTTATAGACTGCTCTGGTTTGAGTCATCTCCGCCCTCCTGTAAACATTGTAGGTGATAAACTCCTTTGAACAGCACTTAAATTGTAGACATTTGGACGCTTCCCTGACCATCTGCTGCCTTATGGCCAAGGGAATTTCCTCTGGTTCCTGTCCATACCTTGGGACACCGTATTAAAGATAAAACACAACCATATTAAAATATCCGGTTCTGTTGGGTCCAGTGGGTCCAAACTTCCCAGTTCTCAATGCCGGAACTGGGACACCCTATGGTCCAATTTGCGACTTTCTACAACCTTCGGAACCGGAGTTACACAAATACACTTTAAACCGTTTCTCATTTTAATACAAAAATCTCTGCTGTAAATTAAATCACGTTTTTTTCACTAAATCCCCATTGAAAACAACGGGCTTCGCCGCCATAGACTTTCAATGGCAAACCGCCGCCGTTGGCGGCTATGGGAATCCGCCGCCATAGACTTTCAACGGGGCAACGCCGCTGTTGAAGTCAATGGGGTTTTCCGCCATAGCCGGTCAATGGAGATTGGCCGCCATTGAAGTCTATGGGAAAAGTCCCGAACTTTCAAGGGGGTCCATACTCCGTCGGGTTGGTCAAAGTGGGTCAAGGATGGTTCTGCAGCGATGCCGGAGCAGTGACTACAGGTACCCCAAACCCTGGCCCTCTGGACCCTCCGGAACCGGAGATATGGATTCTTACTTTTCAGCTTTTCACACTTAGACATTTCCTTTAGCTGTTTCTGCCGCCGCCATTGGAGCCTATGGCGCAACCCGCTCTTCTCGGTTCGACCCTTATCGGGGGTCCAGGATTCGGGGACCCGGTTGTGGTCGAGTGGGGGGAGGCCTAAGAACTAGGGGCTAAAATAATTTTATTTCTAGGTGCTCTAGAACTGTTTATTCCCACGCCACTTAACGTTGAACTTGACTGCTAAGTGATCAAAGCTCTCTTTTAGAAATTGTATCCGCTTTGCGGTTTTGCGGTTTGGACGGCAGCCAACTCGTTCTTGGAAAGGGCCGTCGATGAATCTCCATTGAAGTCAATGGGCCCATTGACTTACAATGGGAAACCGCCGCTCCTCCTCTTGGACGCCACCTGCTGGTCTTCACAGGAAACAGGACCGAAACAGCAAGATTCGCCATTAGAATGCATTGAGCCCTAATGGCGGCCTATGGGACCCTGCAAAATGGTGCCTGAAAAGGCGGGGAAATTACACAAAGGACTATAATCATTAAAGAACTATTAACCCTTGTACTCCTGGATGGATCCTAGTGTGTGTGTGATGCAGACACTGATATAACAATAAAACATGGGAACAGGGGAATATACATTTTCATGTTATAACAAGGTTAAATCACATTTCTGGACCTCAGCCCAGTTAACCCCTTGTCTCCCTGGTGAGGTCAGGGGATGGCCAAATGGGGTGCAATCCCTTTAATACCGGGCCACTCCCTTTCTCCCTCTACACCTCCCCTTCCTAATGGGTGACCTGTGGCCCACTGGCCCTAACGGGGAGTGGGGCACTGCTGGCACCATTAATGAATTCAGTCTCAGAGGGATAGTCCTGGCGTGAAAGTCCATCAGCATTGCTGTTTTCACTGCCCTTTTTGTGCTGAATGGTAAATTCAAATTCTTGTAAAGCCAAGCTCCATCTCTGCAATTTGGCATTTTCCCCTGATAACCTCTGTAGCCAACTCAGGGGATTGTGGTTTGTGATGACCGTGAAAGCCCTCCCATATACGTAGGGCTGGAGCTTTTTGAGTGCCCACACAATGGCCAAGCACTCCTTCTCAATGGTGGCATATGCCACCTCCCTGGGGAGCGGTTTGCGACTGAGATACACCACAGGTTGCTCTTTGCCGTCGTCCCACACCTGGCTCAGTACAGCTCCAATACCAAAGTCTGAGGCATCAGTCTGAATGAGAAAATGCTTGGAATAGTCTGGGGCAGCCAGTATGGTGGCTTCAGCAAGCGCAATTTTCAGTGCCTGGAAAGCAGTTTCACAGGCAGGAGTCCAGGTAATAAGCACAGGCAGTTGCTTCTTAGTCAGATCAGTCAGGGGGTTGGCCACGGCGCTGTACTGTGGGACAAATTTCCTATAGTACCCTGCAGTGCCCAAAAATGCCATGACCTATTTCTTGATTTTTGGAACAGGCCACTGAACTATGGCTTCTACCTTGGCTGGCTCTGGTTTGAGATGCCCTCCACCCAACCTGTGCCCTAAGTACAGGACTTCTGCCATCCCTACCATACACTTAGTGGGTTTAAAGGTAAGCCCAGCCACCCTGATCCTATCCAGCACCGCAGCTACATGTCCTATGTGGGATTCCCAGGAATTACTAAAGACAGCAATGTCATATAAGTAAGCCCTGGCATAGCTCTGCATCCCTTCCAGTAACCTATTGACCAGGCGTTGGAAGGTAGCCGGGGCATTCTTCATCCCAAATGGCATCACCAAGAACTCATAGAGGCCACTTGGAGTGATGAATGCTGACTTCTCCCTAGCCTCCAGGGTCAGTGGGATTTGCCAATAGCCTTTGCTCAAATCTATGGTGGGCAGATACTTTGCCCTCGCGAGTTCATCTAGTAACTCATCCATGCGGGGCATGGGATAAGCATCTGACACCGTCCCAGCGTTTAGCAACCGGTAGTCCACACAAAACCGGTGGTCTTGTCCTTTTTAGGGACTAGGACGACTGGACTTGCCCAAGGGCTCTGGGACGGAGTAATTACCCCTAGGGTCAGCATCTCCTCTATCTCTCTCTCAATACTTGTGTTGACCTCTGCTGACACTCTATAAGCGTGCTTATGCAGAGGCTGCAGGTCCCCTGTGTGTACTGGGTGTTTAGTGAGATGTGTGGTCCCTGGCATGTCAGTGAAGAGGGTGCTAAACTGAGCTAGCATATCCCTGGCTTCTCCCTTCTGCCTAGCACCCAACTGTGCCCCTATTTCTACTTGTTATACAGTGTTTCCCTGCCTAGCCTCCCCTAGGAGATCAGGCAGAGCATTGCTCGCCGGATCCTCCAGCAGTGGGCTACAAATGGCCAGCACTGCTCCCATACTCGGTGCTCTGTATTCATTCAACATGTTAATGTGGTATGTCTTGTGCCTCTCAGGCGCTACCTGTACAACATAGTTGCACTCATTCACCTTTCGGATAACCGGGTATGGTCCCGATCAGGCAGCCATCAGCTTGTTCTCCCAAGTGGGTTTGAGAACAAGCACCTGCTGTCCTGGGATGAATACTCTGCTACGGGCATGCTGGTCATACCATTGCTTTTGCTTGGTCTGAGCAGCTCTGAGGTGGTACTGGGCCACCCCCATGAGCATCTCTAACCGGTCTCTGAGATCTACTACATACTTGATCACTGAAGCATCTGTAGCAGTAGTCTCCCCTTCCCATCCCTCACGGAATAGGTCCAGAGGTCCACGTAACCTGCGGCCATATAGTAGCTCGAAGGGGGAGAAGCCTATAGATTCTCGCGGTACCTCTCGGTATGCAAACAGCAAGTGCTGCAGGTGAATCTCCCAGTCTTTCCCCTCCGCCTCTATAAAGTTCCGAAGCATCTGCTTCAGGGTACCGTTAAACCTCTCACATAATCCGTTTGTCTGGGGATGGTAAGGGGTAGTGCGCCGGCGCTGTACACCGCACGCATCCCAGAGACAATGTAACAGTTCACTCATGAACTGCGACCCATGATTGGTTAGGATCTCACTAGGGAAACCTACCCTAGAGAAAATGTTCAGCAAAGCTGCTGCCACTGTCTTGGGACTTATGGTGCCAAGCGCTACCTCCTCAGGGTACCGGGTGGCAAAATTCACAACCGTGAGGATGTAGTGCTTCCCTGACCTGCTAGGAATCATAAGGGGTCCTATAAGGTCCATCGCTACTTTCTGGAAGGGTTCCCCTATTATCGGTAGGGGTCTCAGGGGTGTCTTCACACAGTCGCCTGCCTTACCTACTCGCTGGAAGGCATCACAAGAGCGGCAGAAATTGCTTGCATCTCGGGATGCCCCCGGCCAGTAGTAACGCTGCAATAACCGGGCTCGCGTTCTGGTTACCCCCTGATGTCCCGCTAACGGAATAGAGTGAGCTACCCGTAACAATTGCTGTCGGTACCCCTGGGGCACTACAAGCTGTCGCTTACCGGTCACCCCCTCCTCTATCCCCGGGTTCCCTTCCTCTCTGTACAGGAGTCCCTTATGCCATAGGCAGTGCTCAGTGCCTTCCCCTGCCTGAGATTCGGACGCCCGAAGTCTCATGCCGGCCAGGGTAGGGTCTGCCTTCACTGCCTCCCTAAACTGGGCTCCTCAGTCTGGCCACCCCCCAGTCATGTCATTGTCAGGGGAATGGGGAAGGGTGAGAGGGAACAGTAAGTCAGCCTGTGGTTGCAACTGATCCTGCTTACCTCCCCGGGCTCCTCCGCTATCGTTGGTCCCAAAGGCTGGGGGACTGGAGTGGCCGCCACCGGCATTGCCGCTGTCTTGCTCCGGGTAACTGCCGTCACAATGGCGGGCTGGGCACACGGTCATAGGTGCAGGTTATCGGTTCCATGTCGTTGCCCAAAAGAGTTTCAGCATCCAAACCGGGTAAAACACCCACCTCCCGCACACCCTTGCCCTCCCCCCAATCCAAAAAGATTCGGGCCACCTGCTAGAAACGTGGCTCTCCGTCGGCCACAGTGATCTGCATCCCAGGGCCTGGGAGCAATTCCTCTGGCCGGACCATATCA
Source organism: Ascaphus truei (assembly GCF_040206685.1). NCBI lineage: Eukaryota > Metazoa > Chordata > Amphibia > Anura > Ascaphidae > Ascaphus > Ascaphus truei. The sequence goes on from NC_134483.1 coordinate 554,835,339, forward strand.
GGTCGGACCAGGGTCACTGCAGCTCCTGAATCCAGCAAGCCGACTGCTTGCCGGTCACCGACTGTGACCGGGGTGAGATGCTTGCTCCGGCCATCCGTCTGCTGCAGGTCTGCGCTGAGATGTCCTCCGCTCCTGGCTGTAGGCACCGATGAAACCGGGATAGGGGTGACATGGGACGTCTCGCTGGGAGTTGTTTCCATGACTGGTCCTGGTTCTTTGGTGGAAGCCACCCGCACGCGGGCTACCGGCTTCGCAGCTGGGGTGCGTAGCTCCTGATGGAGTCTGTTGGAACGCAGGGGTTCCGGGCAATCTGGTCTGAGGTGACCAGTGCTGTTACAGTTGTAGCACCGGCGCTCATGCCGGAGCTCTCCCGCCTTCTGTGAACTGCTGCCCGCAGGCGGCTTCTGAGTCCATTGTGGGGTACTAGCAGATTTCTTGGCCAGCGCCGGCGCTGCCGCTGCTTTGGCTGATGCCTTGGCGGTCATTTGGGCTCGGCTGACCACATAGTCATCTGCAAGCCTCGCCGCCTCTTTGTAAGTCTTGGGCTTTTTGTCATACACCCAAGCCCTCACCGCCGGCGGGCACTGCTGCATGAGCTGCTCCTGAAAGATGAGGTCCAGCACGCGTTGGTAAGTCCTGGCCTCATAGCCCTCCACCCAGCGGATCCTGTATAAAGACATGCGGGTCACATAGGTGACATAGGTCTCCTGAGGTTGCCTCTCCTCCAGCCGGAATTGACCCCAGTAAGCTTCAGGGGTAAAACCGTGCTGAAATAGCAATAGTTCTTTCAGGTGGTCATAATCATCAGCATACTCCTCTGGAAGCGCCATCATTGTCTGCTTAGCCAAGCCGGAGAGTAGCGGGTCCAAGCGTGCAACCCTATGCTGGGGAAGCACCCTGTACCGCCGGCACTGCATTTCAAAGTTCTTTAAAAAACTGTCGATCTGATCAGTGCCTTCCACGTACTTGGTGAGACTGTGCTTGTCCAGTTGGAGTTCATCTTTGCGGGGTTGGACCGGGGGGCAATAAGCGGGTCTGTTCACTGCCATAGAGATAAACTTTTGCCGCTCCTCCACTGTCCCTCAGTCTCCCCACGTCATAATCAGTGCCAACATTTCAGGGGTAAACGGACTGGTGGCCGCAGCCATCAGTGCCCTTCCTGTTGCACTGGTCCCGGGAGGCTGCCGCCCCAGCACTGGGTTCAGTCCCTGATCTCCGGGCGGCTGTACAAGGGCAAGCTGAGCCGTATCCTGAGACTCTGCAAGCTCGGCTTCATATTCCGTGATTGCGGCGATCATGTCTGAGACCTCCTGGTTCTCATATTCCAGTCCATATTCACGGCACTTGTCTTTTAGCTGAGTTCCAGTCCTTAGGTAGTAGGAGTTTTCCGCTTCACTCATGGTTCTGGGTCGCAGCAGTGAGGTGGTGTGACAACTTGCGTTACTTGTTGCACTACCAAGTGTTCAATATCTTTAGTCCCAGGAACTTGCAATTACCATCAAGTTCCCACTGGATCACAGTACCCCGCAGAATACTGTAATCCAGGTCCAGTTCAATCCCACCGCTGCCACAAGTTAATTTACAAGCCTGTGACGATAGCTTATGACAGGTTGTAATTTACACCAAATAACTGGGTTTGAACTGAACGAGGCTTAGATATAATAAAGTATATTTATTCCTTTGGATAGTTGAACACACAATATAGTACAGTAACAGGAAAGAAGTACACTTACTTTGGGGGATGGGGAATGAGAAGTATGTTGCATAGCATTTCTCTCATCAATCAAGATGGTATAGAAGAACACAGGACAAAGGGTTGACCACAGATTATATACCTTTTGTAACCCTATCCTAAACATTAAATACAGGTGATTGGTCAGTAATTACCTGTAGCCACTCTCTAACGTGGGAACACATTTTGATACATGCCCCCCTGCTAGTTTGCACATGCTCAGTTGGACTCTGGGGTCTCATTTCTGCAGCCCCACATTTGCATCAGGAATGCCAGCCAGTCTACTAAATGGAATTTCTGGCAGGATACCCTTTGTTGTGAGGTGTTAAATGGGACACTTATAGACTGCTCGGGGTTGAGTAATCTCCGCCCTCCTGTAAACAATGTAGGTGATAAACTCCTTTGAACAGCACTTACATTTTAGACATTGGGACGCTTTCCCTGACCATTTGCTGCCTTATGGCCAAGGGAATTTCCTCTGGTTCCTGTCCATACCTTGGGACACCGTATTAAAGATAAAACACAACCATATTAAAATATCCGGTTCTGTTGGGTCCAGTGGATCCAAACTTCCCAGTTCTCAATGCCGGAACTGGGACACCCTATGGTGCAATTTGCGACTTGCTACGACCTTCGGAACCGGAGTTACACAAATACACTTTAAACCGTTTCTCATTTTAATACAAAAATCTCCGCTGTAAATGAAATCACGGTTTTTCACTAAATCCCCATTGAAAACAACGGGCTTCGCCGCCATAGACTTTCAATGGCAAACCGCCGCCGTTGGTGGCTATAGGAATCCGCCACTCTCCAGTTGTAATCCAGGGGGAGCATGAAGGGAAAAGAACATAAAACAAGAAAAACAATCTAAGTGCAGACAATAAAATTCAAGTGATGTAAATTCTGCGTTCTTTCTTGGCTCATATGTGATGTCTACTTACAAGATGTAAGTCAAAATCAAGCGGTTTTGACACTCAATGGTCTCTGCTGTGCAGGTATTCCCACCAGGTGATAGGGTCTCCAGCTCTCAGCTCCAGCGGTTTAAGTGTGGTGGAACTAGGTTGTATGGAGCCTCACTAGTGTTGCCAGATTACTTCCAGCACGCGTCAGGATCAGACAACCCCCGGCTGGAAGTAATCTGGCAACACTAGTGAGGCTCCATACAACCTAGTTCCACCACACTTAAACCGCTGGAGCTGAGAGCTGGAGACCCTATCACCTGGTGGGAATACCTGCACAGCAGAGACCATTGAGTGTCAAAACCGCTTGATTTTGACTTACATCTTGTAAGTAGACATCACATATGAGCCAAGAAAGAACGCAGAATTTACATCACTTGAATTTTATTGTCTGCACTTAGATTGTTTTTCTTGTTTTATGTTCTTTTCCCTTCATGCTCCCCCTGGATTACAACTGGAGTGTGACGATTTGTGGGACTAGCGAAACCAGTCCCCACCAGCTGGGTTTGAGCAGGGGGTTTGAACCTTTCAATAATATTATCACGTTATTTGAACACAATATCACTGTTTAACAAATAATTGATTTGGTCAAAATATTCACTGTATATTATTAGTGTACACTAATAGAGTTAGCGCCGTTTTCTTTCACCTTCACGTAGCACATATAGGAATCCGCCGCCATAGACTTTCAACGGGGCAACGCCGCCGTTGAAGTCAATGGGATTTTTCCGCCATAGCCGGTCAATGGAGATTGGCCGCCATTGAAGTCTATGGGAAAAATCCCGAACTTTCAAGGGGGTCCATACTCCGTTGGGTTGGTCCAAGAGGGTCAAGGATGGTTCTGCAGCGATGCCGGAGCAGTGACTTCAGGTACCCCAAACCCTGGCCCTCTGGACCCTCCAGAACCGGAGATATGGATTCTTACTTTTCAGCTTTTCACACTTAGACATTTCCTTTAGCTGTTTCTGCCGCCGCCATTGGAGCCTATGGCGCAACCCGCTCTTCTCGGTTCGACCCTTATCGGGGGTCCAGGATTCGGGGACCCGGTTGTGGTCGAGTGGGGGGAGGCCTAAGAACTAGGGGCAAAAAGAATTTTATTTCTAGGTACTCTAGAACTGTTTATTCCCACGCCACTTAACATTGAACTTGACTGCTAAGTGATCAAAGCTCTCTTTTAGAAATTGTATCCGCTTTGTGGTTTTGCGGTTTGGACGGCAGCCAACTCGTTCTTGGAAAGGACCGTCGAGGAATCTCCATTGAAGTCAAAGGGCCCATTGACTTACAATGGGAAACCGCCGCTCCTCCTCTCGGATGCCACCTGCTGGTCTTCACAGGAAACAGGACCGAAACAGCAAGATTCGCCATTAGAATGCATTGAGCCCTAATGGCGGCCTATGGGACCCTGCAAAATGGTGCCTGAAAAGGCGGGGAAATTACACAAAGGGCTATAATCATTAAAGAACTATTAACCCTTGTACTCCTGGATGGATCCTAGTGTGTGTGATGCAGACACTGATATAACAACAAAAACATGGGAACAGGGGAATATACATTTTCATGTTATAACAAGGGTTAAATCACATTTCTGGACCTCAGCCCAGTTAAACCCTTGTCTCCCTGGTGAGGTCAGGGAATGGCCAAATGGGGTGCAATCCCTTTAATACCGGGCCACCCCCTTTCTCCCTCTACAGAAGGCAAGGCAGGTGATCATGTGAAGGCATCCCTGAACCCACTACCAGTAATAGGGAAACCCAACAGAGGGATGTTGCTGAGTGCCAGATGAATGCAAGAGCCATTCACACCTTGGAGCCAAACCCCAAACTCAGGGACGCCAGAGAAGGGGTGTACCAAAGGATGCTAAGTCTCATGGGTGTCAAGCTAAAACATGCGCGGTGCAAACCGGAAAGCCTTTTTTGCCCGATTTGCAAACTACGGGCAAATCGGAGATTGGTGGGTTAAATTTTCCCACGGAGGGGTTGGGCATGCATGTTATAGATAGGTCGGTGAACCCTATAAAACTGCCCACCAAGCTATCCCCAGTGTGATTCATGACGTAACCAAACTTTGCACAAGATTCTGTTCGTGTACAGCGGTATCGGCTCCAGGACGCAAAGGGTTAATAACATTGCAACCAAACATTTACCCCAAACTCAGAAATTCGTTAGCCCTGGTGACCCCCAAATGAATTCTTATGAACTCTTACGAACTATTACGAACTTTCTTCATTTGGCGGAGATATTAGATCGGCAACTTGCGATCTAGCCAAACGGACTTTAAATCAGAGACTGCATTACTTGCACTTTCTTACAAAGGACAATTTCAGTGTATTCTGAAGCTGTCGTGTTTGTCTATGAAGGAAATAAATGACAATTTATTTTGCCTCCTTGTCGTGTTCAATCGAGAATCCTAAAAATATAAAAAGTGTTGATAAGTTCTGGTCTACCGTGACAGGTACCCAGGAGGGTGAATGAGCGCAACTATGTTGTACAGCTTGAACAGCTTGTTGTACTATCTGTAGCCCACTGATGGGGGACCCGGTGAGCAATGCTCTGCCTGACCTACAAGGAGAATCTAGGCAGAGGGGAACCATAGAGCAGGTCTCAGCTCAGTGCATAGCAGAGAGTGCAGGCAAGGACTATCCTAGAGCAGCATAGGGTTCTGTTCATGGACAAGCCGGGCAGGACAAACATCACAGTTCACACAGTACTTACTAGTGATCAGAGACCTATGCATAAGCATGCGTATCGAATATCAGCAGAAGTGAAAGGAAGTATAGAGATTGAAGTGGAGGAGATGCTGGCCATAGAGGTAATTGTACCATCTCAGAGCCCTTGGTCTTGTCCGGTAGTCCTGGTACCTAAAAAGGACGTAACCACTCGGTTATGTGTGGACTTAACGGCAGCTCAATGCTGAGACGGTGTCAGATGCTTATCCCTTGTCCTGCATGGATGAGCTATTAGATGAGCTTGCTGGGCAAAGTATCTGACAACCATGGATCTGTCCAAAGGGTACTGTCAAATCCCTCTGACCCAGGAGGCTATGGAGAAGTCAGCATTCTTTACTCCAAGTGGCCTCTATGAATTTTTGGTGATGCCATTTGGGATAAAGAATGACCGGCTACCTTCCAATTCCTGGTCAATATGTTACTGGAAGGGATGCAGGGTTACGCAAGGGCATACCTGGATGATATTGCTGTGTTTAATAATACATGGGAAACGCATTTTATTCATGTAGCAGCAGTGCTAGGGAGAATCAGGGATGCAGGCTGACACTGAAACCTACAAAATGTCTAGTGGGTATGGCAGAAGTGTTATACTTAGGGCACAGAGTGGGTAGAGGGCACCTGATGCCAGAACCAGCTAAGGTAGAGGTTTTTCAGGATCGCTGCTAGGCTCCTCCTCTCTGATGCGTCACATAGCAAAGCCGGTGGCATGCACACAGGGCACGCCAACCCAACATTTCACCAGCAGAGGCACTCTCTCGTCACGTTGCAACGGCGCCAACTCTCGCTGGCGACGCACTCTGCCCATGCTGCATTCCCCCTGCGTGCACACGCCATGTGACAGCTAATCTCAAAAAACACATCAGTTGTGTCTCACCTGCAACCAATCCTGCTTCCTCATATTAACTTCCAATCGGGGTCTGATGTCATCTTCCTGCTACCTCCTGATTGGTGCCTCCTCCTTTATATATCCTGTCACTTCTTGTGCAACTTGCTGAGCATAAGCTCTTGTTTATGTGCTGTGCTCACTGCTTCCTTTATCTTGCCTGTTCCTGTGCCTTGCCTGACCAGTGTTGTGACCCCTGCTTTACCTAGACATGTCTCTTCTGTATCACTGGACTTTGGCTTGTTATTGGACCCCCACTATCCACTCCTCGACCATGACTTACAGATACTGACTACTCTCCTCTCTCCAACCCCGGACCATGGCAAGTACCACGACATACCCAAATTCTCCTACCCAGCCCGGCTACATGACTCTGACTCTGCACTCTGGAACAGGCCCTGTGGTTGTAGGGCTGTGGGTATATACATCCCCACCTCAGCCCCGCGGTCTAGTCCTGTTTGTTGTGAGCACACGAGACAAGGCTATAGTGCAGTGGCCCATTCCTAGGACCAAGAATCAGGACATGGCTTTTTTAGGCAATCGCTGGCTACTACAGAAAGTTAGTTCCCCAATATAGTGCCATTGCTAAACCCCTGGCTTAATTGACTTAGAAATGACTCTTGGTTCTTGTAACCTGGTCTCCTGCCTGTGAAAAATAATTTCAGGCACTGAAGGTACCACTGTATAGTGCTCCCATCCTGGCACCACTCGACTACACAACGAAAACAAATTTCCTTGTGCAGACTGATGCCCCCGACTATAGCAGCGGTGATGTACTCAGTTGGGTGGGCGAGGAAGGGGGTGATCACCCCATTGTTTACCCGAGTAGGAAACTCAAACCTAGAGAAGTGTCTTATGCCACAATTGAAAAGGAGTGCCTGGCCATAGTTTGGGCACTAAAGAAATTGCAGCCCTATTTGTATGGCAGGTCCTTCACTGTGATCACAGATCAGAATCCCCAAATTGACTAGAAAGGATGTCAGGGGAGAACGGCAAACTGCTTCAATTCTTCTTTGCAGGAATTTGACTTTACTATTTAGCACAAGAAAGGCAGTGAGCATGGTAATGCTGGTAGACTCTCCCGACAGGACACACCTTGTGAGCCTAAAACCTCAAGACATGCCAGGCTTGTGGATCCACAAGACGTGGTAACTGACACAGAGCCTTCATCTTCAGGGGGAAGGGGTGACGGTGAGGGGGTTACCAGGCTCACAATAAAGGTTAATCCCGTTTGGTTACCTCTGATCCATTTTTTGGTGTTCTAGAGTGTCAGCTCTTGAACCTAACTGTTGTATAAGCATAACCTGTATTTGTGCGACAATAAACAATTTTCTGTGTTTTTACATTTCCAGGTGTGCCAGCAAGCAGAGATTGCTAGCCTATGAGTTTCGAGGGAGGTTGTGTGGAGAAAGTCTTGTCAGAATGTGTCTAGCTAGCCGGGGTCCAAAGTTGATGGATACCCCAAAAATGTACCTGGGAATAAGGTCTGATTCCCAGATACATATAGGCACTTTGTCCGGCAATATCTCCCCTTGAAAACACTTGCACGTCTCACTGATAGGTTTCCCTGCTTCAGCACAGACCAGAAAGGGAAATGGGGCATAGGGATGTGAGGTGTTCCTGAACTTGTCAAGGGGTCCATACTGTAAGTTAACTGGGATACCCAGTTAGTGCCCAGGTCACCCAGAATGTATAGGAGTTCTGAGGTACTCCAACCCTACATAACGTTGCAAGGAGTTTTAAAAGTTTAAGTCCATTTTGCAATGTGTAGGGAATATGGCTAGTAGGGAATAAAGTGCAGCTCCTTGTTCTATTTCCCATACCAAAAAGACTTAGGATGTTTTTAAAGTTTATATTTATTAATAAAGTGTGTTAAATAATATGTGCTGTGAGCGCAGTAAAATGAGGCACAGGGATGAAAAGTGTACCTGTAGCTGCGGGGATCCCTAAGTAACAACCCAATTAGTGCCAGGTAGCCAGAACCAGTATTGGGTTCATGGGTATCCCCAACCGTAGATAAGGTTGTGGGGGGATTCTCAGAGTCCAGCTAAGTCCTATTAATAGTGTGTTGGGAATATAGGCTGCTAGGACTAAAAGTACACTTTTCTAATCTATACCTGTCACGGGAGACCTGGCAATTTACACCTTTTTATCGGGAGCATTAACTGAGCAAAACAAGTTAGTAAAACAAATGATCATTTATTCCATTGAAACAGACATACACAGAGTGGATCACAAAATACATAAGAAAAACACACTTACTGGGGGTCTGAACAGCAAAACTAGACTTTCCTTATTTCTACAGTCCATAAAACAAAGTTTGTAGTTGACCGAGACTTAGCCCGAAATGTCCTGGAACTCAAATCGGCATGATGTTCCACCCGTCACTGCTGGATAAGTTCCAGAGCCTTGAAAAAACTTGACCGGGAGTAGGTCCAAAACGTCCTGGAACTAAAACCGGCTTGAAATCCTAGCCGTAACCGCTACGTTCTGTTCTGAGAACTTGGTCCTGAAAAGTGGGACTTAAAAAATATTTTGCCTTGAAATTTCTGAAGCCGGCTCGCTGCTATTTCTCCAAGAGCATCTTTTGTTGATTTCAAATTTCCCGCTCCTGTCTTGGCGCTTGAATCTTGGACGACTCCAAATACCTGATTGGTTGCTGGGTTTCTTATAATATTTCAGGTTCTTTCATGAAATACTACAGCCAATCAGAGCTTGGGAACATTCCTACCAGCCAAACAGAGTGATGCCATTCTTCTGAAGCCAGGCAAGCGGGACTTCTGCATCTGACAGGGGCATGTGCCAACCTGGCACCTCTGGAACTTGTTAGTCAGAAGCCACCCGCTGATCTAGGCCCCACACAGTCTGGTGGATGGTTGGAGCACCCCAGAACCCCTATACCGGGTTCTTGTGATCTGGGCATATACTGGGGGACCCCCACTGACCTAGGGACCACTTACTGTATCCCACATACCACACATCCCTATGCCCCAATTACCTTTCTGGCCTGTGCTGAAGCAGGGAAGCCTGGCGGTGAGTCGCGTATCTGTTTTCAAGGGAGAATTATGATGGGTGTGCTGTGTCTATGTGAATCCTGGAATCTGACCTGCTTCCCGGCTACATTTCTGGGGTGACCAGCAACTCTGGGCTCCGACTAACTAGACACAACCTGACAACACTTTTACCGCAAAACCCCCTTGTTATAGCCTCTCATTCTCCACTGGTTAGCACTCCTGGAAAGGTAAAACACAAAGAAATAATTTATTGTTGCACAATCACATACATTGCAGGTACAACAGACAGGTTCAAGAGCTGACACCCTGAGACCCCAAATATGGATCAGAGGAAACCAAGCGGGCTTAACTTTATTTGTGAGCCTGGTTACCCCCTCGCCGCCACAATTTCCCATACCCAGGGCTTAGTGATGTATTAAAGGCTTATTTTATTAATACATGTAATGTAATGAAGTGTAGTGTTATGCACTGTAAAATTAGTGGGCTTTCAGAACCGATGTCCCAGAGACTACCAAGCTAGGTGCCAGTAAGTCTGGGAGACATCAGAGATCAAAACAGCCAGAGGTTGCCAGAGGTGTGAGAATCAAATAGGTAGCAGGAAAAAGGCTGAGCACTGCCAGTTGTTCTGTCAGGCTGGCAGGAGCCTGTCACCGGGGGTGGCATTGAGGTAACCAGGGACAGATGTGCCAAGTTGCACATGCCCCTTGGTTCATTCAGATTTTCAGCTAACCCTGTATTTTATACCGGCTTGTCTTGGATTGGCTTCTGAGACAGTTTTCAGACTTCTGATAGGGCTGTAGTATTTTGTGGAGGAAACTCTAAAATACTAGCAGAACCGCTGAGCCAGGCAGTCAGTTGTGTTTTTTGTAGATTCTAGGATTCTAAGCAGATTCTAAGCTCCAAGTCCAGCAAGTGAATTCAAGACCTCTGCAGAGAAGGGAGAGAGGGTAAGCTTTGTAAATTGAAGCCATGCACCTAAAAAGGTTCAGTTTTGTACCCCAGACTCCCAGTAAGTGTGTATTGTCTTATGTAGTTTGTGCAACATTGTGTGTATGCCTTTTCCTGTGAATAAAGCTACAATTTATTTCATTTACCTGTTTTGCTCAATGTATGATCCTGGTAAAAAGGTGTAAATGCCTGGTTTCCCATGACATTATTTCACTGCCTTGTTTTGTCTTATGACTGATCCCTTAAATATAAATGGTGTTAAAATACCTGATCTATCGTGACAGTGTGTCATCAGCATAAATGTGATATTTGAACCCAAGCAATGTGATTAGGTCACCTAGAGAGAGTGTGTAAAGAGAAAAGGTCACAGGACAGAGCCCTGGGGTACCCCCACAGAGGGATTGATAGAAGAGGAGGAGGTGTTGGCAAAAGAGACACTGAAAGTACAATGGAAGAGGTAAGAGGAGATCCAGGATAGAGCTTTGTTCCGAATACCATGAGTATGGAGAATGTGAAGGAGAATGAGGTGGTCCACAGTATCAAATGCTGTATGGAGGTTGAGTAATATGAGCAGAGTGTAATGACCTCTGTCTTTGGCATCATGGAGTTCATTAGTTATTTTAGTGAGGGCTGTATCAGTGAAGTGAGCAGTGCGGAATCCAGATTGTAGAGGGTCTAGGAGAGAATAGGTGTTGAGAAAATGGAGCAAGCGAGAGAATACAAGACGTTCAATGAGTTTAGAGGCAAAAGGCAGGAGGGATACAGGCCGATAGTTAGAAAGACAGGTAGGGTCAAGCTTGATGTTTTAAAATAATGGTATAACTGTTGCATGTTTTAAGGAGGAGGGAAAGATACCAGAGTAGAGGGAAAGTTAAACATGTGTGTGAGTGTAGGTATAATAATAGGAGCAAGAGATTTTAGGAGATGGGAGGAATGGGGTCAAGAGGGCAGGTGGTAGAGGGAAAAGAGGAAATCAGCAACAACACATCCCCCTCTGTGACAGTGGAAAAAGAGTAAAGGAAGGCAGGAAAAGAGTTAGGAAGAGTCGTAGGTTGGGAGGAGGATACAGAGAAGATGTCCTAACGTACACTACCAACACACTTTATTAAAGTGTGGCCGGTTCCGCAAGCCGGGAGATTTCCCAGCTTGCTAGTGGCCGCCCCTCGGCGTGCCGCGCGTCCCCGACGCGCGGTCATGCGTCATCGGGAGCCTGCGCCCCCTGCACGCGCGTCCAGGGCTCCCCGAGGGAGCCCTGGTGTCCCGCGATGTGGGGGACGGCGGCAGGGGGTTCCGGGGGACCCGGCGGACCCGGCAACGGGAGGGAGAGCGCCCCGATCGGAGGGCGCTCTTCCACTGCTTTGGCGCGCGCCCGGCACCCTCCGGCGCGCGCCAGTTTACTGCTGCGGCCAAGAACGGGCAAATGCTCGAATAAACTCGGCCGCAGCAGTATGTATTCCACATTTTCCTTGAAATAGTCGGAAAAGTCCTGAGGTGATATGGAGGAAGAAGAACAGGCAGCAGAGGGTGGTCTGAGTAGGGAGTCAATGTTTGAAAAGAGTTGGCATGTATTATACTTGTGCGTTTTTATTAGTGAATAAAGTATGTTTGTTTAGCTTGAGAGAGGGCAGAGTTGAAACAGGACAGCATACATGTTTAGTGAAGGAAGTCTGCGAGAGTGTTAGATTTCCTCCAGAGGCGTTCAGAGGAACGAGTGCAGGAATGCAGCATGCGCGTGTGGGAATTTTGCCAGGGTCTGTGATTAGAAGGGCAAGTACAGCAGAAATCAAGCGGGGCATGTAGATCAAGAAAAAAGGATAGGGCCACGTTGAAGTTCCTGAACAGGTTGTCAGGGTCTGGAGCAGGGCAAAGAGAAGGAGGAGCAAAAAGTGGAATCAAAAGCTTGTAGGTTAATAGAGCGCAGGCCTCTGAAGAAACAAGGGGTATATTGAGGTGGAGAAGGGGAGAAGAGAGAGAAAGAAAATGAGATGAGGTGATGGTCAGAGAGAGGAAAAGGAAAAATGGAGAAATCAGAGAGAGAAAAGTTTCTTGTGAAAACCAGATCTAAGTAGTGGCCATCCTTGTGGGTGCTGGCTGCAGGCCACTGTTGAAGGCCAAAAGAAGAGGTTAGAGAGAGAAAGCGGGAAGCGCATAAGAGAGAGGGGTCATCAATGTGGCAGTTGAATTCCCCAAGAAGAAGAACAGATGACTAAGAGGAGAGAAAGAAAGAGAGCCAGGTTTCAAAGTGAGAGAGAAGGACAGAAGGGGGATGAGTAGAGGTAGGGGGCGATGTATAACTGCCACATGGACAGGGAGAGGAGAGAAAAGCTGAACAGTGTGAGCCTCAAAGGAGGGAAAAGCAAGACAAGGAGGAATAGGAAGGGTTTGGTAATATGATATGATTACTGCACGTCCTATATGCCTGGTTTATAATACTCATCATTACTTTCTTTCAAATAGAAAAGAATGGTCCTACCGCACTATTTATGGGGTAATTCAATATTCCCTGAAGTCAGTAGGAGTTTTCAGTGGATTGTACAGTAGGTAGATCCACCACATTGGGGAATATTGAATTACACCCTAATTTCCCAGACAAGGCAAATAAGAAAAAAAAACAGGAAATAGGTATCTGATTATACATGAAAAAGGATCTAACCCGCACCAGGTGCCTATATCCCAGCACAATCAATCAGCTGGGGCTTCAATACAGTATCAGAAACCTAGCGGTGCATCCAAAAGGCAATAAGGCATAATCACACAGAACAGAGAAATATGTCTGTGAGGAAATGAAATAATCTCCTGCAGACTCCTCTCAGTTCCAATCCATCTGTATCTGTTCACTCAGCCACGTCTCCAAGTCTCATTCCTATTACTCTCTATTCCTCTCAGTTCCAATCCATCTGTATCTGTTCACTCAGCCACTTCTCCAAGTCTCATTCCTATTACTCTCTATTCCTCTCAGTTCCAATCCATCTGTATCTGTTCACTCAGCCACGTCTCCAAGTCTCATTCCTATTACTCTCTATTCCTCTCAGTTCCAATCCATCTGTATCTGTTCACTCAGCCACGTCTCCAAGTCTCATTCCTATTACTCTCTATTCCTCTCAGTTCCAATCCATCTGTATCTGTTCACTCAGCCACGTCTCCAAGTCTCATTCCTATTACTCTCTATTCCTCTCAGTTCCAATCCATCTGTATCTGTTCACTCAGCCACTTCTCCAAGTCTCATTCCTATTACTCTCTATTCCTCTCAGTTCCAATCCATCTGTATCTGTTCACTCAGCCACGTCTCCAAGTCTCATTCCTATTACTCTCTATTCCTCTCAGTTCCAATCCATCTGTATCTGTTCACTCAGCCACTTCTCCAAGTCTCATTCCTATTACTCTCTATTTCTCAATAAAATAATGGGAAGTCTCTTATTTGTTAGAATTTAGCTGAGTGGTTTCTCATTTAAAACAATCTGAAACATTGTGTCAATGTTAACCCTTCTCTGGTAACTTTTGTCTACGTACTAAAAACAATATGTATCCAAAATCATTCCTGTCTCTTTGTAAGGATTACTGTTTCTGTACAGAAGTGAAACCCTCAATTAAAGGTTTTAAACATTTTTAAATCAAAGTTATATTCAGATAGCTGGTCAACATTTCAACACTGCATTATATCCCGTCACAATATCCCTAAATAGCGTAATCCCCAAAAGATAAAATACATTTCTGGAGTTACACTGAAGTGAAAACGCTCACCTACATGTTACTGTGTGTACACGTTGCATCCTATTTAGGTTATGTTTATATCTCTTGATATTCTGGGCTGTGAAATTCACAAAAACATATTGCAATGAAAGTACAACACACTCTGCTAGTTATTGGCACAAACTGAAGGAAACAATACAATATTGATTGCAAAATTGCAATAAAGAGAGTTATTCAGCAATATTTTGACTCCCATATAAAAAAAAAATTGTTTTTATTTTATTTTGAAAAAGTAAAAAGTGCAATTTCCAATTTGGCTTGGTAAGTGTGACTTAAGTATTACAGGATGTGTGCATGTTAGAAACAGCATGCTAATCCCCCGTCTCCCTTACCTGAGTGTATCCGTACATCCCTAGTAGATTTGCCACTGCCTCAGTTGTTACAGATGTGAGGTCTCCAATAAAGCCGGCCAGTTTGCCTCGTCTCAGACAGTCATAGTTTGGAATGGCTTCCTTTTCTCCGTGCATTATCCGTATAACATTCTCCACCGCTTTGCCCTCATCTGAACAAGAATCAAAAAGCTGGTAACCCAGGGTGATGTTGGGTAAAAGATCGGGGTTTCTGTTAATCTCATCAATGGCAAAAATAAATGCTCGGAAGTGTCGGTAAAACTTTGGAAGCACCCTGCAAGTAATAATACAATGTTATAACAGGGTATTGTGATATAGTGCCACTTCATACTGTAAATAGGATGATTTTATTTTATCTGCTGCAAAGTTTGTACAAACTCAGCAACAGATTTATCAGAAAAACATTAATGCTGTCTGTTTATTTTTTATATCTGGAACTTTGTTATCATCAGGGAGGCTTTGTTCAGGGAGAGCTATTGAACATAACTGCAGTACAATAATCTTATCATACAAAGCAGATATCCCCATGCTGTGGGAAATAATCCTGCAAAACCATGAGAATAATGATTACTTATTTTTGGAAGATACATTTGGAAAGAATGTAACTCTAGTGTTGAAGTTTTGTGTATCCTTCTCTGATTTGTCTTTAATACCTGTATATAAAAGTCTTTCATAGAAGCATTTATATTCCTTTATTATAAACAATTGCCCAACTGTACTAAAAACATAACTAAATACTATACAGTATAATTACACAGTTATAGTAAGATCTCCTGAAGTTACTTACAAGATGCAGTACACACGTGATTGATGCTTGGTGAATGGAGGTGATAACAGCGCAGGGATGAAGTTAATTGTGAAGACGCCCCCAATAATGACATCCCCTTCCCGTGAATACTCCCAGACTTGCTCTTTGTGCTGAATATGACACCCCGGTCCTGATTCCAAAATGGATCCATCATAACTTGGAAAGATCATCACTCCGAGTAGGAATATTGATCCCAGAACTTGGAAAACAGAACCGTTCATCTCTTTAATAGAGTGCTAGATGCTAGATGTTATAATTTACCAGTCCTCCTAGATGCCCCCAGATCAATGCACATCGGCTTTGGCTGTTGAAGAAGGTTGAATCCAGTGTCTTCTGCAAGATCAGATCGTACTTTCATTCACAGCTGCTGTTTTATATACCCTTCCTAGTCTATTTTTATGCAGGTTGTTGTCTTTTGAAATTCAGTGGGTTATACTTACAGGTATCCTCTGTGGTCTCATGTATCCACCTATCCAAAGAGTACTAATTTATCAGAGGGGACAAGGGAAACACATTTTACAATTCTCTACAGAGGACATTCAGACTGCAGCTGACAAGCAGAAATAGAAAAAAAACATACAAAACAGTTCTATGTAAAGTGTGTTTTCCATGATTGTCACGGTAGACCAGGTCTTTTAACACCATTTATATTTAAGGGATCAGTTAATAGGCAAAACAAGGCAGTAAAATAAAATGAGGTTTATTTGATGAAGACCTCGGAAATACACTGAAACACAAAATATAGAAATACAGTATACAAACTTAATGGGGTCTGGGGAATGAGATCTACCTTTCCTAGGTGCAGGGAACCCACTTGCATGGGTGTGACGGTGAAGAGGTAACCAGGCCATAAATAAAGGTATTATGCCCAGATGGTTACCTTTGAGCCCTGTTTCAGGTTTTAGAGTGTCAGCTCTTCAACCTGGGTATTGTGCCTGCAATTAATGTAATTGTATTGCAATTAAGAATGTATGTGTGTCTTACCTTTACAGGGGTGTGTAGAGGGAGAAAGGGGGTGGCTCGGTATTAAAGGGGTTGCACCCCATTTGGCCATCCCCTGACCTCACCAGGGAGACAAGGGGTTAACTGGGCTGAGGTCCAGAAATGTGATTTAACCCTTGTTATGACATGAAAATGTGTTCCCTTGTTCCCATGCTTTATTGTAATATCTGGTTTAATCAGTGTCTGCATCACACACACACACTAGGATCCATCCGGGAGTACAAGGGTTAATAGTTCTTTAGTGTTTATAGCCCTTTGTGTAATTTTCCCGCCTTCTCAGGCACCATTTTGCAGGGTCCCATAGGCCGCCATTGGAGCTCAATGCGTTTCAATGGCGAATCTTGCTGTTTTGGTCCTGTTTCCTGTGAAGACCAGCAGATGGCGTCCGAGAGGAATAGCGGTGGTTTCCCATTGTAAGTCAATGGGCCCATTGATTTCAATGGAGATTCCTCGAAGGGGCTTTCCAGGAACGAGTTGGCTGCCGTCCAAACCGTAAAACCGCAAAGCGGATACTTTTTCAATAAGAGAGCTTTGATCACTTAGCAGTCAAGTTCAATGACAAGTGGCGTGGGAATAAACAGTTCTAGAGCACATAGAAATAAAATAATTTTTGCCCCTAGTTCCTAGACCTCCCACCATTCAACCACAACTGGGTCCCCGAATCCTGGACCCCCGATAAGGGTCGAACCGAGAAGAGCGGTCGCGCCATAGGTTCTAATGGCGGCGGCAGAAACAGCTCAAGAAAATACCTAAGTGTAAAAAGCTGAAATTTAGGAATCCATAGCTCCGGTTCCGGAGGGTCCAGAGGATCAGGATTTGGGGTACCTGTAGTCACTGCTCCGGCATCGCTGCAGAACCATCCTTGACCCTCTTGGACCACCCCGAGGGAGTATGGACCCCCTTGAAAGTTCGGGACTTTTCCCATAGACTCCAATGGCGGCCAATCTCCATTCACCGGCTATGGCGGAAAAGCCCCATTGACTTCAACGGCGGCGTAGCCCCGTTGAAAGTCTATGGCGGCGGATTCCCATAGCCGCCAACGGCGGCGGTTTGCCATTGAAAGTCTATGGCGGCGAAGCCCGTTGTTTTCAATGGGAATTTAGTGAAAAACCGTGATTTAATTTACAGCGGAGTTTATTGTATTAAAATAGGAAACGGTTTAAGGTGTATTTGTGTAACTACGGTTACGAAGGTCGTAGCAAGTCTCAAATTGGACCATAGGGTGTCCCAGTTCCAGCATTGAGAACTGGGAAGTTTGGACCCGCTGGACCCAACGGAACCGAATATTTTAAGATGTTTGTGGTATATCTTTAATACTGTGTCCCAAAGCAGGGATAAAACCCAGAGGAAATTCCTTTGCATACCAGGGTAGCAAATGGCCAGAGAGGCGACCCAATGTCTAGGACTTAAGTATTGTTCAAAGGATTTTGTCACCATCACTGTTTACCTGAGGGCGGAGATGGCTCAAACCAGAGCAGGCTGTAAGTATCCCATTTAATACCTTACAACAAAGCGTATCCTGCCAGGAATTCCGTTTAGTAGACTGGCTGGCATTCCTGATGCAAATGTGGGGCTACAGAAATGAGACGCCCAGAGTCCAACTGAGAATGTGTCAACTAGCTGGGGGCATGTATCCAAATGTGTTCCCATGTTAGTGAGTGGCTACAGGTAATTGAAAACCAATCACCTGTACTTAATGTTAAGGATAGGGTTACAAAACGTTTATAAACTGTTGTCCACCCTTTATCCTTTGTCTTCTGATATCATCTGAATTGTTACCTGATTGCTGGAGAAATGCTACATGATACTTCTCATTCCCCATCCCCAAAGTAAAAGATTATACAAGCGCTCCTTAAACTAAAACTAAGCAGCCAATGTGGACCCGACTTACTACAATCTAGGTTCCTACGACTTGGTGCCCCAGCCATTGCCAAACCAATTGCGTCCATAGTCAACTCTATCCTGTCTGCAGGCCATATCGCTAAGACCTGGAAAACTGCCAGAGTTGTCCCAATCTTCAAAAGTGGGGACAAAAACACTGTCTCAAACTACAGGCCAATCTCACTTCTCCCAATTCTATCCAAAGTCATGGAAAAATGTGTCCACTCCCAATTAAGCGATTTCTATACAAGGCCAAATTTCCCTAGCCAATTCCAATCTGGGTTTCGTCCCAAACACTCCACCGTAACTACCATGCTAAAAGTTTGCAATGAAATCCAGTGTGGAATGGAACGGGGACAACTCACTGGTGCAGTATTCCTAGATTTTGCAAAGGCTTTTGACACAGTTGATCATGCTATCCTGCTTAACAAACTCCAGAGCTCTGGAATAGGAAAACATGCTTTAAACTGGTTTCAGTCCTACCTATCAGGAAGATCCCAACATGTGTCCATCTCAGGCTCTAACTCCAACCCTCTGGATATCACCTGTGGTGTCCCGCAAGGCTCTGTTCTGGGGCCCCTACTCTTCTCAGTGTTCATTAATGATCTTCCCAAGCTTGTAAGGAAGCCTCAATACACATGTATGCAGATGACACAATCCTATATGCACACAGCCATAGCCTCTCTGACCTTCAACACATACTTCAGTCTGACTTTTTGAGACTCGAAAACTGGATTTCCCAAAACAAACTGTTTTTAAACACTGACAAGACTGTAACAATGGTATTTGGGACCAAGACTAAATTTGTAAATCTTCCAGTGACTGAGCTCCTGATTAGAACCAATGCTAACACCACCCTAACACCTGTCACTAGTTTTAAATACCTGGGCTTATGGTTTGACTCCCACTTAACATTCGGGATGCACATTGATACCCTGACAACCAAGACCTATGCCAAACTAGGGGTACTTTACAGGAACAAATCCTCCCTAAGTCTCCTGGTCAGAAAGCGTATCGCACAGCAGATGCTAATGCCAATTATTGACTATGGAGACATAGTATATGGCTCAGCACCTCAAACCCACCTTAGCAAACTTGACACCCTCTACAATTCAATTTGTCGTTTTGTTCTCCAATGCAACTACAAAACACATCACTGCGAAATGCTCAAAGAACTAGATTGGTCAACACTAGTCTAGGCGCAAAGTTCACCTTTCCTGTCTTGCCTTTAAATTCTTCATGGGCAAGCTACCCAGCTACCTGAACAAGCTCCTCACCCCTACCACTTGCAGCACTTATCACCTGAGATCAGACTCCAAAAGACTATTCATGGTCCCAAGGCTCAACAAAGTATCCGGACGTTCCTCCTTCTCCTTCCGTGCACCCCAAAACTGGAACAACCTACCAGAGTCTCTCACATCCACCACCAGTTTAAGTTCTTTCAAATCTAAGGCTGTCTCACATTTTAACCTGGTCTGTAACTGTTTCAAATGCTCATAATATATATTTTCTTTAACTGTGCACGCAATGTCTTGTATATAATGTATATACCCTGTTCATTTATATAACTGTACTTGTAACCATGTATTATTTGTTTTACTCTGTGCCCAGGACATACTTGAAAACGAGAGGTAACTCTCAATGTATTACTTCCTGGTAAAATATTTTATGAATAAATATATAAATAATTAAAAGTAAGTGTACTTCTTGTCTGTTACTGTATTATTACGTGTGTTCACCTATCCAAAGGAATAAATATACTTTATTATAGCTAAGCCTCGTTCAGTTCAAACCCAGTTATTTGGTGTAAATTACAACCTGTCATAATCTATCGTCACAGGCTTGTAAATTAACTGGTGGCAGCGGTGGGATTGAACTGGACCTGGATTACAGTATTCTGCGGGGTACTGTGATCCAGTGGGAACTTGATGGTAATTGCAAGTTCCTGGGACTAAAGATATTGAACACACGGTAGTGCAACAAGTAATGCAAGTTGTCACATCACCTCACTGCTGCGACCCAGAACCATGAGTGAAGCGGAAAACGTCTACTACCTGAGGACTAGAACTCAGCTAAAAGACAAGTGCCGTGAACATGGACTGGAATATGAGACCCAGGAGGTCGCTGACATGATTGCCGCAATCACGGAATATGAAGCCCGGCGCGCAGAGTCTCAGGATACGGCTCAGCTTGCCCTTGTACAGCTGCCCGGAGATCAGGGACTAAACCCAGTGCCGGGTGGCAGAATCCCGGGGAGGGAACGAGAGCACCTCCCGGGACAAGTGCGACAGGAGGGGCACTGATGGCTGCGGCCACCAGTCCATTTACCCCTGAAATGTTGGCACTGATTACAACGTGGGGAGACTGAGGGACAGCGGAGGAGCGGCTAAAGTTTATCTCTATGGCAGTGAACAGACCCGCTTATTGCCCCCCGGTCCAACCCCGCAAAGATGAACTCCAACTGGACAAGCACAGTCTCACCAAGTACGTGGAAGGCACTGATCGGATCGACATGTTTTTAAAGAACTTTGAAACGCAGTGCCGGTGGTACGGGGTGCTTCCCCAGCATAGGGTTGCACGCTTGGACCCGCTACTCTCTGGCTTGGCTAAGCAGACCTTGATGGCACTTCCAGAGGAGTATGCTGATGATTATGCCCACCTGAAAGAACTATTGCTATTTCAGCACGGTTTTACCCCTGAAGCTTACCGGGGTAAATTCCGGCTGGAGGAGAGGCAGCCTCAGGAGACCTATGTCACCTATGTGATCCGCATGGCTTTATACGGGCTACACTGGGTGGAGGGCTGTGAGGCCAAGACTTACCAACGCCTGCTGGACCTCATCTTTCAGGAGCAGCTCATGCAGCAGAGCCCGCCGGCGGTGAGGGCTTGGGTGTATGTCAAAAAGCCCAAGACTTACACAGAGGCGGCGAGGCTTGCAGATGACAATGTGGTCAGCCGATCCCAGATGACCGCCAAGGCACCCGCCAAAGCGGCGGCAGCACCGGCGCCAGCCAAGAAGTCTGCTAATACCCCCCAGTGGACCCAAAAGCCGCCTGCGGGCAGCAGTTCACAGAAGGCGGGAGAGCTCCGGCATGAGTGCCAGTGCTAAAACTGTAACAGCATTGGTCACCTCAGACCAGATTGCTCGGAACCCCTGCATTCCAATGGACCCCATCGGGGGGCAACGCACCCCAGCTGCGAAGCCGGTAGCCCGCGTGCTGGTGGCTTCCACCAAAGAACCAGGACCGGTCATGGAAACAACTCCCAGCGAGACTTCACATGTCACCCCTATCCCGGTTTCATCGGTGCCTACAGCCAGGAGTGGAGGACATCTCAGTGCGGACCTGCAGCAGACGGACGGCCGGAGCAAACATCTCACCCCGGTCACAGTCGGTGACCGGCAAGCAGTCGGCTTGCTGGATTCAGGAGCTGCAGTGACCCTGGTCCGACCTGATATGGTCCGGCCAGAGGAATTGCTCCCAGGCCCTGGGATGCAGATCACTGTGGCCGACGGAGAGCCACATTTCTTGCAGGTGGCCCGCATCTTTTTGGATTGGGGGGAGGGCAAGGGTGTGCGGGAGGTGGGTGTTTTACCCGGTTTGGATGCTGAAATTCTTTTGGGCAATGACCTGGGACCGATGACCTGCACCTACGACCGTGTGCCCCAGCCCGCTGCAGTGGCGGCGGTTACTCAGATCCATGCAGTGGCAATGCCGGCGGTGGCCGCTCCAGTCCCCCAGCCATTGGGACCAATGTTAGCGGAGGGTGCAGAGGAGCCCGGGGAGGTAATCCAGGATCAGTTGCAACCACAGGCTGACTTACTGTTCCCTCTCACCCTGTCCCCTTCCCCTGACAATGACATGACTGGGGGGTGGCCAGACTTAGGAGCCCAGTTTAGGGAGGCAGTGAAGACAGACCCTACCCTGGCCGGCATGAGACTTCGGGCGTCTGAATCTCAGGCAGGGGAAGGCACTGAGCACTGCCTATGGCATAAGGGACTCCTGTACAGAGAGGAAGGGAACCCGGGGATAGAGGAGGGGGTGACCGGTAAGCGACAGCTTGTAGTGCCCCAGGGGTACCGACAGCAATTGTTACGGGTAGCTCACTCTATTCCGTTAGCGGGACATCAGGGGGTCACCAGGACGCGAGCCCGGTTATTACTGCGTTACTACTGGCCGGGGGCATCCCGGGATGCGAGCAACTTCTGCCGCTCCTCTGATGCCTGCCAGCGAGTGGGTAAGGCATGCAACCGTGTGAAGGCACCCCTGAAACCCCTACCGATAAAAGGGGAACCCTTCCAGAGGGTAGCGATGGACCTTATAGGACCCCTTATGATTCCCAGCAGGTCAGAGAAGTGCTACATCCTCACGGTGGTTGATTTTGCCACCCGGTACCCTGAGGCAGTAGCGCTGGGCACCATAAGTGCCAAGACAGTGGCAGCAGCTTTGCTGAACATTTTCTCTAGGGTAGGTTTCCCTAGTGAGATCCTAACCGATCAGGGGTCGCAGTTCATGTGTGAACTGTTACATTGTCTCTGTGATGCATGCGGGGTACAGCACCGGCGCACTACCCCTTACTATCCCCAGACACGCGTATTATGTGAGAGGTTTAACGGTACGCGGAAGCAGATGCTTCGGACCTTTATAGAGGCGGAGGGGAAAGACTGGGAGATTCACCTGCAGCACTTGCTGTTTGCATACCGAGAGGTACCGCAAGAATCTACAGGCTTCTCCCCTTCGAGCTACTATATGGCCGCAGGGTACGTGGACCTCTGGACCTCTTCCGTGAGGGATGGGAGGGGGAGACTACTGCTACTGATGCTTCAGTGATCCAGTATGTAGTAGATCTCAGAGACCGGTTAGAGATGCTTATGGGGGTGGCCCAGGACCACCTCAGGGCTGCTCAGACCAAGCAGAAGCAATGGTATGACCAGCAGGCCGTAGCAGAGAATTCATCCCAGGACAACAGGTGCTTGTTCTCAAACCCACTCGGGAGAACAGTGAGAAGGTATTGGGGAATAAACCCCTTGTGTCCCTGAGGCTACTAAAACCCAGGCTGTTTTTCAGTCCGTAGTAATTGAGGAGGAAGACATCACTTGATTATGTATAAAAAATCACAGCAACTTCATCCAATTGCAGACTAATACAGGGTGGGGAGCGTTTACGGTAGAAGTACAGCTGGGCACTTCCAGAGAAATGTCCAAAGGTAAATCCATAGGATCAGATTACATACCTCACCTACACCCTGTGTCCAGCGGAGAAGGAATCAGCGGTCAGTACTCACGAATTGCCTGCGTGATCTGCCTGTGTAGCTGAAAATGAAGCAGCACGATATCCAGCTGCGTGGTTCTGTCAGCGTGGTGATGTCGGCGTGCTCCAGCCGTGTGTAACAAGCCAGGTAAAGGAAGTAAAAAGGAAATGACGCGGCGGTCACAGCTCCTCCAATCAGCCTCACGCATTTAGAAAAAATAAAAACTTTATTAATTATGCAACATGAACAACAGCAAAAGGACACTCTGATGCGTTTCGTCGGGGGTCAGACTTTATCAAAGAGTGAGTTCCCTCCTCAAATGGCCTCCCTTATATATACCATGACAGTTTCTGATTGGCCACAGGAGTATAATACTCCCCTTCTCAGATGAAAATAAAGTAGCCATCAATGAACATTAAATCGCAATCCGTCATTAGATACATATATGAGAGATGCCCCATGCAATTTGCAAAATACATTTATCCACAATTTGAAAAAATGTTAAAAAGAATAAAAACAAGGGGGGTGCCCTTGTGGTGTTATCAACCGAACAGTATCAATGGGAGGCACTCAGACAATTGAGCGATAAAACTAATTATTCACTGCTGAAGGGAGATCCAACATTGAGATTTAATTCTGAGCTCAATGAATTGATTGAGTTCGGGAAGATCTTATGTGTTATTAATCAAAAAAAATTCCATTATTTGAGTTGTCCACATCCCGTGATTCCGGTATTCCACCACCTCCCGAAGATCCATAAATCGCTACTAGACCCTCCGGGTCGTCCAATAGTGGCGAGCATTGGATCTTTGGGAGATGGGTTATCGTGGTATGTGGACAGCTACTTACAAACTTTAGTATCTTTTTTACCATCATACATCAAAGATTCAACAGATCTTATGGTCGATTTGCAGGATGTGGTCTGGAAGTCACAATATAGGTGGGTCACGCTTGATGTTGTTTCTTTATATTCAGTTATTAATCACGATCACGGCCTTTTGGCCATAAGTCACTTTTTGGATTTATCTGAACTTTCCACTTCACTTTGCACATTTCTTCTTGACTCGGTCAAGTTTTTGTTAACACACAATTATTTTTTATTTGATTCACTATTTTATTTACAGAATTTAGGCACAGCAATGGGCACAAGCTTTGCACCTTCATACGTGAATTTATTTATGGGTTTTTGGGAAGCACAGCACATTTATCACAGTAACAATTTGTTTCATTTTAATATTATTTATTTCAAGAGATTTATTGACGATCTAATAATGATATGGGATGGTGATGAAGCATCTCTCATGTCATTTGTTGATTGCTTAAACAAAAATGATTACAACATTCGGTTCACATATGAGAATAATATTAATCATATCAACTACCTAGACCTCCTCCTGTACATCGACCATAATTTAATTATACAAACAGATATCTTCCGCAAACCAAATTCTAGAAATACTCTATTGTGCGCTCAGAGCTGCCATCCCCGTCCACTTATAAAAAGCATCCCCAAAGCACAGTTTATTAGATTAAGCAGACTGTGCTCAGATCAAGATAGCTTCCTTGAACAATCAGCTGTATTGGCTAAGAGATTTGCAGCAAGAGGCTATAATAACACTGACATTAATTCTGCTTTTGGAATAGCTAACTCCATTCATAGAAAGACCCTTATAAAACAAAAAAACACCCCAACGTAGTAAGGTTAAACATCCGTCCTTTTCCAATGACAATGATGTAAGTCCTTTGTTTATTACCACCTATAACCGGCAATCGCGTTCAATCTGTGATATCTTTAGAAAACACTGGCAAACATTGTCCTTGGATAAGGACATCTAAGAATTTGTAAAAAATGGGCCTCGTTTTGTTTTTCGGAGGGGTAAAACAATTGCTTCTCACTTATCACCCAGTCTGTTTAAGTCCCAGGTGGGAAACTTGCGAAATATTCCAAAAGGATTTTTTTCCTGTGGGAATTGCTCTATGTGCAAATACTCAAAATCCACCAAAGTGATACAGTTCAATAAGAATAATAATAAATATCATATGACTAGTTTTTTGAACTGTAATTCTAGTTATGTAGTTTAACTCTTGTCATGTGGATGCGACAAAAAATATGTCGGGTGAACTATAAGGGGAGGGGATGGGCAGAGAGAGACATGGAGAGGTGGGAGACATAATTGGGGAGGGGGAGAGAAAGACATGGAGAGGTGGGAGACATATTGGGGGGGAGAGACATGGGGTGGTGGGAGACATATTGGGAGGAGGGGGAGAGAGACATGGAGAGGTGGGAGACATATTGGTGGAGGGGGAGAGAAAGACATGGAGAGGTGGGAGACATATTGGGGGGGAGAGACATGGGGTGGTGGGAGACATATTGGGAGGAGGGGGAGAGAGAGACATGGAGAGGTGGGAGACATATATGGGGAAGGGGGTGAGAGAGAAATGGAGAGGTGGGAGACATTGGTGGGTGGGGGAGAGAGAGACATGGAGAGGTGGGAGACATATTGGGGGAGGGGGAGAGAGAGACATGGAGAGATAGGAAACATATTGGGGGGAGGGGGAGAGAGAGACATGGAGGTGGGAGACATATTGAGGGGAGGGGGAGAGAAAGAGAGAAATGGAGAGCTGGGAGACATATTTGGGGGAGGGGGGGAGAAAGAGAGAAAAGGAGAAATGGGAGACATATTGGGGGAGAGAGAGACATGGAGAGGTGGGAGACATATTGCGGGGAGGGGGAGAGATACATGGAGAGGTGGGAGACATTAGTGGGTTGGGGAGGGAGAGACATGGAGAGGTGGGAGACATATTGGGGAGGGGGAGAGAAAGAGAGACATGAAGAGGTGGGAGACATATTGGGGGTAGGGGGAGAGAAAGTGAGACATGGAGAGCTGGGAGACATATTTGGGGGAGGGGGAGAGAAAGAGAGATATGGAGAGGTGGGAGACATATTGGGGGGAGTGGGAGAGAGAGACACGGAGAGGTGGGAGACATATTGGGAGGAGGGGGAGAAAGAGACATGGAGAGGTGGGAGACATATTGGGAGGAGGGGGAGAAAGAGACATGGAGAGGTGGGAGACATATATGGGGGAAGGAGATGAGAGAGACATGGAGAGGTGGGAGACATATTAGGAGGAGAGGGAGAGAGACATGGAGAGGTGTGAGACATTGGTGGGTGGGGGAGAGAGACATGGAGAGTTGGGAGACATATTGGGGGGTGGGGGAGAGAAAGAGAGAGACATGGAGAGGTGGGAGACATATTTGGGGGAGGGGGAGAGAAAGGGAGACATGGCTAGCTGGGAGACATATTGGGGGGATGGGCATAGAGAGACATGGAGAGGTGGGAGACATATTGGGGGAGGGGGAGAGAAAGACATGGAGAGGTGGGAGACATATTGGGGGGGAGAGACATGGAGAGGTGGGAGACATATTGGGGGAGGGGGAGAGAGAGACATGGAGAGGTGGGAGACATATTGGGGGAGGGGGAGAGAGAGACATGGAGAGGTGGGAGACATATTGGGGGAGAGAGAGACATGGAGGTGGGAGACATATTGGGGGAGGGGTAGAGAAAGAGAGACATGGAGAGGTGGGAGACATATTGGGGGAGGGGGAGAGAGAGACATGGAGAGGTGGGAGACATATATAGGGGGAGGGGAGGGGGAGAGAGAGACATGGAGGGTTGGGAGACATATTGGGGGTTATGGCGAGAGAAAGAGAGACATGGAGAGGTGGGAGAAAAATTGGGGGAGGGGGAGAGAAAGTGAGACATGGAGAGGTGGGAGACATATTGGGGGGAGGGGGAGAGTTAGACATGGAGAGGTGGGAGACATATTTGGGGGAGGAGGAGAGAGAGACATGGAGAGGTGGGAGACATATTGGGGAAGGGAAAGAGAGACATGGAGAGGTGGGAGACATATTGGGGGGGGAGAGACCTGGAGAGGTGGGAGACAAATTGGGCAGAAGGGGAGGGACACATGGAGAGGTGTGAGCCATATTGGGGGGAGGGGGAGAGAGAGACATGGAGAGGTGGGAGACATATGGGGGGGGGGGGAGAAACATGGAGAGGTGGGACACATATTGGGGGGAGGGGGAGAGAGAGACATGGAGAGTTAGCAGACATATTCGGGGGAGGGGGAGAGACACTGGGGGAAGATGAGAGAGAGACACTGGGGGAAGGTGAGAGAGAGAGACACTGGGGGAAGATGAGAGAGAGACACTGGGGGAAGGTGAGAGAGAGAGAGAGAGAGAGAGAGAGAGAGAGAGAGAGAGAGAGAGAGAGAGAGAGAGAGAGAGAGAGAGAGAGAGAGAGAGAGAGAAGAGAAAGAGAGAGAGAGAGAGAGAGAGAGAGAGAGAGAGAGAGAGACAGAGAGACAGAGACAGAGACAGAGACAGAGAGAGAGAGAGAGAGAAGAGAGAGGAGAGAGGAGAGAGAGAGAGAGAGAGAGAGACTGGGAGAAGGTGAGAGAGAAAGATACTGGGGGAAAGGTGAGGGAGAGACACTGGGGTTCTGGTGAGAGAGAGAGACACGGGGGAAGGTGAGAGAGAAAGACCACTGGGATAAGGTGAGAGAGACACTGGGGGGAAGGTAAGAGAGACACAGGGGGGAGGTGAGAGAGAAAGATAATGGGGGGAAGGTGAGAGAGAGACACTGGGGGGGAAGTGAGAGAGAGACTAAGTGAGAGAGAAAGACACAATGGCGATAGAGAGAGTGCGTGTGAGAGTGTGTGTTGTGGCACGGGAGTTGGTGGTTCCCTTTTAAGACAAATGAGCTGCACACCCACTGGTAGCAGGGCCCCCAGCACCTGGAGGAGCTGGAGCTGGACCCCGTCTCATGATCACCTATCCCCAGGGAGCTCCAGCAGGACCAGGAAGAGATCAACGGAGTGCGCCCCCCAGCTAAACGGAGGGATGAAAGTCAGGCAGAGATGGCAGAATTGAGGGACTTGGGAGGAGGATGAGTTTTGGGGGGCTGAGGGTTATTCTTTGGGTCAGGGGGGTCACTTGGGAGTATTGATCAGCAGGGGAGATTCATCAGTACCCCCCTTGAGTTTGGTTATGGGGATCCCTGGGCATAAATTTAAAACAGGAATAAACCAATAATACATAAACCAAGTAGGTAGGAGTGGATGACACTGGGGAAAGCAAATGGGAGAAGGAAAAAAGGGAGGGGGAAAAAGTGGGTCAGGAGAGGGAAAGGATGTAGCAAAGAGGTGGATGAATGCCCTCTCAAATGGATTGCCTTTGTGCACCAGAAAAAAATATATTTTCAGATTCCAGCAAAGAATAAAATAAACAGTGATCCAATACTAGTGTACTGCCTGCGCCTACGCCTGCAGCACAAGCGATTTGTGAACTTGGCTGCAGGAGATTGTAGACGCGTGGCGGGGGCGTGGTGGGGGCGTCACAAGGCTGGTTCGCCCTCATTGGCTGAACCAGCTCACGTGCGCTGACGTCATGTGATTTTGATTACATCAGGCAGGGGGGGCCTGAGAAATTTCATGGATGAAAAGGGGGGCTCAGCATTAAAAGTTTGTTCACCCTTGCCCTACACTGGCGACACACTTTATTCGAGCTCGGCTAGTCCCACGAATTCGGGTATACCCGGGTGTATTGAGGTTTGTGACAGTTTTCTGCCCGAGTGCATTGAGGTATTTTCCAAGCAGGGATTGAAGCATTTTATTCCCGCTGGCTGCAATACTGCACAGTATATATATATATATACTGCATTACAATTCATGAATTTATGCCATCTGGTAGACACGCGAAGCATTGCAGCCTATTAAATCCTAATCATTATCATTTAACAGATCAGCCGCCCGTCAGCCAGGCATGAACCCAGGCTGGGAAGGCAAACGCAACGGGGCTTGTCAGAGGTGAGGAGCGGCGCATTCCAGGTATCTGCCAGGTACATACTGGGTATTTGCTCGAATAAAGTGTGTCGGTGCAGTATATCATACACATAGAATACTTCTACTGTGGCTCAGCTGACTAACTGGGCCCTTGGGGGTTACCTCTGGCCTAGTCCCTGGAGCATAGCTCCGTGGACACTACCTGCTCCTTCAGTGTCCAGGTCTTGACTGTCCGCTTCCTGTCCCAGCATGCAGTACTCTTTCCTCCCTTCCAGGCGCAACCCAGCCATCCCATTGTTTGTCGTGCGTCACATGGAAGCCTCTCCTTAAGCAACATGGGAGTTGTAGTCTGTCTGCTGTCTACTTAACATTGGGACCGCGTGCGTATAGGACACTGCGCATGTGCGACTCTAATGGCCGCCGCAGGGTACCTGGCGCATGCGTGAGCCAGTCAGGCCACTGTCTATCTATCTGCCGCTTCTGCGCATGCGCGAACCTTCACGCATGCGCTCGTACATACAATATGGCAGCGCCCTGCGGAGGGAGCCGCCGGCGACCCATTCACCCTGCCTGCAACACCCCCACTGTAAAGAGGGTAAGCGGGGAAACGGGAGAGTAGGGGGAAACCGGAGGGACCTGGCTACAATACATTTTAAATACATCAAAAAAAGCCAAACAAACTTTTCCAAAAGAATAATTTATTACCCTGTATGTATGTCCATCTAGACATACATACACACATACATACAGGGGCAAAAAATGAGCATAAAAAAAATTCAAATACATCCAAAATTAAAATACAATACAACCATTGAGTGCCCCATATGTATGTATGTCCATAGGTACATACACACATACAGGGGCAATAAATGGACATAGAAAAAAATATATCACATTAAAAAAAATACAAAATTAAAACCTGTAAAAGTTAAATAAAATACATTTCTTTTGTTTCCTTACCTTTAGATGAGCTCACTCACCGGATCCCGGAGAAACTCTCGAACCAATCCACGCAATTTAAAAAAAAAAGTATTTTTCTTCTTTCTTTATATTTGTAATCCATACCGTCACTCTCGGTGGTCTTCGGGGTCTTCTGTCTCTTCTGTCTCTTCTGCGGTGTTCATCTATATCTTCTTGATCTTCTTTACCTTCAAATAAACCATAGGAGAAAGAACTCAGTTTCAAATTGCACTCAATAATCTGTGGTAGTGTATGTAGATATTAAAATTAATCTTTAATCGTAGTAGTTAAAATAAATGGTGCGACAAAATGAATAAAATAAGAGAAACATCAGAGGAGTACCTAAATTGTAACACTTGCAACTACAAGTGTCAATATGGTAATGTAATACAAGAGGCTACTGTCAAAAGTATTGCAGTAAGCCTAATGACTTAGCCTAAAGGTACTGAGCATTTGTTAAGCCTCTAAGATGAACTCTATATGCGCACGAAACGCGTTGGGCAGTTTTTATTATCACTTGTGCAGTGTGGCAGAGGACAGCATTGTCGCCGCAGTAGTCCATTGAAGAGGGACTTTTTGGCGATTCCATCCGCCCCTAGGAGTACATTTCCGGCAGCAGGTTGATCGACGGTACCAGGAGAATCAGCAAGTCGCACGGAGCGACGCACTTCCGGTTTCAGGACTGTGGAGCTTCCTGGATACCACGTGTTCGACGGAGCTGCAGCCGGTCTCAACTCTACCTGAAAAAAACCCCGCTCATGGTCTGTGGCAGTGCTGTAAGTAGGACTCCGGTTTTTACCAACCGGATCCCACGCCTGCGATTTTATTGTGTTTAATAAATCTATCTTAGTATCAGCCAGCCTTATATGTTTTATGTTATATGTTTTGTGTAATGTTAGTCTTGTTTGGTGTACTATATCATTACATATCTGCACTATGATGTGTTTTTCTTGTTTTTCTTCTCTTTAAACATGTTGATGGAGTTCACACAGTGAAGATACAGCTGAAAACTACATTTAAAGCTACCATCCGTGTGAGAACATTCCCATATTGGACAATCTTTTTCCACCATTGGACTATAGTGGCGCCGGTCTGTATTGTATATTTGTGTTTTGTATTGCTAACTAGGTCTTGGAGTTAGTGTCACCTAGCCCAGCCTAACTCTAAATATTATTATCTAAAATTATCAACCTAACATATTACACATATAATCCTATAGCGCCTATCATAACAAAACATTTACTCCCAGTACGGGCTATCAGCTATCTTCCTCCTACTGTTGGTAAGTATTATTTTTATATCAACATATCACCTATATAATCCTTTTAGCGCTATATACACCCATTTTTTCCCAGTACGGGCTATAGCTATCTTCCTCCTACTGTGGTAAGTCCTGTTAAGGGCAGGCACCAGTAGTTATCATGGGTTTTCCCCCTTCCTAGCTCTGCCCTGAGTGGTAGACGGGGGAGGCTCTGCTGACTTCATGAGGGGTGGGGCTGACTCTATATTTAGCAGCCGCTCCTGTAAGTGACAGTTCTGTTAGTCCTGGGCTAGTTTGAGTCCTGTTCTGTCCGAGGAGTTGGAGGAGACAGTGCGGTCTCACCCGTGCCGCTGTACAGGATCAGAGAGAGGAGCGGAGAGACTCAGCCACTTTGAGTAGAGCTGATAGCACAATATACCCGGTGGACCAATGCCCCTTAAACCACTGCTGAGGGTGATGGGGAGAATCCCGTCTCCACCCAGAGGCTAACCTCTGAGGTGGGCTGCGGGGTATTGACACCCCAGCCCAGACCATCCTGTCGGAGGAGAGACTTGGAGGAAAGGAGAGGAGGATAGTGAATAACGGGGCTTTGCTGTTGTTGTTGTGGCTGCTGTTCGCCACTACATTTGGAGTCGCTGATATGACCAATAAAGAGACTATACTTTTATACAAAGACTGTTGTGTGAGTTTGGAGCTTTCAACCCCTGGACCAGGGAGGTTTTTCTGTACGGGTCCTATCCCATATTTCTGGGAGTATAGAAGATGGAGGCGCTGCACGACTAAGAAAGCATGGAGGCTACCACCCCAGAAGCCTGGTCCTGTCTCCCCAATAACAAGCGGGAAGTTCAGGCCCTCCTGTTCCACGCAGGTATGCACCACCACTACACATGTAATCTGCCCTCTCGCAACCTAGACACCACAGATGGGTCTGGGGGGGGGGAGGATATGGGTTACATTTGGAGGCGCTGCTGAGATATATGCCAGAACAGGTCAGGCTTACAGCGAGGCAGAACGGGAAGAGTGAGATGCACTCTCCGTGCAAGTGCTGGAGAAGGAAGGGCACAATTGCATATACCGAGTGTAGTCAGGGGAGCGTAGACTCTCGCACAGTACACCTTGGGCGCCCTTAGGAGGTGGCATAGGAGGGGTGATTAGCTATAGCTGTCTGAGTCCCTTGAGGCAGATAGCGTGAGGCAACTGGGGGGAGTCAGCCTGTTAACTAGTCCAGGGCCCATGGCCCAGGGTCCGCGCTATGAGTGGCCAAAAGTAGGAGACGCCCGTACGTAGGAAAGAGAGGTACACTAGCAATCACCCACACAGATGCACTACAGAGCACTTGCATGGTAGATACAGAGTACAGTGCATGGAGGAGAGGATTTCCGCTGAGCCTGCGGTAAAGCCACCTCATATGAGTAGGAAACAGAATGCAGAGCACACATTTGGAGGTTAGTCAGTGTTTAGGTACGAGATGCCCAGTAGACATTGAGAATAGGGCACATGGACATTTGGAGGATGCATCCAAAATGGCGGCCATCCCTGCATGTGCTCTGCGGAGCAAGAGAGATGATCTATAATGGCGGTTCCCGACAATCCTGGAGCAAGCACGTGAATTGTGCAAAGAGACAGTGAGAAAATGTGTCGGGAAATGTGCAAGAGTCTGGCGCCAAACCCAGATTCCTTGCAGGAGGAGCGGAGCAGCGCGAAAGCCGAAAGTCCACCCCCATGTGCTGTGACTGGTCAGAAAGCCAAGCCACGTCACCCTAAAGGAGAAAAGGCCCCGCCTCTGGATTCCACCAGAGGGAGAAGGGCCTAAGGAGAGCCAATAAGGAGAGTCCTCCCCAGCGAAGGGTGGGACCGGAAGCCATAGCGAGGAGCTTCACTTCTGTCTGGCATTCGAGGAGCAAGGAGCTGAGACACTGAGCTGTTCCAACCCTGAGCGAACCATGTCCGAGATGAACACTTCAATTTACCAACTACCAGGAGGCTTACTGATAGTGGAGGTAGCTGAGCACGAGTACCTCCAGTGTTTGTGCGTCCACTGTGGGATACCGGGCGCGGTACCAAGCACCAAGGCCCGATGCCCTCAATGTGGCACGTTCTACCTTGGGCCGAACGAGCCGTGGCCGTTGATCGAGACCCCGCGGGGTGCCTCTCCGGGAACATTAACGGAGTTGGTGGAAGGCAAAGACAAGACTGCCCTGGTTCCCCGTCATACCCAAGCGGGAGGAACCAAGGCCCAGCCCGCTATTGAACTGAGCGAGCTGGCGACAGAGAAGAGCGCGACCGCAGTGGAGGTACCAGAGTGAGACTATTTTGTTCCTATACCTACTTGTTGTATTGCAGAAGAACCGGGTGACTCCCTATCGGAGGAAGCGATCTTGATATCCTCGGAGGAAGAGGTTGGCGTGACATCGATGGCGATGCGCCTTCCGGCGAATCACCCCAGAGGCCTCAAGATGGAGCAGACGAGTCCGGAGACCTTCCGACGTCGAGTACTGGTGCGGCCGGAGGCCCGTAAGAGTCCCACAGCCGTATTGACTCCCAGTGCGGCGGAAACGGAGACGGAGACCGAGATGACCCTAGAGGAGCCCTATATCATCAAACAGCAGCGGAGCGGTAAGGAGACTCCACCACCCCCTTATCCCCGCCAGGCGACAGCAGCGACCGCGGAGGACGAGAAGGAGAGGCTTGAGGCCTACTCGTCCGGCCGTGCCCCGGATGCTCCGCCACCGCCCATGCCGGTCCTCGACGCACTTCCAGTGCGTGACCACAGAGCGGATGGAGATTCTGCGGGCACCCCTGATGACGACGTTTCCGGTTCCACCGGAAAGAGAAGGCTGGGAGGAGTGTTCTCCGCATGAAGCATAGATTCAGCCATTGCCCTTGCTACCCTACAGAGTCAAGGCCCTTCCAGGGAAGCCCGACGCATGGCGGAGAGCGCGTCTAAGAAAGCGTCCACTGGTCGCGGTATCACCCGCTTGCTGGACAATAATATGAACGTTGCCCCTGCCCCAGCCCATAGCTCCATCGGCCCGGCCACTGCCACGTCACGAGTAGTGCCACTGGGACCTACCAGGGATAAATTATGTAAATACCCCAAATACTCCAAGGACTTGTGGGATTGGGAATTGAGCGATGAGGGTTCTGATGGGGAGATACCGTATTCAAGTGTTATATCTGTGCCTAACCCTGTGCCGTTTTCTCCTGCAGCTAGAGGGAGGGCCCATGGGTCCCACACTCCAGTAGAGGCTGGGCCTACCAGCAAAGTGGTTCATAAAATGAATCCTAATAGATATATCAACGCCAAAAGGAGGACAGATTGCTCGCGATCTACTGATGCGGGTACGTCCGGTGAATCATCTCAGGTACAGTCGGAGGTAGAACGCCCTAGTCCTGCCACTGAGTACGAGCACCGTGACAAATGGTGGGCGCCTTTGTTCACCGGATACCACGAGAGGATGGACCGCACACGGTTCCTATTAATTAAGAATAATGTTGTTGACCATTGGTGGGCGGCTGGTTCTTTCACTCCACAGGAGGTGGAGGATGAGTTAGATCACCGGTTTCGGGAGATAGAACAGAAATTTATTGTACACCGAGGCCCCAGTATTTTGTATGATGAAGTAGCTCCGGAGGAGCCTGTGTTTTGGGTACTGTCGAGCAGGGTGGGGCACCGCAAGCTCACCAAACTAAGTCGAGCTGACCAGGCCATAGTTGCTAGATACCAGCAGTCCCACGGGTATGAGTATCCCTATGTGCCTGAGCCCATCATGAGGGAAATAGAAGAGAATAGGGATATCTGACTCAGAGAGTCTGTGCAGGAGTATCTTCGGACCAAGTTCGGTCAGGGAGGCTATCATAATGAGGATAAGATAAGCGAATTGGTCCGCATATGGAGCATAGGTAGATGTATCGACATGCATGGTGTAACTTATCGTCCTAAGCATGGGCCGGTTCAATCGTTCGCTGTGACCGTCACGGATCATAATGGGCGGCGGGTAAGAAAGCCTGATCCAAAGCATTATCTGTAGGGTTCTCCATGTTGGGAGAACCGGTTGTGTTGTCAATTACCTACCTCATTACGCAATGTATATTGCAATGTCTCATACTGTGTGCTGTTTCCCAGGTTGTTCACCGCAGGATTGGTCTGCTAAAACTAGGTCCAAGTGGGAACCATTGGATTCCACCATAGGGAGAGTGTAGCCCCCTGTAAGCAGCACGGGCTATACCTATCTTCCTCCTACTGTGGTAAGTCCTGTTAAGGGCAGGCACCAGTAGTTATCATGGGTTTTCCCCATTCCTAGCCCTGCCCTGAGTGGTAGACGCAGGCCCCTGACTCTGCTGCAGGCACGAGACAGAGGGGAGGCTCTGCTGACATCATTAGGGGTGGGGCTGACTCTATATTTAGCAGCCGCTCCTGTAAGTGACAGTTCTGTTAGTCCTGGGCTAGTTCGAGTACTTTTTTGTCCGAGGAGTTGGAGGAGACAGTGCGGTCTCACCCGTGCCGCTGTACAGGATCAGAGAGAGGAGCGGAGAAACTCAGCCACTTTGAGTAGAGCTGCTGGGGGTGATGGGGAGAATCCAGTCTCCACCCAGAGGCTAACCTCTGAGGTGGGCTGCGGGGTATTGACACCCCAGCCCAGACCATCCTGTCGGAGGAGAGACTTGGAGGAAAGGAGAGGAGGATAGTGAATAACGGGGCTTTGCTGTTGTTGTTGTGGCTGCTGTTCGCCACTACATTTGGAGTCCCTGATATGACCAATAAAGAGACTATACTTTTATACAAAGACTGTTGTGTGAGTTTGGAGCATTCAACCCCTGGACCAGGGAGGTTCTTCT
Organism: Ascaphus truei; assembly: GCF_040206685.1. Classification (NCBI taxonomy): domain Eukaryota; kingdom Metazoa; phylum Chordata; class Amphibia; order Anura; family Ascaphidae; genus Ascaphus; species Ascaphus truei. The sequence continues at coordinate 554,871,544 of NC_134483.1, forward strand.
GTATGGGTCCTATCCCATATTTCTGGGAGTATAGAAGATGGAGGTGCTGCATGACTAAGAAAGCATGTAGGCTACCACCCCAGAAGCCTGGTCCTGTCTCCCCAATAACAACGCGGGAAGTTCAGGCCCTCTTGTTCCACGCAGGTATGCACCACCACTACACATGTAATCTGCCCTCTCGCACCCTAGACACCACAGATGGGTCTGGTGGGGGGGGGAATATGGGTTACACATATATATATAGACACGTTGTAACAAAGGTGCACATCAAATATTACATGTAACTGTGTCAAATAAATACACAGAAAATGAAATCCTGATAATTGTATATACACAAAAAGGAAAGGGGAGGGGTGATTCCCACTTGTGATGCTAACCAGGAGTAGACAATATTTGATCATAATAAATAAATAAACATCTTCATATCATGAGACAGTTCATAAGACCCAGGATTAATAGAGGTCTCAATTTTGCTCCTGATTCCAATTTTTCTACAATAGAGGAAGGTACACCTTCTATAGTCGACAATAAGGACAAAACACTTTCGTTCCAAGAAATAAGTATCATTCAAGATCTGGACAGTCTTCTCATGGAACAAGAAGACCAATCTGACGAATATACCAATGTTGATCTCAACTCTTTCTTAGATAACACCCATACAGGCTTCAAAAAGAAGTCATTATTCTGTCCCAATTTTGCCAAAGGACCCCACTTGTCTACGTTTGAACGATTGGACGAGAGAGATCTCAATGTATTATCAAAAAAGGTGTCAATTGGAACACGTTCTACCAATCTCTCTCGTTCAGAACATCAACAATTAAGTGATTTACAAAAAAATAAGTCACTCATAATCAAAAACGCAGACAAGGGGGGTGGGGGGGCATCATTGTCCAATCCTCACAATCCTATGAATTGGAAGCTTTGCGCCAACTTGATGACACTGTGACATATTCCAGGTTACCATGTAATCCTACTGTTTCATTTAGGAGAGAACTGGTTGAACTGTTAGAACTGGGGAAAATTTTGCAAGTTATCAACAAAAATGAGTATGAGTATCTGTTACCTCCATGTCCCATCGTGCCGATATTCCACCATCTCCCAAAGATCCATAAGTCGCTGGAGAACCCCCCGGGGCGTCCTATAGTCTCCAGCATTGGATCTTTGGGAGATGGTCTCTCTCGGTTCGTTGATTCATTTCTGCAACCCCTTGTTAGGCTTTTACCTTCCTACATCAGAGATACAGCCGATTTGATTAAATCACTCAAAGAAATACAGTGGTCTAAAACTTACCGCTGGGTCACAATGGATGTCTCATCTCTGTATAGCATTATTGATCATGACCAGGGGATGACTGCTGTACAACATTATTTACACAAATCTGATCTATCGGGAGCACAACAAATTTTTTTGTTAGATTCCATCAAGTTCTTACTCAATCACAATTATTTTATGTTTGATAATCACTTTTTTCTTCAATCACGGGGTACTGCAATGGGGACCTCCTTTGCCCCATCTTATGCAAATTTATGTATTGGTTTTTGGGAGAGCACTCACATTTATGGTAGCAATAACCTGTTTAGAGATCACATTATTTTTTTCAAGAGGTATATCGATGACCTGATCCTCATTTGGGACGGTACTATTGATATGTTAGGTACATTCATCGATATACTCAACACTAATGAGTTTAATCTGAATTTCACTTTTGACAATCACTTCACAAGTATAAATTATTTAGATGTACATTTATATATTGATTTATCCTGCACCATCCAGATGGAGGTATACAGGAAAATCAATTCACGAAACACTTTTTGAGATTTGACAGCAGTCATCCCAGGCCATTAATAAAAGGCATACCAAAAAGTCAATATATGAGACTCAGAAGAATATGCTCTACGGATGAGACATTCATTGACCATTCTAGGAGCTTGACTGAGAGATTCAAACAGCGTGGTTATGATGACACAACCTTAAAAAATGCTTTTGATAACGCATTCAAATTAAATAGGGATTGTCTTATTGCTACTTGTGGAGTTAAACCAGCTAAAAAGAAGTATAAAAAGAATTTGAATTCTTATTCAAATGACTCAGGAACTCCAATTTTTATAACTAAATATAGCACACAGGCACAACAAGTAAAAAGCATCATACGCAGACATTGGAACATTTTAAAACTTGACAATGATCTTATTCCATTCATAAAACAGGGCCCAAGAACAGTTTTTATGAAAGCTAAAACCCTTGCTAACTACCTTTCCCCCAGTCTCTTTTCTCCCAATGCTCAAACAACTTCATTGATAAAAACAAAAGGCTTTTACAGATGTGGCCAATGCAGGATTTGCAAATACGCTAGTCCAGTCAAAAACATTGAAGTTTACAGAATAAAAGAACCATATGAGATCAGAAGTTTTATAAATTGCAATACACAGTTTGTAGTTTATTACATTTGGTGTAAATGCTCCAAGGGATATATTGGTAGAACAATAAGACCATTAAAACAACGCATAATGGAACATGTTAGATTTATTAGAATTAAAAACACACAACACCAGTGTCAAGACATTTTGTAGAATGTCCCCAGGGTGGACTCTCAAATTTCAAATTTGTGGCAATCGAGCATGTAGAAATGCTAAAAAGAGGAGGTGACAGGTTAAACATCTTAAATAAACGAGAGATGTATTGGATGTTTCAGTTCAATACTAGGACCCCTCAAGGACTCAATGTGGACTGGGAACTGCAGCAATTTTTGTAAAAGTCTTCATGGGAATTTTTTATGAAAAAAACAAATTTTTATGAAAATATCTTATGATAAGTTTAGAATATGTGCAATATCCCTGATCCAATTATACTAACATTGAAAGATTCAATGTATCATTTTTTATTGTATTAATGTGTAGTAATATTACCAAACTGGTTTATTCAGTTAGATGATACTTATGGCTAAATACCCCTATCCTATGAATATTCTTCATTGGAATTATTTCACTAATTTTTTTGTTAGTTAACAACTTGCATATCTGAATTGTATCTGAATCCATGTTTTGATTACATAATCATTTTGATCTTTTTGTAACTGTGTTCTCCATAAAACCATGTCCTGTTGAGATATAATGTCCTTTCGAATATCATTGAAAATTAATTAGAGAGATTTATCATGATTTGGTTATCATGCATGTGTGGCTAAGACCACATACAGGTTTCAACTGTATACATTTTCTTTGTGTATTGTGAGGGTAATATACAGCTATTTGTGTGTGTTTTTAAAATTGTTCCACTATAGTGTTGATAGTGGTTTTTAATCTTCTACATATTATTATATGGGTCATTGTTTCTTTAATCATTGCATTGTCAAACAGTGCTAGACATACTGATTCAATATGTCTATAGCATTGACCCAAATGTTCTATGTTTTTACAGATATACCCACTGTTCCTTTTCCTTGGAGTAAAAATCGTCAGCAGTCTGTTGTTTATCTTTTGGACTCCCGGTCCGAATAGGCATATGATTGGCCGGACGGGCTGTTGCGTCATTAATGGGAGGATACATTACCTCCCTCGCAATTACACAGTGAAGTTCAGCTGGTTTTGTTTCAGGCTTACGTGCCTTACACCAGCTAGAGGGGAGTGACGCCTCCCATGCTTCTGATTGGCCCTAATATCACAGCGTCATAGGATAGGACAGGGAATTGTGGGTATTTAAGTATACGATCGTTTTTAGATAATTTCTCTTTGATAAAGTGTGGGATACCACGTGAAACGCGTTAGAGTGTCCTTTTGGCTGTTTTTACTATGCCCCAAATAAATTTTTGCACCTAGTAATTTTTGCAGCTTGCAGTTTGTGGTTCAATTCTTCTACAGCAGCAGCAGATGCACCGCCGTTCTCCTGCATTTCTTCCTAATTGTATATACAGCAACAGTGTAGCCTATAGAATAGCTTGAAGTTAAATGAAATAGTTAAAGAGACATCCCTCATTAAGCTCTTGTGGGGATAGTGTCCCCAAATTGTAGATCCACCTTGCCTCTTGGCGTAGAAGTATTTTTTGGTACATGAGCTCTCATTTTGGTAGATCACACCGGTGGTGTAACAGTTGATAAATATTTGTTTTATTTGTGAATGTTTTAGAATCATTCCAGTTTTTAAATTTCTTGGTAATTTTGACCTGGTTACAGGCTCGACATTGCGAGCGTCTGTGTGTACCAGTTGGTTTCATGGGGAGCCATGTTGGGCTTATAGTTTGTTCAAAATGATTGTGTGTAAGTAGGTCCCTTAGATTTTCTGGGTGCCTACCTGTGAATTCTCATTTACCTTCTTCTGGCATGCCCTAGTCCTCTTCTTGGGAGAGGAGTTCCTCCCTCCTCGACGTCTTGCTCAGAAATGAGGCGACATAGGCTTTTATAGGCCTATGACGTCACATTTCCAGCAAATGGTTCTCACTGCCCTGATTGAGCCATGAAAACCATGTGATTTCGCCAAAAAAAATTTAAATTGATGACGTCATTGAAAGGAAATGAAGCCAGCCAATTAGAATGACTGTGTTTCATTTGCCTTTTAGATGACATCATCCAAAGGGAGTGACATGGTACTTGAGCCAATCAGATCGTTGAAAAAAGACTTCCGTCCATCAAGTTCAACCTATGCTAAATTTAGACAACAGATACTTTATCCTATATCTATACTTATTGATCCAGAGGAAGGCAAACAAAAAAACCAATTAAGGGGAAAAATTAATTCCTCCCTGACTCCAAGAATTGGCAATCGGAATAATCCCTTCCCATGTATACTTATTTGGTATATCCCTGTATACCTTTCCCATCAAAAAGATGTCCAACCTTTTTTGTAACAAATCTATTGTATCTACCATCACAGTCTCCATGGGTAATGAATTCCACATTGTAACTGCCCTTACTGTAAAGAACCCTTTCCTTTGATGCTGGTGAAATTTCCTTTCCTCCAACCTTAAGGGATGGCCCCGAGTCCTTTGTACTGCCCGTGGGATGAATATTTCTTTTGAAAGCTCCTTATATTGTCCTTGAATATATTTGTATATATAGTTATCATATCCCCTCATAGACGCCTCTTTTTTAATGTAAATTAATCTAATTTAGCTAGCCTCTCCTCACAGATATTTGGTGGTTTATAGCATATTCCCACAAACATTTTCTTTATACTTTTACCTCCACTGCTAATTTCTATCCACAAAATCTCTACATTTTCATCATTCGCTTCATAGACATCATCCCTTATAATAGGTTTTAGATCCGGTTTAACATATAAACATACTCCACCTCCCCTTCTATTTGTTCGATCCTTCCAAAAAAGAGAATACCCCTCTAAATTAACTGTCCAGTCATGAGTTTCATCCCACCATGTTTCAGTAATGCCTATGATATCATACTGCTCCCTTGCAGCTAGTAATTCAAGCTCCCCCATTTTATCTGTCAGGCTTCTTGCATTAGCAAGCATGCATTTCAGGTTTTTTTCAGCCTGTACTATTATCTTATCTGCTCCTTCCTTTCTGCACCCACTTTGTTTAGTCTTTAGAAGTTTTCTAGTATGATCTTTATTTATTATGGGTGTCTCACTGCTTGTCAAACTTGCACTTGCCCCCATTCTACCTCCATACCACCTTGTATCCTCATCTATTCCATTTAGTTCATTATCTGTTTCATTCCCCTCCCCCCTCCATCCTAGTTTAAAATCTCCTCCAACCTTTTTAGCATTCTCCCCCCTAGCACAGAAGATCCCTCTTCATTGAGGTGTAATCCGTCCCTAGAATATAGATGGCACCTCTCAGAAAAGGAGTCCCAGTGCTCTAAAAACCCAAACCCCTCCTTTCTGCACCACTTTCTTAGCCATGCATTAACCTCCCTGATCTCTGACTTTCTCCCTGCGGAAGCGCATGGCACTGGTAGTATTTCAGAAAATACTACCTTGGAGGTCCTTGCCTTAAGCTTTTGGCCTAGATCCCTGTAATCATTTTTTAGGACCCTCCATCTTTCTCTAACTTTGTCATTGGTGCCAACGTGTTCCAAGACCGCCGGGTCAATCCCAGCCCCCCCCCCCCAACAATCTGTCTACCTGATCCGCCATGTGCCGATCCCGAGCACCCGGTAGGCAACAAACTGTTCGGTTCATGCAGTCCTGGCAACAGATTGCCCTATCTACCTACCTAATAATGGACTCCCCTATCACCACAATCTTTCTTGGTATCTGAGCATCCTGAGTGCCCTCTGTGCTGGAGGAACTATTCCCCTGGCTGCTAGAGGAATTAGTCTCCCCCAGCCTTGCCATTTCTGCCCCAACATTCCCAATATCTTCACTCAACATGGCAAATCTATTGGGATTTGTGTCAGCTCAGAAACGACCTGCCTCTCCCTATTGCCCCTGCTTCCCCTTCTAACTGTCACTCAGCTACCTACCTGCTCCTCACTAACAGCAACCAAGCTACCTACCTGCTCCTCACTAACTGCGCCACCATCTGCACCACTAGTTGAAGCAAGGGCCTGCTCAGTGAGCTCTAATTCCCTTTCAAGATTGCCAATGTACCTCAATATTGCAAGTTGCCTCTTAAGATCAGCAATCTCTGACTCTAAAGAGACCACCCGCTCACACTTCTCACAGTGGTATGCTCCTTGGAACAGCTGCTCCAAGTGCACATACATGTGGCAAGATGAGCATTGAGTGGCATTTTCAATCCTGCTCATTCTAGCAACTATGAAGTTTAGAAGTACTAACTGTAAACTGTACTTCAATAACTATACCTTGTTTAACCGCTTCCTTGTTCAAACTGCTTCTGGTTCTAACTGCACACATTTTAAACAACCAGCACTTGAAATCAACCACACATATCAGTCAGTACATGCAAGCTGAAAAAGAGAAGAGAGAGTGCACGCTCTTATATGAAAAAGAGACGAGAGAGCGCACACCCCATAGCGTAAAATTGTACATTTATTGGAAAGGAGGAGGGGGGGGGAAGGGGTGGTGAAAATTCACTCACAAAGGTAGGTATTTAAAATGCAATTTGTGATAAATCGCCACCAATCTGGTCAGTCAGCATTCAGAATCCATAGTCCAACTCTCACTTGACACTGCAGACAGATGATAACTGGTGCAAGACTCCAGAGGCTCCTTCCGACAAGCAAAACCAATATTGTGGAGGTCAAATAGTGTCTCCTACAACAGCTGGCCGCAATGTTAATCTGCGCTCGATGCAACCCGTCATGCGCATGCGTGGTGACTTAATGCAGCTCCCTGACGCGTTTCGTCACGTAACTGCCACTTTCTCAAAGGGTTGCTGGTTGGTTGTATGCTGGCTGTATATTTAAGTCCACAGTGTTGCTAGGCAACCCGTTCCTACCTCATTATTGGTTGGAAATCGTGAATGGATATCCTATCAGCTCCTAAAGCAGGCACTGAGATGACTAATACTAGCAGTTAATCTGGGACATAAACATGAAACAAATAAAAACGAAGCTAAACAAATGAACTACACATAGATCGGGTATCACAACAAAGAAAACAATGTTGACATAACTGACTAGTGATAAGGAAAAGAAGCGAAGCAATAAAAAACTGGATGTGACCATCACAATACACTGGTCACAATATAGAGCAATGTATATGCCACAAACAGTCTAAAAATTATGAATAAAACTAAATAATAAATTAATTATATCTTGAACATTGTAGATGGGCATATATATTGCTCTAAAATACATATTGAAGAAAAATGATTAATGCATAGTATTAAATGAATAAATAAATTGATAATATATATATATATATTTATATAATTAATATTTTAATTTTAATTTATAATATATATATACATGTAGAGGTATCAGTACCGTGTTAGACGAGTTTCAAAAATCAAAAAATAAATAGATGATACAATTATGTGGCTAACTAAACGCTTTTATTTGTGCGAGCTTTCGAGATACACTGATCTCTTCTTCCGGTGATGTTACAATGAATGAAGCAAGCCAAGGGTATACTTAAAAACAGTGTCTCTTGGAATGTTATCTGTGCTTGTCCCTCCCCGTGTGTGGATGTGATTTATGGCTAGAGGTGTTAAATGGTTCCTAAAAGTTAGTGATGTAAGAGTGTGTGTGTGTATCTGTGTGAATATAAATGAATGGAGAGCCCACAGTGTAGACAGTGCTTTACAGAAGGTTTGTGTGGACTGGGAGTTAATATAAATGGTGTTTGCAGGTGGAGAAATGTGACAGATTGTAGCAAAACTAAAAGTGTGTGTAGATACTATGTGGTCCCTATTGGTGTATAGGGATGGAAAAACAAGGAGTATTAGTATGTGTAAGAGACAGTTGTGTGTGCATACATATAGCACAGTATGTACAGACATGGCCTTTAGCGCTCATGGGAAGAGAGTTCACTTGTGTCAGTAATGACTCATAAAATTTTGATCTCTGTTTAGGCCACCGCTAAGTGTCCCGAACAGTTGCATAAATTTGTATTCATGCAACCATCTCTCTTTCAGTGTTTTAAGATTACCTTTGAGTATGGCAACCCTCAGATCGTTCATCTTATGGCCAGAGTCAGAGAAATATTCGCCAACAGGACCGTCTCTTGTTCCACGTGTGATGCTGTGGCGATGCAGGTTCATTCTCTTGTTTAGCCCCTGCCCCGTCTCACCTATGCTGGAGGAACAGGTGAACCTTCCTCTGATTTTGTATTCCCGATTCCTGTGTGGTATTTGTATTGTGTCCACTGTGTAGAGCATTGCGCAGGTTTTGCATCTTGCGTACTGGCATGGTTTCGTTCCGCATTCAGTTGTACTGCTGAATACTTTACTCCTCACCATAATATTCTTGAGATTATGAGGTTGTCTGTATGATAATAAGGGTGCTTCTGGGAAGACCTGCTGCAGTCTTGTATCTTCCTGGAGGATGGGTTGTAGTTCCCTGGCAATCTTGCGTAGGGCTCCTAGGTGTAGGTTATATGTGACCACCAAAGGTACCCTGTCGCTTGTCTCTTTCTGTCTGTATTCAAGGAGATCACTTCTTGGTATTCTGGTGGCTTTGTGAATTTGCTGGTCTACAATTCTGTGGTTATATCCACGGTTTATAAAATCTGATCTCAAGGCTTTAATCCGCTGGTCTCTGTCTGCTGTGTCAGAGCATATCCGGTTGTATCGTATGGCTTGACTGTAGATGGTTGCATGTTTGGTGTGTGTCGGGTGGAAGCTGTTGTCCCTCAAATAGCTGTCTCTGTCTGTAGGTTTGCGGTATACAGAAGTCTGTAGTTGGTTGTTCTTTATAGTAATGGTGGTGTCTAGGAAATGTACTTCATCCGGGGAATGGGTGAGTATGAGGTTGATGGTCCGGTGGAATGTATTGAAGTTGTCATAGAACTGTAGGAGGTCCTGTTCGCCAGAGGTCCAAATCAGGAGCATGTCATCGATGTAGTGAAAGTATGTAAAGGGTTTCAAGTGACAGGTGGAAAGAAAGTCACTTTCAAGTTTTGCGCAGAACAGATTGGCATACTGTGGTGCCATCCGAGTACCCATAGTGGTCCCGGTTGTCTGGAGGTATGTGTCATTTCCAAATGTGAAGTAGTTATGGGTCAGAATAAATTCAATGCATTTAGTCACTGTCTCTGTGAGTGGCTCCTGCGGTCCCAGAAAGTATCTGCAGGCTGAAATCCAATCCTCGTGGGGGATGTTTGTATACAGTGACTCTACATCCATGGTTGCTAGTAGTGTTCCTGTTGGGAGGGGGCCAATGGCATTCAGTTTGTTTAGCAGGTCGGTGGTGTCCTGGATATAGCTGGGTGTGCTCCTGACAAGTGGTTTTAGAATGCCCTCCACCCAGCCAGAAATATTCACAGTAAGTGTGCCAGATCCAGAGATAATAGGGTGCCCAGGGTTACCCTCTTTGTGAATTTTAGGGAGCATGTAGAATGTGCCAGGTTTTAGGTTAGCTGGTATCAGGTCCAGAATGTGTTCTCTTGTGCGGGTCGGGAGTGTTATAATGATCCTTTTGAGTTCTCGCATGTATTTTTTAGTTGGATCCTCCTGCAGTTGGGTGTAATACTTTGAATCAGAGAGTTGCCTGTGTGCTTCCCGCAGGTAGTCTGTGGTGTTCATTATGACCACTGCTCCTCCCTTGTCCGCAGGTTTGATTGTTATGTTGTGGTTGGCCTTGAGCGATTATATGGCTCTCCTCTCCATCAGTGTCAGATTATATGTTTGTTTCCTTACTTTGTCCAGGGTGGTGGTTTGGGCTCTGTGTCTGAAGCTTTCAATGTACCGGTCTATTGTGGGGTTGCACCCAGTTTGTGGTATATATATATATATATATATATATATATATATATATATATATATATATATATATATATATATATATATATATATATATATATATATATATATAGATAACCAAGGGAATAGAGATTGGATCGCTAGAAATAGGAACCTACTTTGAACTATAACTATCCACAATATTAAATGCATAGATATGTGAACAAAAGTGGACCTGACACCATAAATTGAAATATGTGAGTACAGTTAGGGAAATAATTCCCAATTAAATGATTGGCTAAACACAAATAATGTATTGTACCTAGCTTGGAGAAATATGAGAGAGAAGGAACAAGAGCCAAAGACAAACCGTCCTATAGGATCAAAGCAATGTTGATGAATGTTGTATTGTATTACTGGAATACAGTATATATAAATAATAAACAATTGCATATAATGTATACACATATAAAAAATTACATGTACAGTATATAACTGGGGAAACAGAGGGATGAATTGGATCAATCCTGTAAATTCTATGAATCTGCAGGATAAGCCTAATACCGAAATCCAGATAATAATCTGAATAACAATATCAAAGCAAGGAGAGCCCACAAAGGAAGAAGGAGACTAGACAAAAGTTCTCACATCTAGACATTCATTCAATCCACCAGGGGCAAGTGTGCCCAACTGGTGGATCCAAAAGTTCTCTTGGCGGCAAAGAATTTTAAATCGATCACCTCCTAAAGCACAAGGAGAAACATGTTCTATCCCCATGATGGTCATAGACTTGGGGTCCTGATTGTGTGCTATTTTGAAATTTCGGGGAATACTGTGCGTATTTATCCCCTTTATAACATTTCTCTGGTGCTCTAGGAAGTGAACATGAAGTGGACGTGTAGTGCGGCCAACGTATTGCTGGCCACAACCGCACTGAATGAGATAGACTATAAAGGAACTGAGACAATTAATATGACTCTTGACATGATAAATGGTGTCCCTACTATGTGAGCTAAACTGAGATTGGATAACCAGATGTTTGAGGTTTATACAATGACTCCGTCCACACCTGTGGTAACCCATAGGAACCACAGTCATGGACCGGGTGGCTGAACCTGCTGATTTAAACTTAGTAGGAGCTAAAATGCTCTTAATGCGCCTGGCTTTCCTATATATAATAGATGCTCTCACTGGAAGAACGGATTTCAGGTGGGGTCGCACTTGGGGATGCTCCAATGATTATTAAAAATGTTATTTATACTTTTACAGGACTGGTTGTAAGTAGTGATAAATCTTACAGCAGAAGAATCAATAATTCCAGTCTCCCTTGGGGCATCATAACTCAAATGCGAGACTCTCTTGGTCTTAGATTTTTTGAGCATGACTGCTCTATCCATGGCTCTAACTTTGCTGAAAGAATCAGAAACTAATTTATTGTCATAGCCCTTGTCTATAAATTTTTGGCTAAGTGTGTCCGACTGAAGGAGAAAGTCATTCTCTCTGGTGCAGTTTCTTTTCAATCGATGAAACTGGCCCAGAGGAATATTACTGAGCCACTGTTGATGATTATTGCTAGACGCATGAACATAATTGTTCACTGAAACTGATTTAAAATGAGTAGTAGTTATAATATTACATTCTGAATCTGTAGTGAGTACTAAGTCCAAGAAGACCATAGATACAGCATCAATATTGAATGTGAATATTAATCCCAAAGGATTGTTGTCAACGGAACTTCAAATATTAGATAAATCATCCTCCTCTCCATCCCAAATCATAATGATGTCATCTATGAAATGTCCATAGTACACGAGGCCTGCCCCAAGATCACCATTCTGCCACACAAATCTCTCCTCCCAAAAGCCCATGAAGAGATTTCCATAGCTGGGGACGAACCTTGTGCCCATGGTCATTCCACAGATCTGTAAATAATAGACATCCTCAAACAAAAAATAATTGTGAGTTAAAATAAACTTAACACTATCCAAAATGACATTTTTGTGTCTATCAGGAATAGACAAGTCCCTATCCAGCCAGTATCTTATTGCTTCAATCCCCCTGGCATGGTCTATACAGGTGTAAATAGAGACCACATCACATGTACCCAAAGATAAGTGGATTTCCACTTCACATCCGAGATGGAGTCAATGACGTGAAGCATATCCCGAATATGTGACCTGAGCTGAGCTACAAAGGGTTGAAGATAGTAACCTACATATTGGGATAGGCCTGACGTCATGGACCCCACCCCGGATATGATAGGTCTTCCAAGGGGATTGGATAGGGACTTGTGTACCTTGGGGAGATGATATAGTATGGGAGTGCATGGATGTAAATTAAATAAATATTTGAATTCCAATTTGGATATGATACCATCTATTTCAGCGTTGGTTAGAAGTTCCTTCAACTGGTTTTGATAACAGGCTACCGGGACAGACTTCAAAATGGAGTAGGAGACCGAGTCATCCAGGAGTCTGCGTGCCTAATAGAGATACACAGATGTATCCTGGATGACTATGCCCCCTCTCTTGTCAGCCTGTCTACTGACAATGTTATGGTTATCTTTGAGTATGTTCAATGTGTCTAGTTCATTTTTCGAAAGATTCTTATTAGTTTTGGTTTGTTTAGAAGAAAGTGCCTCAAAATCTTGGAGTACCAGATTGTAAAAGGCACCCACAAATCCACCCTTAAATTGATAAGGGAAGAATACCGATCTAGGTCTAAAGGGTGAGTGCATCATTTTCAGGTCTTCCTCCAAATCTGTCTCAGCAATTCTTGTAGCATGAATAGAAAATTCAAAATTTTCTATCGAATCCTGTGATATATTAGAAGCTGTTCCAGACTCCATCAAAAGAGAAGTAAGGGCCTCAATGCATATTTGTTCTTGTGTACAATTAACAATAGTGGGATCAGCCAATTTGTTATTTGTCTACTGAATCTTAAAATATCTCTTGAGAATAATCTTCCTCATAAAGCTATTCAAATCTACAAATAGTTGAAAAGCATTGGGGTCTATATTCAGAGCGAAAGACAGACCTCTTTCTAGCAAAGATACATCATAAATGGACAACGGAAGAGAAGATAGATTGAATATGCTACAAGCCTTAGGTGCAGCTAATTTTCTTCGGTTCTCCTTCTTCCTTTGTATGACTCTCCCCACTCTATTTCCTCTGCTCCTCTTTTTCCCTGACCATGTGGTTTGTGGGGAGCATCGCGGTCCCATAGGGGGTAGTGTTTGTCTTTTCTCTTTGTTTTTCCTTTTCTCTCATTTTCTCCTGTCTTGGTGTCCTGTCTAAAAAATAGGGATCTAGCACCCTTATCATGAACATCATGGTCACCAACATTGTCACCAACATCGGGGAGCATGGCCACCCCAAGAACCAAATACCTACCCCCTGAGGCTGACACACAGTGTGAACTAGTGGTGCAGATTGTGGTGCTGTTAGTGAGGAGCAGGTAGGTAGCTTAGTTGCTGTTAGTGAGGAGCAGGTAGGTGGCTGGGTGACAGTTAGAAGGGGAAGCAGGGGCAATAGGGAGAGGCAGGTCGTTTCTGAGCTGACATATCCCAATAGATTTGCCATGTTGAGTGAAGATATTGGGAATGTTGGGGCAGAAATGGCAAGGCTGGGGGAGACTAATTCCTCTAGCAGCCAGGGGAATAGTTCCTCCAGCACAGTGGGGACTCAGGATGCTCAGATGCAAAGAAAGATTGTGGTGGTAGGGGACTCCATTATTAGGAAGATAGATAGGGCAATCTGTTGCCGGGACCGCATGAACCGAACAGTTTGTTGTCTCCCGGGTGCTCGGGATCGGCACATTGCGGATCGGGTAGACAGATTGTTGGGGGTGGGGGGGCTGGGATTGACCCAGCGGTCTTGGTACATGTTGGCACCAATGACAAAATTAGAGAAAGATGGAGGGTCCTAAAAAATGATTACAGGGATCTAGGCCAAAAGCTTAAGGCAAGGACCTCCAAGGTAGTATTTTCTGAAATACTACCAGTGCCATGCACTACCGCAGGGAGACAGTCAGAGATCAGGGAGGTTAATGCATGGCTAAGAAAGTAGTGTAGGAAGGAGGGGTTTTGGTTTTTAGAGCACTGGGACTCCTTTTCTGAGAGGTGCCATCTATATTCTAGGGACGGATTGCACCTCAATGAAGAGGGATCTTCTGTGCTAGGGGGGAGAATGCTAAAAAGGTTGGAGGAGATTTTAAACTAGGATGGAGGGGGGAGGGGAATGAAACAGATAATGAACTAAATGGAATAGATGAGGATACAAGGTGGTATGGAGGTAGAATGGGGGCAAGTGCAAGTTTGACAAGCAGTGAGATACCCATAGTAAATAGAGATAATACTAGAAAACTTCTAAAGACTAAACCAAGTGGGAGCAGAAAGGAAGGAGCAGATAAGATAATAGTACAGGCTGAAAAAAAAACTTAAATGCATGCTTGCTAATGCAAGAAGCCTGACAGATAAAATGGGGGAGCTTGAATTAATAGCTGCAAGGGAGCAGTATGATATCATATGCATTACTGAAACATGGTGGAATGAAACTCATGACTGGACCGTTAATTTAGAGGGTTATTCTCTTTTTCGGAAGGATCGAACAAATAGAAGGGGAGGTGGAGTATGTCTATATGTTAAACCAGATCTAAAACCTATTATAAGGGATGATGTCTATGAAGGGAATGATGAAAATGTAGAGTCCTTATGGATAGAAATTAGCAGTGGAGGTAAAAGTATAAAGAAAATGTTTGTGGGAATATGCTATAAACCACCAAATATCTGTGAGATTGAGGAAGCTAAAATACTTTTGCAAATGGAGAAGGCATCAAAACTGAGTCATGTTTGCATAATGGGGGATTTTAATTATCCTGACATAGACTGGGGCAATGAGATTAGCGTTACAACAAAAGGGAATAAGTTTTTGGGGGTGCTTAAAGACAATTATATGACCCAAATTATTGAGGAACCAACCAGGAGAGGGGCAGTTCTGGATTTGGTCATATCAAACAATGTAGAAGTAATAACAAATATTCAAGTCCTGGAACATTTGGGAAACAGTGGGCATAACATGGTCTCATTTGAAATAAATTATCAAAAAACACGACGCAAAACAAAAAAGAATTTATTAAATACATAAGGGAGCAATATCAGGGAGTGTGGGGTATAAATAAGGGTGTGTTTAAAAATACGGTAAATGGTGGCCAGAATAGAGAGTGTTGTCTCTCACTCAGCAGGTATAATTCACATATAGGGAAAGCCAATGCTAAAGCTTATAGGGTACGTCCCTTCAGAGAGTACCTGGTGGTGGGCAATGAGG
This sequence comes from Ascaphus truei, assembly GCF_040206685.1. Classification (NCBI taxonomy): domain Eukaryota; kingdom Metazoa; phylum Chordata; class Amphibia; order Anura; family Ascaphidae; genus Ascaphus; species Ascaphus truei. The sequence goes on from NC_134483.1 coordinate 554,887,132, forward strand.
TATAGTCAGCCAAAGTCCTGACAAGGTATACGATAGAAAATCGGACAATGGCATAAGGCAAGAAAAACGGGTAAGTAGAGATAATGACGTCGGTAGTGGTGACCAGCAATGCCAGGAACTCCGGTGTATTGTTTAAACCAGCACCAACTCGGCTGATGGGGTAGTATTTGATACTTATCTCTACTTACCCATTTTTCTTGCCTTATGCCATTGTCTGATTTGACCTATATATACACCGTTTGAATTACTATATATGCAGCTTGATAAATGGGGGACTACTTTATTCAGGGGATGATGGGTATACATGTATTTATATGCTGAAACACCAATCCTCTGTTCTACTTCAGTGTTATGATACACTCACCCATTCGACACATGGTACATTAGTCTGCATATGTTACAATTTTTCAAGTGATTCGGATGAACCAGGGATACATGTCTTTACACCTTAAACGTTACTTTGTGTTTAGTTTCTCCTGCTGTTGGTATAATTTTCTATCTTATACCTTCTCAGGACTTTGGCTGACTATACCTCATTGCCCACCACCAGGTACTCTCTGAAGGGACGTACCCTATAAGCTTTAGCATTGGCTTTCCCTATATGTGAATTATACCTGATGAGTGAGAGAGAACACTCTCTATTCTGGCCACCATTTACCGTATTTTTAAACACACCCTTATTTATACCCCACACTCCCTGATATTGCTCCCTCATGTATTTAATAAATACTTTTTTGTTTTGCGTCGTGTAGCACTTTTGGCTATCAGCCTGGGATATATTGTTTAGTCCCATTAAGTGTTTTATTCTCATAGAGTGCAATTTTGGGTTTCTTGTCCAATTGAGGGTCTCTACCCCACTTGGATTTTTGTGTCCATGTTAACTCTACCCAATGCACCATGAGATAAGAATATTTTAATGAGAATAATTAGGAGAGCGATAAGCATTGTGTGTCTCATAAGCTGTAAAGTTGCAGTTTTATTTGTTGGAGAAGGAAATCTTTGTATGTATTGTAATGTATTGTTCCCCATTAAAGTTATCTGATAAAAGTTTTCTCTGTGCAGCTCAGCACTGGGAACTTTTGCTGGAAATACTCTGGTGATTGTGCCTGAGAATATCTGTAGGTGACACAGAAGTCCCTGTGGGTGTGACGAGAAGCAGCTAAGAAAACATGCATGATATTTATCACAATCCCCATCCCTCCCTCCTCCTCCTCCTCCTCCTCCTCCTCCTCCTCCACCTCCTCCACCTCCTCCTCCACCTCTCATGGCACTTATCATGTTATTAATAGCAGGTCTCTTATTGATGGTGTTTCTGGCACAGTACATTGAGCTTAGAAAACAACTGGACACCTCTTCATTGGCAGAGAGTACAGACATAACCTGGGCAGGAAAGGTGTAATTACAGGATACACAGTCACTGAGCTGCATGTTATACCCTCAGGGAGAGGACGTTTGCTGTTAACCACCTGTTTATATCACTTGAAATCTGCTGTACTTTTTCTTAACATTTGGCATAAAGTGTCTCGTGTTACATAGTGTTTATCTTCCTCGGTAATTCTCCCATAAGAATAAAAGCAAAGCGCTGCCTTCTGTTTCTCTGCTGCCTCTGGGAATAAAGCAACTCTAAGAAATTAATGTTAAATATAAGGTGATGTGAAACAATACATTGTACACAACTGTTATTATTATTATCTGTGGGGGATTACAAAGTAAAATCTTTACTCTCAGGATACAGTCTTCCCCACTAGGGGTTTATGTAGAATTATTACGTACATCCCCACCACGCCCACCCCCTGGAACAGAAGCAGAACCACAGAAGCTTTAGCTGGGCCTGTTTAAACATGCTCATCTGATATAATAATAGGGGGTGAGAGAGGTCTGTCGAATTCCCAATTCATGGAGCAGAGATGCAAACTGTTAACCCATCTCATCCCACACTGGGGAAAAAGTCTTTAATATTCTATCAAGTCAGCGGCTCATGTAAGCATTAAATGAAAATAACCAGACAGACATCTCAGCAGTTGTGTTACCTGCTCAAAACGGGGCACCCAAGGTCACTTAAAAAAATCTGTAATTATGTATTATCCTGATCATAAATATAAATACCGATGCTATAGAGCATGTTTAAAAAACGTTCTTGCAAGATGCTAGATAAAACGCAGGCCTAAATACATCAACCTGCGTTAAAACTGTCCTAATATCGCACCCGGTAAAAAAAGACAACAAGGCTGCATTTTCTGATAAAAGTAATCTACATTACGGTAATAATTTATTGGTTTGCTATTTTACCCATAGTCGCGATGCGGGAATTAATGTGACCATTAATAGCAGGTTTATTCCTGTATCACTATTGCATTACTAATATTTCTACTATACAGTATGCTTCTGTAATATCAATGATTAAAAAAAACAATTTTAGACATAACATTAACCCATCTGATGCCTGTGGCTACCAAGATATACATGTAGCCAGGTCCCCTCTGTCCTGCGACCCCCCCCCCCCTCGTTACCTCCGCTGCCGGGGGTCACTCGATAGACCTGCCGGCACTTCTGGAGGGTGGGGGTCATGCAGGGAGTGCTTCGGCGCTTCGGAGGTTCCCGGCGGCTCCTGTGCAGGGCGCCGCCATTGTAAATGAATCCGCACATGTGCAGTAGGCTCTGGTGGCCCCGACATGTTGCGCATGCGCAGTGGCAGCCCTCAGAACCCTAGCCTACCAGGGAAGGCTCTAAGCAGGGACTACGAGTCCCATGAGCTTTAGGGGACCTCACGTGATGCCACGGAGCCAATAGGGCTTAGGATCTCACTGCAGAGAGGGTTTTGATACATTTCGCGCGCTGAGCCCACGCTAGTCAGTGCTGGACCAGGAGAGCTAGGGAAAGGAGGTGAGTGCAGGGGTCTGTGACCCACTGCATTAGGCCAGAAACCCCCCTTGGCCCCAGATAGGTCCTGAACTCCCCCAGCTTGTGGTGCTATAGGGACAGGCCCTAGTGTAGGGACTTTGTCACATTAGTGCCAGTGATAGATAGGGACACAGTGGGCGCTGCGCTTCCTGAAAAGAGACCTGGGCTCAAATCTGTGCCCCCAGAGACAGAGACTATCTCCAGGGTGGGATTGCCCCTGGCGGACCCCGTGCGAGGAAACACAGGATCAGACGGAATCACAAAGCGGCAGATCCTTTGCGAAGTTGCTTGCAGGCCCGAGTGCAGGAGCGCTCGGCAGGTACCCCCATAAGTGCACCAACGTATACCATACTCATTATAATTACACATAGTGGCAGCGCTGACCACGGGACAAAAGGGTTTAGGCTGTGGGCACGGTGTGGGGATACACGGTGGTGGGTAGGTAAACTCCTAGTGGAGTGAGAGACACTGTGAGGACTGAGTTACATGGTGGAGTTACCCCCTAGGGGGGAGTGTTAGTAGTGTATGTTATAAGTGTGTTATTTCATGCATATATGAACTGGTTATATACATTCCTGTATATGTGGTTATTGTATATGTGGGTCCTGTGTAGGCAACCTTCTACATTTCTAGAACCCTGCAAAGGTGGAGGCGCTGTAAATCAGATCGAGCTGACGGACTCACCACAGGTTCCCAACAAGCAGAGGCTCAGGCCTCTTGTGAAACCTACAGGTATATGTACCACACCTGGTAACACATAGGTTTCCACCCACACACACTGTATCTGTGATTGGGATAGAGGGAATACCCATTACATTTGGAGGGCTGCTGAGATTTCATACCTGGGGTGCCCTATTCAAAACAGTATCATAAGAGATCAGCATCACGGTAATTCCCTCACGTCAAGAGGTCCATGCGTGGGCCACCTCCGTCGAAGAACCACCTAGTCACGTCGTGGCCGTAGGGAACGTTCCAGCGTTAGTGGCGGAAACTGACATCCGGGACTCGCTGAGGAAGCTCTTAGGACCAGATAAAGGATGGCGCCGTGGCAGGGTGTTCGACTCTACTTATAATAGGAGCGCCATATTATTCACTGTGGGGCGGGACATATGCCAAGAAACGGCCGCGAGTACCCACCAGAAGGTTACCCCCTTATATACTCGGAATTACCAGTCATACGGGAAATGTTTTCATCAAGGGGTCCCATTCAGGTTCCCGATGAACCGTTCGCCAGTTCTTGGCCACTAACTACACCAGTGTCAAGTACACCAAACCGGGTAGACCGAGCCCCACCCAAAGTCTCGTTTACCCCAAGCGCTCTCATGGGAGCCACTAGTTGGGCTGACAGTCAGACCCCCCAACAGACCACCTTCCCCGTCCAAGGTTCGTCCAGAACGCCGCGAGGTTGTGTGCTATAACTGCGGTAAGAAGGGCCACTTCGCCAGCAACTGTCCGGAGATGGAGGACCCTCCAGAGGAAAACCCTCCCGCTAGAGGGAAACCAGCCCGGTCAATGGTCTGCCACGTACACATGGCAGAATCTGACCCAGAAACCCCTCCTTCTGGAACCGAAGATGCCCCTTCTGACTCTGGCCCCAGTGATGACACCTCACCAAGGGAAGCTTACAGTCAAGTAGGCCCCGTGGCTATCGTGCCTGTTGTACTGGAAGGGATCTACGCATCGGCCCTACTGGACACGGGGTCACAAGTGACCATTATATACCGCAAGTTCTATGACCAGCACCTTAGACACTGCCCCCTGAGATCGGCCGAACATATGAAGGTTAGGGGGTTAAGTTATGGCAATCCCATCGATGGGATTGTAAGGGTTCAACTGGAAATACTCCAACCGAACACCGGCAAGAAACATCCCATGCATGTAGCGGCAATGGTATGCCCGGAGCCACAAGACCAGTGCAAGTATCCGATCATCTTGGGAACCAATACTGATATAGTACAAGCTGTAATCAGAGCCTACCTGAAGGAGACCAACGAGTTGCCGCTGGCCAATTCGCTCCTAGATCCCGTCCTACGAGAATAGTGCAACCGAGTATATGCCTTGGAGCGTCACGGGGATCTCTACAATCGTCAACGCGGACTGACGACCATATTACCAGGGGGAGTGCATATCATGTGCATCTGGCGCTGTTATCCCGAGCGAGATGAGAACGATCAGATTTTCTCTCTGGAGAGTACACCGGAGGAGGAAGTTCAGAAAGGCTATAGGGTAGTACCCGAAGTAAGGCAGTGGGCGACTAAAATCCCTCTATGAATTTACGTATATGTGCAGAACATCTCCCCCTTCCTGATGGAGCTTGATGCCGGACAGAGTCTGGGTTGCATATATCCGGTTAGCCCTGTGGAAACAATGCCCCAGGTGAATGCGGCAGAAGCGGGAGAACGGTTAGCCGATCTGGACTTCAACTTCGGCGAGTAGACCTTGCCCACTGACCTTGCCCGCGACCTTGCAGTCGCAGCACCCAACATGCCATTAGGCTGAGTGATGCCACTCTGTTCCGCGAACGCTCTCGTCGCATCGCCCCTAGGGATGTGGACAATGTGAGGAACGTCTTGCAAGAAATGGAGACCGCTGGGATTTTGACGGAGTCTAGAAGCCCTTACGCTTCTAAAGACGAAACGCGTCAGAGAATTGTTTTGTATGTCATTTTAATCAGGGCTTTTATGCCATAATAAAGTTTTTTTCTGCACGCTGCCGCCAGCCTGATACATTTTTTGCAGTGCTCATAGTCCTTCCACCTACTTGTCTACCTAAAACTCCTATACCAGAGTGTGTAGGAATACATAAGATTTCCTCGTCTCAAGAAAATCTTCTGCCGGCTCCTTACTCTGAGTTTTTAGATGTGTGTGACAAGAAGAACGCGGATACGCTTCCCCCACATCGCTCTTATGACTGTCCCATTGAATTATTACCGGGTGCTGCCATTTCGTTTGGAAGAATCTATTCCCTCTCAGAACCGGAATTGAAGGTCCTCAATGACTACCTACAGGAGAACCTATCAAAGGGTTTTATCCGACCCTCTACTTCTCCAGCAGGTGCTGCGCTCTTCTTCGTGGGAAAGAAAGACGGTTCTCTACGCCCCTGCATTGAACTAAATAAGATTACGGTGAAGAACAGGTACCCATTACCTCTGATTCCTGAACTATTGGAAAAAATTTGGTCAGCCAAAATCTTTACCAAATTAGATCTCAGAGGAGCATATCATTTGGTCCGCATTCGATCCGGTGACGAATGGAAAACAGCCTTCCGAACCCGTTATGGGCACTATAAATATCTGGTGATGCCTTTCGGACTCTGTAATGCCCCTTCTACCTTCCAGCATTTAATCAATGATGTCCTCCGAGAGTTATTGGACCAATTCGTAGTGGCATACCTGGATGACATCCTAGTCTTCTCAGATAACATCATGGATCACCAGAGACATGTCCGAATTGTCATGGAGCGTCTCCGTAAGTACAAAATATTCATCAAGTTAGAAAAATGCGAATTCGAAAAAAACAGCATGCAATTTCTCGGTTACATCTTCTCTCCCGAGGGTTTGAGTATGGACCCAGGCAAGATTCAAGCTGTGGTGGAATGGCCAATCCCTCAGAATGAAAAGGACATTCAGAGATTTGTGGGTTTTGCCAATTTCTATAGACGTTTTATTAAAAATTTCTCTGGCATTATTGCCCCAATCACCCAACTCACACAGAAGGAATTCCCCTTCAAATGGTCTCCTAAAGCAGATGTGGCATTCAAACAATTGAAGTCACTCTTCACATCTGCCCCTATCCTCATCCATCCAAATCCAGAATTACCATTCATCTTGGAAGTGGATGCATCCGACTCCGCTGTTGGTGCCATTCTGTCACAAAGAATTGGACCCAAGATGCTCCTTCATCCATGTGCCTTTTATTCATACCAAATGTCAACAGCTGAATGAAATTATGACATCGGAAACAAAGAACTCTTGGCTATAAAAGCTGCATTCTCTGAGTGGAGACATCAATTGGAGGGGGCCAATCACCCAATTACGGTCTTTACGGATCACAGGAACTTAGAATTCATTCGATCCGCAAAGAGACTGTCTGCGCGACAAGCCAGGTGGGCTCTCTACTTTGCAAGATTTCAGTTCCACATCTCATACCGCCCTGGCTCCAAGAATGGAAAAGCTGACGCCTTGTCACGGTCCTTTCCTAATCCTAGTTCACACAAAGAGCAAGAAGAAACTATTCTTCCAAAAAGAAATTTTTTGGGCGTCACATTCTCTGCCGATCTCCTCACACGAATAAAGGGAGCCTACTCAAATGACTCTTTTCTTAAAAACCCTCCTCCGGAAGCAGAACTATTTCTATGTGATGGTCTCTGGAACTGTAAGGATCGTCTGTTCGTCCCTAAAGAGGTAAAATTAGAGGTGCTCCAATTAATGCACGACTCCCGACCCGCTCTTGTCTCGCTCTTTTTGGTGGCCTAAATTAGCACAAGATGTTAAAGACTATGTCCTCTCCTGTGAGACTTGTGCTAGGACCAAGACCCCTCGAGCATCACCTGTGGGTTTACAGCAGCCTCTTCCGGTTCCAACTTGTCCTTGGGGTCCATATCAATGGATTTTATTGTTGACCTGCCCCGATCAAGTGGACATAATACCATCCTGGTAGTGGTGGATCGACTTACAAAGATGGCTCACTTCATTGCAGCACAGAATCTTCCTTCTGCAGACCAGACAGCCAAGTTGATTGTGAAAGAGGTGTTTCGGCTTCACGGGGCTCATGATGAGATCATATCCGATAGAGGGGTACAATTCACTTCAAAATTTTGGAGGACCTTCTGTTCCTCTCTAGGAATTCGTTAAATTTATCGTCTGGCTATCATCCACAATCCAATGGCCAGACAGAAACGACCAATCAAACTTTGGAACAATACTTACGATGTTTTGTTTGTCATCTCTAGGATGACTGGATTGATTTCCTACCATTAGCTGAGTTTTCATACAACAACTCACATCATTCTTCGACTCAGAAGAGCCCCTTTTTCTCAAATTATGGATTTCATCCAACCTTTATTCCTCGTTTTCCATCTTCGGGCCCCATTTCCGGCAGTTACAGAGAAACTGGAGACTCTGCGAGACATCCAGGAGACCCTCAAAGAGACACTTCGTGAGACTCAAGTAAAGTACAAAAGAGCAGCAGACCAACACCGCAGACCCTCCCCAGAATTTCAAGTCGGGGATAAAGTCTGGCTTTCTACAAGAAATCTACGTCTAAAGGTTCCAACCATTAAATTGGGCCAAAAATACATCGGGCCATTTCGCATCTCAGCACTAATAAATCAAGTGTCCTTCAGATTAGAGCTTCCTGAGACCATCAAAATACACCCTGTGTTTCATTCTTCTCTGCAGAAACCTTTCCGTGAGAATCCGTTTCCTGGACGGAGACTTCCTCCACCTGAACCCGTCCTCGTGGATAACGAAGAGGAATTCATTGTGGAGATAATTTTGGATTCCATGTTACACAGAGGGAAACTACAGTACCTGGTTCACTGGGGGGGCTATGACCCAGAGGAAAGGTCTTGGGAACCCAAAGATTTTGTACATGCTCCACGACTAGTCAAAGCTTTTCACCGGAGATATCTAGACAAGCCTAGCAAGGATCGTCCGGAGAACGCTCTTGGGAGGGGGGAGTAATGTCATATTCTCTAGCCTGCTGTTCCCATGCTTGGCCACCGGGACTGCTGCCACTCTCAATGTCTTGTTCTAGCCTACAGTACCTATACTTGCCCACCCGGGAGTGCTGCTGCTAAACTAAGGAACATTCCAGACTCTGATATCTGACACATCTGCACCTGTGCTCCACCTCTCAGCCTGCCTATATAAACCTCCCTTCCCTGTTCCTCCTTGCCTGTTTATACTGGTTCCTTAGCTCCAGCAAGGTTCCTGTGTTTACTGCTGTGCTAGCTATTGCTATCATCCTGTTCCAGTCTTCTCGTTGCCGACCTCTGCTTGTTACCTGACTTCGCTACCTGCCACCTGCCTCGGACCCCTGCTTGTTACCTGACTTCGCTATCTGCTGCCTGCCTCTGATCTCTGCTTGTGATCCCTACTTCGCTCCCTGCTGTTCCTGCCACTGGGATCCACTTCAGCCGAAGTCCAATCCTTGACACTCAACTGGATAACAATAACATCACCTGGTCTCCCGGGTGAAACACTCTCATGCGAGCATTCTGATTGTAATGTCTCTCCTGACTGTCCTGGGCTGATCTAAGATTTTCCCTGGCAAAATGGCCGACCACATCTAGGCGCTTCCTAAGGTCTAGTACATATTGCAGGGTATTCTTAGAAGGGGACCGCTGTTCCTCCCAGGACTCCTTTAGGAGGTCTAGGATACCCCGGGGTTGGCGCCCTTGGAGCAATTCAAATGGAGAGAATCCCGTGGAGGCCTGGGGAACTTCCTGCACTGCAAACAGCAGAAAAGGGAGAAGTTCATCCCAGGCTCTCTTCTCTGAATCTACAAATTTTCTCAGCATCCCTTTTAGAGTTCGGTTAAATCTTTCCACCAATCCGTCACTCTGTGGATGGTAGATCGATGTCCGAACAGACTTGACCTCTAGTAACTTTAAGACATCCTGCATCAGTTTAGCCATGAAATTTGTACCTTGGTCTGTCAACATAACCTGGGGAAGTCCAACCCGTGAGAACAGTTCCAACAACTTGTTGGCTACTTGCTTCGCCGTTGCTGTTTTCAGGGGGAACGCCTCAGGATATCTTGTTGCATAGTCAACTATTACAAGGATAAACCTGTGTCATTTCGCAGAAGGTTCTAGAGGTCCTACCAAGTCTACCCCAATCCTCTCAAAGGGAACTGACACCAAGGGTAGAGGAACCAAAGGGGCTGGTTTTTGTCCTTTTGGACTAGTTATCTGGCACTCCGGACATGCCGCACATAGCTTAGCAATATCATTATGCATCCCTGGCCAATAGAATCGGGATGAAATACGGTCCAATGTTTTATCCCTGCCCAGGTGACCACCCCAAGGGACAGTATGGGCTAGAGTGAATACAGATTTAACAAACGCCTTGGGAACCAATATCTGTCTTGTGACCTCCCCTGTTTGTGTTTGCCTATTCACCCTATATAGGATATCATTTGATAGCTCAAAATGAGGGAACACTATCACCCACTGTGCATCTACAATCTGCTCATCAATTTTTACCAACTTGTCATACTGTCTAGCAAGGACTGGGTCTTCCCTTTGCTTCTGGCGAAAGTCAGGGAGGTACAGGTCTGGTAATTCTCCAGGGCCCATATCCCCCTCCCTCTGGCCATCCCCAGCCATCACTTGTGACCTCTGATTACTAGAATGGTCACCTTGAGACCCAGATTTCTGTAACCAGTCCTGTTTGTCCGAGCGTCTTTGCTTCCGAGTCTTTTGAACCCGGTGTCTACTGGGAAAAAGGTCTGCCGAGAAGTGGAACAGTTTGCCAGGGTTCTCCTGGGCCGGAGGCTCCTCATGAAAGACCGGGGCCATTAGGTCCCAAAAGAAAGGCCAATCCCGACCGAGCACAACGGGGGCAGGGAGCCAAGGAGCGACTCCTACTTGGAGGTAAGCCTCCTGACCTTTTACCTGTAGCCGGATTTTGACTGTCGGATAGCGTTTTACATCGCCGTGTATACATTCTATGCTCCATGGGGAGTCAAAAGAACACACGTTAGGCGGTAACAGTTCCTGGATGACCAGTATTTTCCCAGAGCCTGAATCTACAAGGGCCTGGACAGTTTTTCCCCCAATCAGGGCTGGAAGTAACCAGTACTTGTAATTTTCCCCAGTAAAAGCCGAGGCGACGGTTCTGCTGAATGAACAATCCATCTGTGGACAGTCCACATACCGGTGGCCTTGTTCTCCGCAGGCGGAACATGGAGAGGGTTCCCTCGAAAGGGGGCGGTGGATAGCGCTCCGCTGGACCGGTTACTGGAGACCAGGCATCTGGTGGGTCCTGTGGGCGAAGTCCTCGGACGTTCCTCTCATTTTGCGACGAGCCGACATCCGGAAGAAGATGAGGGTCTCGGCGGGGACCAGCATTTGGACTCCGTCCTTGCTGGAACGACTGCTCCTTCCGTTGAACTTGGCGGTTGCGTATGGACGGGCCGTAGGTTCCCCATTGATCCGACCTCCCTCTTTGGGCGTCCGCAAGTGCCAGTGGAGTCGGGTCCAGAATACTCACCTGCTGCTCAGCCCCAAGGAATTTCTCCATGAATCGGACGCCAAAGCTAGGGTTTCAGCAGCGTGGCATTTTACCCACGAGCATGCGGAAGGGGGTATTATTTGTAGAAATTGTTCCAAAACCACCTGCTCCAGAATTGCCTCCTTAGTGCACTCCTCGGGTTGTATCCAGCGTGTACACAAGTCCAATAATCACTGAGCGAGGACCCAAGGTCTCATCTTAGCGGTGTACTTCCTGTTCCGGAACTGCTGCCGGTAGGTCTCTGGGGTCAGACCTAAGCGATCCAGTATGGCGGCTTTTACTTGGCGGTAGTCTATTACCTGATCTGCTGGGAGACCCTGATATGAGGCCTGGGCTTCTCCTATGAGGAGCGGGGCCAAAGCAGTTGCCCAGCGATCTGTAGCCCAGCCCTGAGCTTCGGCAACTCTTTCAAATGTCAGTAAAAAAGCCTCTGGATCCTCATTCGGCGCCATTTTCCTCAGGAGTATCGGGGGTCTGTTTGCAAGTTCTGGACTGGCAGACCCTTGGAAATAGGTCAGCAGCTTGGCAATCCGCTCATAGTTACATAGTTACATAGTAGATGAGGTTGAAAAAAGACATACGTCCATCAAGTTCAACCTATGCTAAATTTAGACAACAGATACTTTTTTCTATATCTATACTTACTTATTGATCCAGAGGAAGGCAAACAAAAAACCCCATTAAGGGGAAAAATTAATTCCTTCCTGACTCCAAGAATTGGCAATCGGATTAATCCCTGGATCAACATCCTTCCCATGTATACTTATTTGGTATATCCCTGTATACCTTTCCCATCTAAAAAGATTTTTTTTTTACAAATCTTTTGTATCTGCCATCACAGTCTCCATGGGTAATGAATTCCACATTTTAACTGCCCTTACTGTAAAGAACATTTCCTTTGTTGCTGGTGAAATTTCATTTCCTCCAACCTTAAGGGATGGCCCGAGTCCTTTGTACTGCCCGTGGGATGAATAGTTCTTTTGAAAGCTCCTTGTATTGTCCCTGAATATATTTGTATATAGTTATCATATCCCCTCTTAGACGCCTCTTTTCTAATGTAAATAAATCTAATTTAGCTAGCCTCTCCTCATAAGTTAGAATGTCCATCCCCTTTATTAATTTGGTGGCTCTTCTCTGCACTCGCTCTAGTTCCATAATGTCTTTTCTTAGGATTGGTGCCCAAAATTGTACTCCATATTCAAGGTGTGGTCTTACTAATGCTTTGTAAAGGGGCATAATTATGTTTACTTCCCTTCCATCCATTGCCCGTTTGATGCAAGATAAGATCTTGTTTGCCTTTGCAGCTACTGCATAACATTGGGCACTATTGCTAAGCCTGCTGTCTACAAGCACTCCTAAATCCTTCTCCATCAAGGATTCCCCCAATATATCTCCATTTAATTTGAAAGTCGCCTTTTTATTCTTGCATCCCAAATGCATAACCTTACATTTATCTGTATTAAACCTCATTTGCCATTTACCTGCCCACGTTTCCAGTCTCTCCAAGTCCTTCTGAAGAGAAATTACATCCTGCTCTGATTCTATTACCTTACACAATTTAGTATCATCAGCAAAGATGGAGACTTTGCTCTCGATCCCAACCTCAAGGTCATTAATAAACAAGTTAAAAAGCAGGGGTCCCAGTACCGATCCTTGAGGTACTCCACTCACGACTTTAGCCCAACCTGAAAAAGTTCCATTTATGACAACCCTCTGTTGTCTGTCCTTTAACCAGTTTTCAATCCAGGTGCATATATTATTACAGAGTCCAATTGTCTTTATTTTGTACACCAACCCCTTGTGTGAAACCATATCAAAAGCCTTTGCAAAATCTAAGTAGACCACATCAACTGCATTACCCTGGTCTAAATTCCTACTTACCTCCTCAAAGAAACAAATAAGGTTAATTTGGCAAGATCTATCCTTCATAAATCCATGCTGACTATTACTAATAATTATGTTTTCCATTAGGTATTCCTGAATATTATCCCGTATTAAACCTTCAAGTAGTTTCCCTACTATTGAAGTCAGGCTTACAGGTCTGTAATTCCCCGGGTGTGATCTAGCTCCCTGTTTAAATATAGGCACCACATCTGCTTTACGCCAATCTTGTGGTACTGAGCCTGTGGAAATGGAGTCCTTGAATATTAAATATAATGGTTTTGCTTTTACTGAGCTTAACTCCTTGAGAACTCTTGGATGTACTGCTGCGGCTGAGTTTATTCGAGCATTTGCCCGTTCTCGGCCGCAGCAGTAACCTGGCGCTCACCGGAGGGTGCCGGGCGCGCGCCGAAGCAGCGGAGGAGCGCCCTCCGATCGGGGCTTTCTCCCTCCCGCTGCCGGGTCCGCCGGGTCCCCCGGAAACCCCTGCCGCCGTCCCCCACATCGCGGGACACCAGGGCTGCCTCGGGGAGCCCTGGACGAGCGTGCAGGGGGTGCAGGCTCCCAATGACGCGTGAACGCGCATCGGTGATGCACGGCACGCTGAGGGAGTGCGGCTAGCACGCCGGGGCATCCCCTGGCTTGCGGTGCTAGCCGTGCTTCAATAAAACGTGTCGGTGGTGTATGCCATCGGGGCCAGTTGCCTTATTTACTTTAATTTTTTCAAGTCGCTTATGAACTTCTTCCTCAGTTAACCAATTGGTCATTAATATGGAGGTTGTGGCTTCCTCATCTTGTGCTGCCTGTAGTCTTTCATCTCTCTCCGCTTGCAGCCGGGCCTGCTCCTGCATTAACTGTCCCTGCTGTCTGGTCTGCTCGCACAGAAACTCTTTCAACATTTCTTCCATTCTTGTGTGTGTGTGTGTGGCCCTTTAACTGCAGGAGCCGTTTGAAAAAATCCCAGGACTTCTGAACACCATATGTTGCAGGGTAAATGCAATTACACACGCGGGTTTCTTGACAAGGCTTATTTATTTAGCCTCAAAAGATATAAAGCACACAAAACAAAAATAGCTTTTCATCAGCAAACAAAAGGAAAAAATGGCTTTTCATCAGCAAACAAAAGAAAAATGGCTTTTTCTTCAGCAGACCAAACCAAAACAGTTCTCTTTAGCAGACAGTCTAAAAATAAGGCAGCTACCCCTTTCTATGCATGGGACAGACAGTTCATAATTCATCTACTTAGCTCACAGACCTTGTAGCAGTAATCTCTTCAGTGGCTTACTCCTCTCTCCTCAACAGCCAGCACCCATGTGTCTACAGCCTGGGGTTTTTAACACACCTTGATTAGGCAGCTGGGATCCAACTAATTGTCCTGAGGTTCCCAGCTGAAGTTAACCTAGCCACTGCTGCATTGCAGGCTAAACATATGTCTGCCAGGCATATAGCTGGTTGCTTTTATTTACCCTTTCACAGTCATGATTTTGAGAGCACTTTGATCCGAGAACTGCTCAAAATGCTGGACATTGCAAAATCACGAACTACCCCGTACCACCCCGAAGGAGATGCGTTGCCAGAACGATTTAATCGAATCATACTGGACATGCTCGGCACTCTACAGAGTGCTCAGAAGACTGAATGGAGTCGACACGTGGAGGCCCTGGTGCATGCATACAATTGTACCCGACACAAGTCAACTGGATTCTCCCCATACTTCCTCATGTTTGGGCGAGAGGCGAGACTGCCAGTGGATGTACGTCTTAGAGTATCGACGGATGGGATGCACAATGCTACCCATTTCAAAAATGTGCAACGACTCAAAGACAGCTTGCAACAGGCATACCAACAGGCTGAGAAATCCACAGCTAAGCTGAATGCTGACAATAAAAGGCGATACGACCATAAGGTCAAATATCGGGAACTTCGTCCTGGAGACGCTGTGTTGCTTCGCAATCTGGGAGTCCCGGGCAAGCATCAATTGGCTGACCGATGGAGATACAGGGTATATGAAATAGAATCTCAAATGCCTGGCCTCCCGGTCTATCGCATCAAAGACACTGACGGCAGGGTAAAGGTATGTCACCGTAATCATCTTCTCCCCATTCCACAAGTGGGAAATGAGGAAGCAGAGATACTGGCCACACCGCTCAACGGTGAGTCCGATTCCTCAGAGATTGGCCAAGAGACTGTACCTGACCCTACCAATCTTGAGACTCTGGAAGATCCCATGGAAGGACCCTCTCAAAGGGATTCTCCCAATGGATGGGGCATCTACCGGAGGAGCTACGGGTAAAGGGCCCCGTAGGCCAACGCCTACTACGGTGGCACCAACAGGCCAGCCTTTGGATCCACAGAGCCCGTGCTTTGTGCCAAACAGAGACTTTTCAGAGACATTTCTCCCCTCAAGGGAAGAGGCTGAGCCTCAGGACTAAACTTATAACTCCCCAGAGGGAGTTGAGGAAGAACAGCTCCGCAGAAGCCAAAGAATAAGGTACCCTCCCAACCGGGTAACCTATGATCAAATTGGGGCACCCCATTATGAGGCTCAGCAGTGGGCTCGCAGCAGAATGCAGTCCGTCATTGTGATGTTCACTGAAATGTGCAATCTGATCTAGAGATGATAAGTTAAGAGCGCATTGATTGTTGCATTTTTATTAAATAATGGTGCCATGCAAATTTTCATGATATAATTTCTGTACATAGTTATATTCAGTTGTATCCCAAGCGAGGGCGTTGGTTTATTTTTACCAGGGGGAGGATGTAGCCAGGTCCCCTCTGTCCCGCGACCCCCCCCCCCTCGTTACCTCCGCTGCCGGGGGTCACTCGATAGACCTGCCGGCACTTCTGGAGGGTGGGGGCCATGCAGGGAGTGCTTCGGCGCTTCAGAGGTTCCCGGTGGCTCCTGTGCAGGGCGCCGCCATTGTGAATGAGTCCGCACATGCGCAGTAGGCTCTGGTGGCCCCGACATGTTGCGCATGCGCAGTGGCAGCCCGCGGAACCCTAGCCTACCAGGGAAGGCTCTAAGCAGGGACTACGAGTCCCATGAGCTTTAGGGGACCTCACGTGATGCCAGGGAGCCAATAGGGCTTAGGATCTCACTGCAGAAAGGTTTTGATACATTTCGCGCGCTGAGCCCACGCTAGTCAGTGCTGGACCAGGAGAGGTATAGAAGGGGTGAAGGCGGTCACAGCAAAAGAAGTCCAGCCCAGGAACAAGTGAAATTAAAATCAGCTTTAATACTACATGCTGTACATCACAGAAGGGGCACTCTGACGCGTTTCGTCCTTCTCCAGAACTTTATCAAAGAGTATACTCTTTGATAAAGTTCTGGAGAAGGACGAAACGCGTCAGAGTGCCCCTTCTGTGATGTACAGCATGTAGTATTAAAGCTGATTTTAATTTCACTTGTTCCTGGGCTGGACTTCTTTTGCTGTGACCGCCTTCACCCCTTCTATACCTGTATCTGCTATGGCTGGCGCACGCAGGCATTCACCACGGACTCCTAAGAAGGACTGACGTCATCCCCCCCTCCACACGTGTGGACGCGCTGGAGCGCATCATCAGCTGAGAGGCAACACCGCTCCTCCTCACTGCAGGAAACGGCGTGCACGGACGAGCAGGCAGCGGTCCCCCTACGCAGACATCGCGTCGGTGGTTACCTAAGAAGGAAGACGCTGCAGCCATCCGTATCACGGGGAAAGCCAAGACAGAGGAAAATCTTCAGCAGTGCGGAACAGCTCACCGCAACCGCACGCAGGATACCGAAGACACCGGGCAGGGTAAGGGCAGCAGCTAGTGGCCTCAGGAGGTTCAAGAGTGAGGTGTCCCTGGACACTTCATTTCCTGCACCCGGCCACTATCGGCACAACGGGCCCCCCGCCCTGGGTGAGTCAAAAATTTATAATCTGAAGATTTCATTGTGTCCTAATGGTGAATTGCCACATACTTTTAGTGGATTGAGTTTCTTTCTTTACATTTAATATACTTGACTTTGGCAGCATCAGTTATTTTGGGTTCACTCCCATATTTTTTAGTACTGGACCAGGAGAGCTAGGGGAAGGAGGTGAGTGCAGGGGTCTGTGACCCACTGCATTAGGCCAGAAACCCCCCTATGCCCCAGATAGGTCCTGAACTCCCCCAGCTTGTGGTGCTATATGGACAGGCCCTAGTGTAGGGACTTTGTCACATTAGTGCCAGTGATAGATAGGGACACAGTGGACGCTGCGCTTCCTGAAAAGAGACCTGGGCTCAAATCTGTGCCCCCAGAGACAGAGACTATCTCCAGGGTGGGATTGCCCCTGGCAGACCCCGTGCGAGGAAACACAGGATCAGACGGAATCACCAAGCGGCAGATCCTTTGCGAAGTTGCTTGCAGGCCCGAGTGCAGGAGCGCTCGGCAGGTACCCCCATAAGTGCACCAACGTATACCATACTCATTATAATTACACATAGTGGCAGCGCTGACCACGGGACAAAAGGGGTTAGGCTGTGGACACAGTGTAGGGATACACGGTGGTGGGTAGGTAAACTCCTAGTGGAGTGAGAGACACTGTGAGGACTGAGTTACGTGGTGGAGTTACCCCCTAGGGGGGAGTGTTAGTAGTGTATGTTATAAGTGTGTTATTTCCTGCATATATGAACTGGTTATATACATTCCTGTATATGTGGTTATTGTATATGTGGGTCCTGTGTAGGCAACCTTCTACATTTCTAGAACCCTGCAAAGGTGGAGGCGCTGTAAATCAGATCGAGCTGATGGACTCACCACAGGTTCCCAACAAGCAGAGGCTCAGGCCTCTTGTGAACCTACAGGTATATGCACCACACCTGGTAACACATAGGTTTCCACCCACACACACTGTATCTGTGATTGGGATAGAGGGAATACCCATTACATTCAACAGGCATCAAATGGGGTTAATACACAGACAAACTACACCAGCTACCCCCCTTTGCTACCTTAGTGGCTGGTAAAGCAGAAGTCCGTGAAATGGGTTTGGACTGGTTCACCCATCTCTAATCATGAGTTACACAGTAGTGAATAAGGGCAGAAAGTTTTAAGAAATTTGTTCATTAGGCTAAGTATTATTAACTAAGTAAGTCCCTGCTCGGCAGAGCTGTTTTTGCCTGTATTGCTTGTAATCATGCAATTCCACATCTATTGTGGCAATTTTGCAAGATTTGAGGTCGCAATAAAACATCTGCAAGTTTTTTTTAACCGGTTTTGCCTTTTTGAGATAACGAAGCTCCTAGAATACAGGGAGTTAGCATTGTATCCACATGAAAGAAAGGAGGAGAGAACAGAGGGGATGGGGGGGAGAGAACAGGGGGAGGGGAGGGAGAATGGGCAAAAAAAGAGAGGAGAAGGGGAAGATAGAGAAAAGGGGGCAAGACAGAATATGAGATGAATATGAAAAGGGAAGGGAGGGAAAATTTGATTTGTGAAAGAATGTTCAAATGCAAAGATGTTGTTAAAAATGTAAGTACTGTATAAGTAAGTATAGATATAGGATAAAGTATCTGTTGTCTAAATTTAGCATAGGTTGAACTTGATGGACGGAAGTCTTTTTTTTAACCTCATTGTGGCAGGACGGCCTGTAGCCGAGGTCAGGGAACAGTCCACACGTATAGTTTCAGGATAATGAAAAAGGTTCAGTGACTTTATTTCTCCACAGCATAACATAACATGTGGGTACACTGTCCCTTTAAACAAAACAAATCCTGCTCCACATTGGGAGGACTGACTAACACACCAGGCCTATCTAGCAGGCTGGCTGGCTAAACCATAACCAAACCGTAAGTGTCTTTTAAGCAGTCAGGAAAAACAAATGAACGAGTCTTACTTTGGTTGCAGTAGTTAGTTTAACAATCCGTCTGGCTAACAGCACACATACTGCACCGACACACTTTATTCGAGCAAATACCCGGTATGTACCTGGCAGATACCTGGAATGCGCCGCTCCTCACCTCTGACAAGCCCCGTTGCGTTTGCCTTCCCAGCCTTGGTTCATGCCTGGCTGACGGGCGGCTGATCTGTTAAATGATAATGATTAGGATTTAATAGGCTGCAATGCTTCGCATGTCTACCAGATGGCATAAATTTATGAATAGTAATGCAGTATATATATATATACTGTGCAGTATTGCAGCCAACGGGAATAAAATGCTTCAATCTCTGCCTTGAAAATACCTCAATGCACTCGGGCAGAAAACAGTCACAAACCTAAATACACCCGGGTATACCCGAATTCGTGGGACTAGCCGAGCTCGAATAAAGTGTGTCGCCAGTGTAGCCGTGTGCTCTAGTCTGAGGCAGCCAGCTACTGCCAGTAACAACATAATCTTATACCTTGCTGCTTATCATTTGTCAGCTTAGATCCTGATTACCTAGCTTCCACCTGAGTTAACCCTTCTAAGTGCTGGATGAAGCACTCTGACATATGTCTCCCAGGCATAACTGATAGGGGTTGACTTCACCCTGTCACACTCATCTACTATGTAACTATGTAACTATGTAAATGTAAGTAATTCCTTCAGCAGCCACAATTTGCACATTCAATTCAACTTGACATTTGCACACTTTCATTCAACCTGACATAAACACCTGTGAATGGCCAGTCTATTAAGACAGCTCTCCCTCCATTAGACCGGTTCTGAGAGTGTTTTGCAGGTGCGGCAGTGTTAGGACCTTCAGATGGGACATACGTGGTTGCAAGCTTAAAATATTGTGGCCAAAGAATTGCACTAAATGACTCTTGCTTATGAGAAGATATACAGAGAAGTATGTAAACCTTTCACATTAGATGTAGCACTAGGAAGTTTTGTATTTTGTTCTTAGTTCCTCCCCAATAAAATTTGACTTAAACTCCTCTGCTGCTGAAATCAAATTCTTTATATACAACATGTCAACTTGTATAATAGCATCAACAGATGGACATAGGTCTAAGCGCATGCGTGTAATCAGGGCATTCAGGAGCCAATCAGAACAATAATATTCTTCTTCCTGATGATGTCACAGTAGATTGGAACATGGGATACATTTGTTGAGATGTGATTGGTCATCGGAATATTCGGTGTTAGCACTGTGTCATTTCTTGATAGTCGGAGCAAATCCCACCCGGTTATTGCCCCGGTCAAACACTACAAAATATTCCCGGATGAAAATGTCTCCCAGAATCCAGAGGCCTGTGGTGGACTGGAAACCACTGCTACACGATCCAGGGTACTGCACAACACAACATGGGTTAGCACATAGCGGTAACACAATGCAACACTACATAACATGGAATATCACAGAGGTAACACAATGCAATACTACATAACATGGGATATCACAGAGGTAACACAATGCAATACTACATAACATGGGATATCACAAAAATACCCTAATATCACACAGATGTAATACAATGCAATACTACACAACCCACCAACTCCCTCACACATAACCTGATCTCGCAGCTCAACCTCCACACATTCCCACTTACTGCTTCCCCAACTCTGCTTCCCCAACTCCCTCACACATTACCTGCTCTCACAGCTCTACCTCCGCACACTCCCACTTACTGCTTCCCCAACACCAACTCCCTCACACATTATCTGCTCTCACAGCTCTACCTCCTCACACTCCCACTTACTGCTTCCCCAACTCCCTCACACATTACCTGCTCTCACAGCTCTACCTCTGCACACTCCCACTTACTGCTTCCCCAACACCAACTCCCTCACACATTACCTGCTCTCACAGCTCTACCTCCACACACTCTCACTTACTGCATCCCCAACACCAACTCCCTCACACATTACCTGATCTCACAGCTCTACCTCCACACACACCCACTTACTGCTTCCCCAAAACCAACTCCCTCACACACTGCTCTCACAGCTCTACCTCCGCACAATCCCACTTACTGCATCCCCAACACCAAATCCCTCACACATTACCTGCTCTCTGAAAGGAATCGGGGAACTCCTCTCTCAAGGGTTCCCCTCTTACCTCCCGCGATTCAAGTAGCACGCCGCCAAATACCTGCCCTGCCTGCACAGGCTTGCTGGAGAGGTTACGGAGCCTTTGTTTATTCTGAAGTATTCCTTAAGGGATTTTTTGAGTTCTGTCACTGTCCCGGAGTGGTTCAGTAAGGAATCGTTTAGTTTCCAGCAGTATGAGATAGTTTTCCCAAAGGGGATGGATAGGGTCATGGTGATGGGAGCATGATCCGACCATGTAATTGGGCCGATATCTGTGTCAGTGGTGGCCTCTAGGACGTTCTTGGAAGCAAGAAAGTAATCAATACGGGAGTAAGACTGGTGAGGCGCCGAGTAAAAGGTATAATCCCTTTGTCCCTGATGTTGTGTTCTCCAAATGTCTACCAGAGAAAAGTCCCCGATAATGTCCTTGAATTTTTTCCCCAGTCTTTGTGACTGAGTAGAGTGTTGTCGTCCTGGGTGGCTCGATTTGTCTTCCTTTGGGTTGAGAGCCATGTTTAAATCCCCTGCAATGAGTATTGAGGATAGGTATTGTGGGTCAATTTCTTCCAGAACCTTTTTAAGAAATTCAGTCTGGTTTTCGTTTGGGGTGTATAGGTTAATAAGGGCGATTGACGTGCCGGATAGTGAGCCATAGACTACAATAAATCTCCCCTCTGGGTCTGCCTGGGTTTTTGTTAGATTAAATGGGGTGCCCTGTCGGAACAGAATGACAACCCCTCTACGCTTGCTGCTGAAAGATGAGAAATAACTCATTGGAAATGCATGCTGGAATATTTTAGGCGGCTCTTGCGACGTGAAGTGCGTATCCTGGATGAAAACAACGTCCCCTCCTGTTTTCTTTATCTCCTGGAGGGCCAGGCGGCGCTTTCGATTATTGTGGAGACCCTTCACGTTTAGGGAGACAATTTTTAGAGCTTTTTGGTGGGACATAGTTATCTCTCTACTAAGTTTGTGTATGTTGTCGCTGGAGTAGTGTTGGGGAGTGCAGTCAAAATGGGCTAGGGGAGGTGGGTCGGGAGGGGGGCCGCTGGGACAGTGACAGTGGCTGAAAAAGGAAGGAAAAACGAGCCTAATGGGGTCTGAAAGTGTTTGACCGGTCTTAAGTAAAGAACCGGTTAGTGGGTGTAAGACCCTTGGGGGCGGGTCCTAGAACGCACACCAGTGAAGACGGGCCGGGTGGAGACCCAGAAGATTCTGCGACTTCCACCGGCTTCCGCATCGCCGGGTTGGCTTATTCGGTGGGGTGGCAGGCCTGTTGGATGTTTTGCTCAATCTGGCCGTGTGTGGGCGGGATTGGGCATGGGAGGGGGGACTGGGTCGGGGGGCGAGGGGATTGGACCGGTAACAGTTTCAGTGGGGTTGGTAGCCCTAGGGGACGAGGGGGGGGCAAGGATGGGGGGGAGAAGGTAGCAAGGGGAGAGCAAGGGAGGGGAGTGTAAGGAGGGGGGGTAGTTGGGACGGGGGGTGGGCGAGAGGGGGGGAGGAGGGAGGGTTGAGACCTCGTTTTGGGCCCTCTGTCGGTGGGGCCTATTGGAAAGTGATGTTATATACCTGAAGTGATTAGAGACTGATGGAGGGGGGAAGGGGTGTATGGGAGGGGTCCCTGATCCGTTGGTGTGAGGGGGGGAGGGTTTAGGGGTGGATGTAGGGGGGGGAGGGAGTGGGTCCTGGAGGAAAAATGGGTGGGAGGGGAGAGGGGGGAGGGGGGGAGCAGAGGGAATGGTGTGTGAGCGGGACATATTTCCTTCTCAGGGAGACCGGGGAGGGGGTGGATGGAGGGGGGGGTGGTGGTGGGGGGTCCCTGGGGGGGAAAGGAATAGGGGATGGGGGGGTACAGGCTTAAACATTGAACCTTCAGCATTGTACAAGAATCACATATAACAATTTACACATTATACAGTTAACTTAGCACAAGTGTTGTGCGACCTCGTGTGGTAGTCCCAGGTATTGCGCCTGTCAGGACCAGATTCATGACCGTGCTTGATCAGGCAGATTCAAGGGTGAGTGGACCATCTCAGGGGGACGGGGTTTGGAGGGGGGCAGGGAAAGGGAGGGGTGGGGTATGTGGGGAGCAGGGGGGGATAGGGAGTAGGTCCTGAAATGGGGAAGAGTAGGGGGGGAAGAGAAGGGGGGAAGGGGGAGGGGAAGGGGGCATTACGCTTTGTCTGCAATCAGTATCGGTATACAGCAATTTCCTATATATTCCGGCTTTGGTGAAGCAGTGAAAGGGGGTTGGGGGGGGGGCGTAGGGGAGGGAAAGGGGGGTAAGGGGAGGGAGAGGTAGCTGGGGAAGGGATATGGGATGGGGGGGAGGGTAGTGGGGGGTACAAGTTTATACATTCGACCTTAGGCATTATACATAATTTACATTTTGCGGTGTTGATACCAGACCTTCGCTATGGCCCAAGTGTTATGCAACCTCGTGTGATGATCCTGTGAGCAGCGCGGATCAGGTCCATCTTTGTGAGCGTATTCGGACAACCTGGGACGTAGGTAAGTGGTTCTGCCCTGAGGGGGCTAGGAGGGGTGTGGGTGGGGACAGGGGTGGGGAGGGGGTAGGGAAGGAGGGTCGTGTGGGGGGTAAACTTGCGTGGTTGGGGGGTGGTGGGCAAAAAGGGGGGGCGGGGCCTGGGGTAATGGGGTGAGGAGCGGGGGGGCAAGGCAATGGAGGTGGGGGGATAAGGTGGGGGGGATAGGGTGGGGAGGGGAGGGGATAGGGTGGGGAGAGGGGATAAGGTGGGGAGGTGAGGGGGGGATAAGGTGGGGAGGGGGGGGTGGGACCACCTCATTTGCTGCGCCTTAAGCATTTCACAGAGAAAACATTCGTTGCTATAGGCACCTGGCAGAGACAATACTGCAGGGTTAGTGCACCCTTTTGTGTCTGCTCAGAAGAGTGTTAGTTTAATGTCCAGAAATACTTGTGAGTGTCACAGGGTTGTGGCTGGGCTGCCTGCATCCTCTCTTGGGGGGCTGGTGGGTTGGGGGAGGGGGTTGAGAAGGGGGTAGGGGGGTGGGGGGGGAGGTGGAGGAGGGGGGTAGGAGGGAGGGGGGTTGGGTGGAGAAGGGGGGTAGGGTGGAGGGGGTTAACAAGGACGAGGGGGGGCAGGGGGGGAGAGGGGGGAGGTGAAGTAGGTATTGGGTAGGGGGTGAGAGGGGGGGTGGGTAGGAGGGGGGAAGGAGGGGGGAGAATGGTGAGGGAGGGGGTAAGGGAATGCCTTTTAAGTGCAGTGTGGGCCCTTCGAACTTGGAGGGCATGACCGCTGGGGCAATTAAGGCCTGCCGCCAAACTTGGGATGTTGGACAGTGTAACAACCGGGGATAACCGGGGATAACATAGGGGGAACTGTGTTACAGACCCTCCATGAGTGCCTCGCAGTCAGGAGCGACCGGGAAATCCTGTACCGTCTGCCCCTCTGCGGAGGGGGGGTGAGCCAAGATCCCGTAGGACCGTCAGGGGCTGAAGTGTCGGCAAAACCTCTTGACACCCCCTCGGCCGAGGGGGGGGGAACCTGTGCTCTATCCGGGGACCGGGCTGTTGCGTCGCCTCCTCTGGCGCTGGGCGCTCGATGACTCTGGTCTGGATCGACGGGTCGGGGCCACGTGATGCGGAGAGTGGAGTCTGGAGGTCGGAGGTCGCGCGCGGTGATGACGTCTGCTTCGTCTCGATCTCGTCCAGGGTGCCTCGTGGTGTTCCGCAGCGGAATGGAGATTCTACAGACGCCATCTTTGAAGAATCCGTTGCGCACGGGGTGGACTCATCTCCTCGTTCTCCTGCGATGTGATGGGTGGCTCCTTCAGGGTGTCAGCGGGGATGTAGTCGATCGCCTCTCTGGATGCTGTTGGGAGTCTCTGCTGAGAGGTTAGTGGTGTAGCTTCATTTGGCAGGGGCCCGCAGTGGGGACCCTCCCGAAGCCATTTTAGGTGGTGATGGGGAAGAGAGCGGTGATCTCCCGGGAGGGTCTCCCTGTGTGCAGGTTACACCCGTCATCTCTCTCTGGACTGTCGCTGCTCCGCGATTCGCTCGGAAGCTCTAACCGGGTGGTCCTCACGTTCCTGGGGTCTGTTGTCGGGCTGGTGAGCATGCTGGAAGGGTTCCGCGGGGAGGCCCAGGTTTCTAGCCAGGGATTCCATATCTTCGGGCTGTCGGATGGTCAGGAATTTTCCTTTGTGGGGGATAACCAGCTTAAAGGGGAAGCCCCATTTGTACTTTATTCTTTTTTCTCGGAGGAGGAGTGTCAGGTGACGCATCGCTTTCCATCTGTCTACAGTCAGTTTAGAGAGGTCATTATAGACCTGTAGTGGCTCATTCTGGAACGCGATCGTGTCCTTATCCCTGCAGGCTCCAATCAGTTTATCCTTAGTTGAGAAACTGTGGAGGCGCTTGATCACGTCCCGCTTGCGATTTGGGTCTTCTGAATGTGGGCCCAGTGCCCTATGTGCCCTGTCTATTTCGAGGTCCCGTGGGTCAAGATCAGGGGAGATTGTAAGGAAAAAATCCACCAGATACGCCCTAAGCTGGGAGGGCGCTATCGCCTCAGGGATACCGCGGATCCGCAGGTTTTGCCTGCGGTCCCGATTCTCCTGGTCCTCCAGACCATCCCGGAGGGAGTGGATCTCCTGGCCCAAGTGGATTATCTCATCGTCCGCCTCTGATTGATGGTGGAGGGCTTCATCCAGCCTGGCTTCCAGGGTTGTGGTTCTCTCTTGTAGGCCCTGAATATCGTGCTTTATCTCAGCCACTGCCTCTTTGATATTTGTCTCCAGTGATCTTTGGAGCTTAGCATGGAGCTCCTCTAAAAACTCCTTTGTTATTCTGCCATCCGGCGAGGGGGGGGTCTCAGCGGGGCTCGCCTGGCTAGTGAGGCCTTGTGTGCCTCGTGCACCTGGTGTCTGGGCGCCATCTTGCCGCCTGCCTCCCGCTTCAGCAGATTGTTTAGCAGGGGGAAAGTAACTTCCAACCCCTTGGGGCTGCTGACTTTTTCCCCTATTCGCCATCCCTGCGGTTTCAGGGAGAGATTATAGTCTTTTTGGGGTGTTTTTGGCCGGGTGGAGAGGTATAAATTCAGTGATTATACAGAGGGGTCTCCGGAGCTCTCCCTCTACCCGACTGTCCTGGTTGACGTCATAGACACGCCCCCCCGGCAAGTATTCTTCTAACCCACCTTCTTCAACCCCGACCTACAGACTACCTACCGGGCCTGGACCCGTTGCCATGGGTGCGTGGCACCATACCTTCCCACCTCGGTACCGGGGTCCGTCCTAGTTTGTGGTGAATGCAGGCATTACATTATGCTCAGCCAAACAAACATGGACACCGCTGAGGCAGGGCAGTCTAGTCCCTTAGACCGACTCTACTGGTTGGCAAGTCAACTCCTTAACCCAAGAACTCTCTAAACTGGTCCATCCCCAGCACCCACCTGTTCCCGCTGCCTCTGGAGCTTCTTTTCCGCTCCCTCCGGAGGCCCCTACATTTTCAGAGTCACGACTGCCTACCCCAAACCGCTATGCATGAGAAACCCACGAATGCAGAGGATTTCTCAATCAATGTGAGATTCAGTTTGAATTAACCCCGTCTCGCTTTTCATCTGCAAGATCTAGAGTTGCGTACATCACCGCCCTGCTGACTGGTGTCATCCTGGCCTGGGCATCTCCTATTTGGGAACAGAGACCCGAGATCATGCATGACTAGCCTCGCTTCCTGAGGGAATTCAAACAGGTATTTGATACTCCAGGTCACAAAATCACGACGGCTTCTTCTCTCTTCCACCTCTCCCAAGGTTCCTGATCTGTCACCAATTATGCCCTTGAATTCCGGACTGCCGCAGCTGAGACCGCTTGGAATGATGAGGCCCTTTCCACAGCCTTCTGGCATGGACTTGCTGAACCTATCAAAGATCAGCTGGCAGCTCAAGAAAGACCCACCAGATTGGAAGACCTCATCTTGGTTTGCATCCGCGTCGACCAGGGGCTCCAGGAGAGGAGAGTTGAACGTTCGCTCCCTCCATCTACACCTACCAGATCCGCTAGTCGCAGTCTTGTTTCTTTTGTTTCCCAGCCTCTTGATGAACCAGAACCCATGCAACTGGGGAGCCACAGGTTATCTGTAACGTAGAAACAGTGCCGGCGGGACAGCGGCCTGTGTCCCTATTGCGGTCATCCTGGTCATTAGTTGGCAAACTGCCCCCTTCAGCCGGGAAACAGCGAAGCCCAATGAGGTATAAGGGGGTCACATTGGGTACCATCTCTCCTTCGCCTTCTTCCCAGGAAAGATTCCCAATCCGGATTATGCATCCCATTCTTCTCAGCTGGGACAAATTCCAGATCACCACCTCCGCATTCATTGACTCTGGCGGTAATTTTATCGATAAGGACTTTGCTATCAGGAATAAAAGCAGTGCCCGTCGGGTTGGAGGCAATAGATGGACGTCCACTCCAACATTTCCAACTGGCCTACATTTCTTTAGAGATGTGCGCACTATTTCTCATCATTGAAGACAGTCATCAGGAGGAGATCACCTTGGACGTGATTCATAGCCCATCAGTTGAGGTGATACTGGGTCTTCCTTGGTTGCAACGACACAACCCACAGCTAGACTGGACCAACAAAAGGCCCATACAATGGAGTCCCATGTGCTTCAAATCCTGTCTCATCTCTAAACAACAGATCGGCGGAGTAAGTGTGACCAAAGAGGACAAGGTTTCTCTACCAGAGGTATATGCAGAGTTCGCAGATGTTTTCGACGAAGGACGCTCCGAGGTTCTTCCCCCTCACAGGCCTTTTGTTTGCCCAATCAATCTCCTGCCAGGTGCCATTCTTCCTAAATGCCGATCATATCCTCTTTCCATGCCGATCATATCCTCTTTCCATGCCCGAGTCCAAAGCCATGTCTGAGTATATTCAGGAGAAGCTGAAGAGGGGCTTAATCCGGAATTCCTCTTCCCCAGCTGGAGCAGGGTTCTTCAATGTAAAGAAAACGGATGGATCTCTTTGCCCCTGTATCAACTACAGGGTACTTAATATGATTACGGTCAAGAACCGCTACCCCCTGCCACTCATTTCCGAGCTCTTTGATCGCGTTCAGGGGGCAACTATCTTTTCTAAACTTGACCTCCGGGGAGCCTATAATCTTATTTGTATCCGCCAAGACTATGAATGGAAGACAGCTTTCAACACCAGGGATGGGCATTTCGAATATCTGGTCATGCCCTTCGGCCTCTGTAATGCTCCAGCTGTCTTCCAGGAATTTGTGAGTGAGATATTTCGGGACCTTTTTCAACACTTTCATCATAGTATACCTTGATGACTGTCACAGGAGACCAGGACCAATACCAGGGATCAATATCGCCAGACAGAACATGAGAGTTTATAAAGTTAATTTATTGGAAAAACGTATCCACAACTATACAAAACACACAAACATCACACATACATAAAACTGGGGAACTGGGGGATACCCTGCCTAACTAGTCGCAGGGACATACTTGCAGAGATTTCCCCTGTTCTCTCTCTTTGCCAGTGTTTACAGGACTGGATTTCAGGCCTGAGACCAGCACTGACTTGGACACTGCAGCTTCTTTCTCCCTGTTACAGCAACACCTCTGTAACTCTCTGCAGACTCTGTCTGCTAGGGGTCTCCCTCTCACCTTTTTATATACATATAGCATTGCAACACTCATGGCCAGGAGCTGCCTACATGCCAGGCCCTGATTGGTGGGTAGAACTGCAGCCTAACATTTGCAACATTTTTATGTAAACATATTAACCCCTGATTCCTGAGGTGCTGGCACCAAGCAAAGACATACATATATACATAACATATAATACAATACCAAGGTATTACTGACAGGTAGGGTTAATGGCAGACTTAACCTTTATTAACAGCAGCCATATTTCCCCCTACCATCACACCTCCCCCCTTAAGTGGAGAGCTCTGGGGTAGCGACCCCAACGGGTTCATCCCCAAGTGTGACGCCTGAAGGTCAGAGCTAAGTCGGCCTGGGATCGTCCTGCTGGGAGAGTCCATCGGCATTGCCGTGCTCACTCCCTTTTTTGTGCTGAACTGTAAAGTCATATTCTTGGAGGGTTAGACTCCACCGCAGCAGCTTGGTGCTATCCCCTGACACCTGTCGTAACCAGCTCAGGGGGTTGTGGTCAGTAATGACCGTAAATGGGCGGCCATTCACATATGGTTTAAGCTTCCTGTGGGCCCATACTATAGCCAGGCACTCTTTCTCAACCGTAGCATAAGCAGCCTCCCGATCTAATAACTTGCGGTTCAGGTACACAATTGGGTGTTCAACCCCACCGGCCCCCACCTGACTCAACACTGCACCAATGCCAAAGTTAGAGGCATCAGTTTGAATCAGGAACCGCCTATCATAGTCGGGAGATGCTAGGATCTGAGTGCTTGCCAGGGCAGCCTTGAGAGCTGAGAAGGCACCCTCACACTCCGGTGACCAAGTTACCATGCAATAGAGCCTCTTTTTTGTCAGATCAGTCAAGGGTTTGGCCACAGCACTGTAATTGGGTACAAATTTGCGGTAATACCCAGCGGTCCCCAAAAAGGCTAGCACCTGCTTCTTAGTTCTGGGAACCGGCCACCCCAAAATGGATTCCACTATCACCGGTAGCGGCCTCAGGGGGGCCTTCGCCCGATCGCCTTGCCTCCCCACTCGTTAGCAGGTATCACAGGTGCGGCAGAACGCAGATGCCCCCGTGATACCCCCGGGCAGTAGAAACTCTGGGTCAGCCTGGCTCTCGTGCGGGTAACCCCCTGATGCCCGGCCAGCGGGATCGCATGCGCTAAGTGCAACAACTGTTTGCGGTACTTGGTATGTACCACCAACTGACATTTTGCTGTCCATGGTCTGTCCGGAGCTGTCGGAGCTTTTTCTTGGTATAAGAGTCCATGACTCCACAGGATCCGCTCGGATCCAGACTCGGAGGACGGTTTAGCAGCACGCTGCCTCATGCCCTCCAAGCTCTGGTCCATCCGTACGGCATCCCAGAACATCTGGCTCTGCTCTAGCCCACTGGCCATAGTCACACAGTCTGGGATATCAGTCTCAGTCAGGGCAGGCTCCGCTCGACTTACCCGGTCAACCTTCTCCGGAACGTCCACGACTGGGGGTTCCAAGGCCATGGAAGTGATAGTTTCAGGTTTGTGACCCTGAACCGCAGCTGAGTCCGGGATGGGACCACGGCGACTCTGGCTCCGAGTCACCGCAGCTACAGCTACGGCATCGTCCTCCTCATAGCTGCATCGGAGTCGACCCAAGTCATTGCCCAACAGTACAGGAGCTTCTAAGCCGGGCAGAATGCCGACATCGCAGATGTCTTGGACGGCACCCCAGTCCAAGAACACATGGGCCACTTGGAGGGATTTGCTGCCCCATCCGCCAGAGTCACCCTCATCCCCTCCCCCAGTAGAAGATGCTCTGGCCCGACCATATCTGGCTGAACAAGAGTAACAGCAGCACCAGAATCCAGCATACCGGTGGTCATCCGGTCCCCAATGGTCACCGGTCAAAGGTGCTTAATCCGGACATCTGTGGGACCAAGACCGACCGTGGCAACCTGGGAAGCAGGATCGACTGGAACAAAGGGGTTAGTCGTTTGGGTCGCTGGGACTGGCACCGGGACTGTAGGGGAGGGTGCTGGATCATCTGGGCTGCCTATCAAGGCGACAGCCCGGGCTGCTTGGGTACGTTGCCCAGCCCCTGCACCCTGGGGCTGTAGAAGCTTGGGACAGTCGCATTTCATGTGACCCGTCTGGTTGCACCTGAAGCATCGCCATTCATGGACGAACTCGGTAGGAGCCGGCCGTGTGCTGTTAGGTGCTGCGGCTGGCCGCCAGGAGCTCATGCTGGTTTGGGCGGCATCAGGCTGTTGAGGCTGTAATGGTACTATTGGTTTAAGGGGTACCGTGGGCCGCCGAAAATTCAAGACCGTCTTTGAGCTGTGATTTCCCGCAAGAAATCCCAACACAAAGGTCAGTGATCCCACTGCTACCACCAGAAAAAGCCTGTCACGGGAGACCAGTACGTTTACCCCGAAACCACCGGGATCACTACCACCAGACAGGACAAAGTTGTTGAATAAAATGGGGTTTATTCTGGCACGCCAGCAGACAAACAAAGATGTACAGGTGCGCCTACGAGTACTATAAACTTGCCTTAAACTTGCGTTGGAAAATCTGGGGCTATCACCAACAAGAGCCAGGTACATGCTTGGTACATGCTGGGTACATGCTGCAAACATTTCAGTGATATTCTTGTAATCCAGGGGGAGCATATCGGCCGGAAGAGAATGGAAAAAACAACTACTAAGTGTAGATGGTACAGGAATATAGAGATACAGCGATAACTTGGCTCTATAGATATCCTACTTACAGGATTCCAATGGAAAACAGGCACTGGAATGTGGTGAGGATATGTGGATATGGTGAGCTTCTCAATGTGCCAGTCAGTGTAGCAGATGGTAGCACTCGAGAGAGAGAAAGAACTAATAGTGCAGATCAGTATGATAAACACACCTTAAAAAGGCCTGTACCCCTCATTCCTGTGTTGGTGTTGCTGTTGGTGTTGTTGTTGCTGTGTTGCTGTTGTTGCTGTTGTTACCTGATTTCTTCAAGCATTTAAAACTACCAGAAAAGACTTTGCCCATTCACAGAAGAATTGGACTGGCTATTTATTTGGCAATTTGCAAAAGGACTACATTTTAAAGGACAATCTTCTGGTGCTTTGCACCTTTCTGGACATTATCCTCTGTTTCTCTACCCGTGAGTGTAATTATTAAGTTTATTCTGCAGTTGTCGTGTGTTTGCCTATCAAGGGAATAAATCTCAGTTTATTTTGCTCAACCTGTTCTGCTCAATCAGGATCCACGAAATATAAATGTGTTATTAAGCGCGTCTCCCGTCACAGGCGTTTAAAACTGCAATGAAATCCAATGTGGAATGGAACGGGGACAACTCACTGGTGCAGTATTCCTAGATTTTGCAAAGGCTTTTGACACAGTTGATCATGCTATCCTGCTTAACAAACTCCAGAGCTCTGGAATAGGGAAACATGCTTTAAACTGGTCTCAGTCCTACCTATCAGGAAGATCCCAACATGTGTCCATCTCAGGCTCTAACACCAACCCCCTGGATATCACCTGTGGTGTCCCGCAAGGCTCTGTTCTGGGGCCCCTACTCTTCTCAGGATTCATTAATGATCTTCCCACAGCTTGTAAGGAAGCCTCAATACACATGTATGCAGATGACACAATCCTATATGCACACAGCCATATCCTCTCTGACCTTCAACACATACTTCAGTCTGACTTTTTGAGACTCGAAAACTGGATTTCCCAAAACAAACTGTTTTTAAACACTGACAAGACTGTAACAATGGTATTTGGGACCAAGACTAAATTTGTAAAGCTTCCAGTGACTGAGCTCCTGATTAGAGCCAACGCTAACACCACCCTAACCCTTGTCACTAGTTTTAAATACCTGGGCTTATGGTTTGACTCCCACTTAACATTCGGGATGCACATTGATACCCTGACAACCAAGACCTATGCCAAACTAGGTGTACTTTACAAGAACAAATCTTCCCTAAGTCTCCTGGTCAGAAAGCATATCGCACAGCACATGCTAATGCCAATTATTGACTATGGAGACATAGTATATGGCTCGGCTCCTCAAACCCACCTTAGCAAACTTGACATCCTCTACAATTCAATTTGTCGTTTTGTTCTCCAATGCAATTACAACACACATCACTGGGAAATGCTCAAAGAACTAGATTGGTCAACACTAGAGTCTAGGCGCAAAGTTCACCTTTCCTGTCTTGCCTTTAAATTCTTCATGGGCAAGCTACCCAGCTACCTGAACAAGCTCCTCACCCCTACCACTTGCAGCACTTATCACCTGAGAACACTCTCCAAAAGACTATTCATGGTCCCAAGGCTCAACAAAGTATCCTGACGTTCCTCCTTCTCCTTCCGTGCACCCCAAAACTGGAACATCCTGCCAGAGACTCTCACATCCACCACCAGTTTAAGTTCTTTCAAATCTAAGGCTGTCTCACATTTTAATCTGGTCTGTAACTGTTTCATACGCCCATAATATATATTTTCTTTAACTGTGCATGCAATGTCTTGTATATAATGTATGCCCTGTTCATTTATGTAACTGTACTTGTAACCATGTATTATTTGTTTTACTCTGTGCCCAGGACATACTTGAAAACGAGAGGTAACTCTCACTGTATTACTTCCTGGTAAAATATTTTATAAATAAATAAATAATGACAATGGGTAAAAATGAACACTTACAATAGTGCTATAAAAAAGTGCAATGGATATAATCAAAGATGACATTTCTGCAGAGACTAATGGCCCATCGGATTAACACAATAGGGGTCCCTGGCAGTCCCATTCAGTATGAATGGGATTGCCAGGAACCCGCGCTGTTAATCCGATGGGCCATTAGTCTGTCTGCAGAAATGACACTAAAATGTGGCAGCATGTATCCAGCATGCACCCAGCATGTACCCAGCATGTACCTGGGTCTTGTTGGTGATTGCCCCAGGTTTGTTTTTAGAATACTCGTCGGCACTACAGTACAAAATAAAATACAATAGCAACTGGGGGCTGGGGAGTAGACTCTAGTCTCGCTATGTGTAGGGGCCTGCTTCAAGAATTGGGGGAATCCTTGATGGAGAAGGATTTAGGAGTGCTTGTAGACAGCAGGCTTAGTAATTGTGCCCAAAGTCATGCAGTAGTTGCAAAGGCAAACAAGATCTTATCTTGTATTTAACGGGCAATGGATGGAAGGGAAGAAAGCATAATTATGCCCCTTTACAAAGCATTAGTAAGACCACACCTTGGGTATGGAGTACCATTTGGGGCGCCACTCCTTAGAAAAGACATTCTGGAACTAGAGAGAGTGCAGAGAAGAGCCACCAAATTAATAAAGGGGATGGACAATCTATCTTATGAGGAGAGGCTTGCTAAATTAGATTTATTTACATAAGAAAAGAGGCGTCTAAGAGGGGATATGATAACTATATTCAAATATATTCGGTACAAGGAGCTTTCAAATGAACTATTCATCCCAAGGGCAGTACAAATGGCTCGGGGGCATCCCTTTAGGTTGGAGGAAAGGAGATTTCACCAGCAACAAAGGAAAGGGTTCTTTACATAAGGGCAGTTAAAAAGTGGAATTCATTACCCATGGAGACTGTGATGGCAGATACAATAGATTTTTCAAAAAAAGGTTTAGAAAGGAAAGGTATACAGGGGTTTATTTGGGATACCAAATAAGTAAACATGGGAAGGATGTTGATCCAGGGATTATTCCGATTGCCAATTCTTGGAGTCAGGAAGGAATTTATTTTTAGTTCTTTGTTTGCCTTCCTCTGGATCAATAAGTATAGATATAGGATAAAGTATCTGTTGTCTAAATATAGCATACAGTAGGTTGAACTTGATGGATGTATGTCTTTTTTCAACCTCATCTACTATGTAAATATGTAACTATGTAAGAAGGCTTGCCCTGTCTGCTTATTGTCCAGGATATCAGAGTGCTGATCACACAGCAGAGCCTCTGACATGTATCTCCAGCTGATCACTGTCAAGATCCTAACTCCTTCATAGAATGTCTCTCAGTCTATCAGTCTCTCTGCACTCCTTCCCAGAGTGTCTCTCTCAGATGGTGCTCTGAGGGAATCTCCACACTCCTTCCCAGAGTGTCTCTCCATTTGTTAGCTTCTCTGAGGGAATCTTCACACCTTCCCAGAGTGTCTCTCCCTCTGTACAGTAAGTCTCCCTGAGGGAATCTGAATTGTCTGATCATCAGCACCCCTTATATATCCCTCTGTGGCTATCCTTTACCATGGAGGGGGCTGCTGGCTAATCAGAGCAAACCTGATTATCCACTCTTTCACACTCACCAAATGTCAGTAACACCTCCCAACCATTGTCTCAATACACATTTTTCTGCAGCAACCTCAGCTGATTAAATCACAGAGTCCCCACCAATAAATGCAACTCACATGCAAATCACATTACAAGTCTGATATCTTAGCAACAAGTACATACAGTCACATAATCCAATTAACACTTACAGGGCTGTCTCCCAAATCACATCACTGTGCTTACACATAGATCACAAACACTTTACCTCATACTGCTTGCTCAACTAGTCTGGGGAATTGCATTAACAGGGAATAAAGTGCTTCGACATACATAGTGCATTATACATTCCCTGTTCTCCCTGAGATATTAAAGAACATTTGGCTGATATAAGCCTTACATAGGTGGCCAAATTACAAGGATTTAGGGGTAGCTAGCTGGGCTTCATCCCAGTATTGTGATGCCAGCTACCACTACCGTCACAGGGAGGCACTGCTGTCCCAGAGGGCCAGGAACACAGGGGGGGAGGCACCACTGTCATAGAGGGTCAGGAACACAAGGGGGAGGCACTGCTGTCACTGAGGGGCAGGAACACAGGAGGAAGGCTCTGCTGTCACAGAGGGGCAGGAACACAGGGGCAGGTACTGCTGTTACAGAGGGGCAGGAACACAGGGGGGAGGCACTGCTGTCACAGAGGGGCAGGAACACAAGGGGGGAGGCACTGCTGTCACAGAGGTGCAGGAACACAAGAGGGAGGCACTGCTGTCACAGAGGGGCAGGAACACAAGGGGGGAGCCACTGCTGTCACAGAGGGTCAGGAACAACAGGGGGGAGGCACTGCTGTCACAGAGGGGCAGGAACACGAGTGGGCAGGCACTGCTGTCACAGAGGGGCAGGAACAAGGGGGTTATTGCTGTCACAGAGGAGCAGGAACAAAGGGGGAAGCACTGCTGTCACAAAGGGGCAGGGGGTAGGAACCATTGCTGTCAAAGAGGGGCAGGGGGTAGGAACCATTGCTGTCAAAGAGGGGCAGGGGGTAGGAAGCACTGCTGTCAATTAGGGGCAGGGGGTAGGAAGCACTGCTGTCACAGAGGGACAGGGGGTAGGAAGCACTGCTGTCACAGAAGGGCAGGGGGTAGGAAGCACTGCTGTCACAGAGGGGCAGGGGGTAGGAAGCACTGATGTCACATAGAGGAAGGGGGTAGGAAGCACTGATGTCACAGAGGGGCAAGGGTAGGAAGCACTGCTGTCACAGAGGGACAGGGGATAGGAAGCACTGATGTCACAGAGGGGCAAGGGTAGGAAGCACTGCTGTCACAGAGGGGCAGGGAGTAGGACGCACTGCCGTCACAGAGGGGCAGGGGGTAGGAGGCACTGATGTCACAGAGGGGCAGGGGTTAGGAAACACTGGTGTCACAGAGGGGCAGGAGGTAGGAGGCACTGCTGTCACAGAGGGGCAAGGGTAGGAAGCACTGCTGTCACAGAGGGGCAGGGAGTAGGAAGCACTGCCGTCACAGAGGGGCAGGGGTAGGAGGTACTGATGTCACAGAGGGGCAGGAGGTAGGAAGCACTGCTGTCACAGAGGGGCAGGGGGTAGGAAGCACTGCTGTCACAGAGGAGCAGGGGGTAGGAAGCACTGCCGTCACAGAGGGGCAGTGGGTAGGAGGCACTGATGTCACAGAGGGGCAGGGGGTAGGAAGCACCGATGTCACAGAAGGGCAGGGGGTAGGAAGCACTGCTGTCACAGAGGGGCAGGGGGTAGAAAGCACTGCTGTCACAGAGGGGCAGGGGGTAGGAAGCACTGCTGTCACAGAGGGGCAGAGGGTAGGAAGCACTGGTGTTACAGAGGGGCAGGGGGTAGGAAGTTCTGCTGTCACAGAAGGGCAGGGGGTAGGAAGCACTGATGTCACAGAAGGGCAGGGGGTAGGAAGTTCTGCTGTCACAGAGGGGCAGGGGGTAGGAGGCACTGATGTCACAGAAGGGCAGGGGGTAGAAAGCACTGGTGTCACAGAGGGGCAGGGGGTAGGAAGCACTGCTGTCACAGAGGGGCAGGGGGCAGGAAGCACTGCTGTCACAAAAGGGCAGGGGGTAGGAAGCACTGATGTCACAGAGGGGCAGGGGGTAGGAAGCACTGCTGTCACAGAGGGGCAGGGGGTAGGAGGCACTGATGTCACAGACGGGCAGAGGGTAGGAAGCACTGCTGTCACAGAGGGGCAGGGGGTAGGAAGCACTGCTTTCACAGAGGGGCAGGGGGTAGGAAGCACTGCTGTCACAGAGGGGCAGTGGGTAGGAAGCACTGCTGTCACAGAGGGGCAGGGGTTCAGAAGCACTGCTGTCACAGAGGGGCAGGGGGTAGGAGGCACTGCTGTCACAGAGGGGCAGGGGGTAGGATAGGAAGCAATGCTGTCATAGAGGGGAAGGGGGTAGGAAGCACTGATGTTACAGAGGGGCAAGGGTAGGAAGCACTGTTGTCACAGAGGGGCAGGGAGTAGGAAGCACTGCCGTCACAAAAGGGCAGGGGGTAGGAGGTACAGATGTCACAAAGAGGCAGGGGGTAGGAAGCACTGGTGTCACAGAGGGGAAGAGGGTAGGATGTACTGCTGTCACAGAGGGGCAGGGGGTAGGAGGCACTGCTGTCACAGAGGGGCAGGGGGTAGGAAGCACTGCTGTCACAGAGGGGAAAGGGGTAGGAAGCACTGATGTCACATAGAGGAAGGGGGTAGGAAGCACTGATGTCACAGAGGGGCAAGGGTAGGAAGCACTGCTTTCACAGAGGGACAGGGGATAGAAAGCACTGATGTCACAGAGGGGCAAGGGTAGGAAGCACTGCTGTCACAGAGGGGCAGAGAGTAGGAAGCACTGCCATCACAGAGGGGCAGGGGGTAGGAGGCACTGATGTCACAGAGGGGCAGGGGTTAGGAAACACTGGTGTCACAGAGGGGCAGGAGGTAGGAGGCACTGCTGTCACAGAGGGGCAAGGGTAGGAAGCACTGCTGTCACAGAGGGGCAGGGAGTAGGAAGCACTGCCGTCACAGAGGGGCAGGGGTAGGAGGTACTGATGTCACAGAGGGGCAGGGGGTAGGAAGCACTGCTGTCACAGAGGGGCAGGGGGTAGGAAGCACTGCTGTCACAGAGGAGCAGGGGGTAGGAAGCACTGCCGTCACAGAGGGGCAGTGGGTAGGAGGCACTGATGTCACAGAGGGGCAGGGGGTAGGAAGCACCGATGTCACAGAAGGGCAGGGGGTAGGAAGCACTGCCGTCACAGAGGGGCAGGGGGTAGGAGGCTCTGATGTCACAGAGGGGCAGTGGGTAGGAAGCACTGCCGTCACAGAGGGGCAGGGGGTAGGAGGCACTGATGTCACTGAGGGGCAGGGGTTAGGAAGCACTGGTGTCACAGAGGGGCAGGGGGTAGGAAGCACTGCTATCACAGTGGGGCAGGGGGTAGGAAGCACTTATGTCACAGAGGGGCAGGAGGTAGGAAGAACAGCTGTCACAGAGGGGCAGGGGGTAGGAAGAAATGCTGTCATAGAGGGCAGGGGTAGGAAGCACTGCTGTCACATAGGGGCAGGGGGTAGGAATCACTGCTGTGACAGAGGGGAAGGGGGTAGGAAGCACTGCTGTCACAGAGGGGCAGGGGTAGGAAGCACTGCTGTCACAGAGGGACAGGGGGTAGGAAGCAGTGCTGTCACAGAGGGGCAGGGGTAGGAAGCACTGCTGTCAGCAGGAAGCACTGCTGTCACAGAGGGGCAGGGGGTAGGAAGCACTGCTGTCACAGAGGGGCAGGGGGTAGGAGGTACAGATGTCACAAAGAGGCAGGGGGTAGGAAGCACTGGTGTCACAGAGGGGAAGAGGGTAGGATGTACTGCTGTCACAGAGGGGCAGGGGGTAGGAGGCACTGCTGTCACAGAGGGGCAGGGGATAGGAAGCACTGCTGTCACAGAGGGGAAAGGGGTAGGAAGCACTGATGTCACATAGAGGAAGGGGGTAGGAAGCACTGATGTCACAGAGGGGCAAGGGTAGGAAGCACTGCTGTCACAGAGGGGCAGGGGGTAGGAAGCACTGCGGTCACAGAGGGGCTGGGGGTAGGAAGCACTGCTGTCACAGAGGGGCAGGGGTAGGAAGCACTGATGTCACAGAGGGGCAAGGGTAGGAAGCACTGCTGTCACAGAGGGGCAGGGGGTAGGAAGCACTGCGGTCACAGAGGGGCTGGGGGTAGGAAGCACTGCTGTCACAGAGGGGCAGGGGTAGGAAGCACTGCTGTCACAGAGGGGCAGGGGGTAGGAAGCAGTGCTGTCACAGAGGGGCAAGGGGTAGGAAGCATCGCTGTCACAGAGGGGCAGGGGGTAGGAAGCACTGATGTCACAGAGGGGCAGGGGGTAGGAAGCATTGCTGTCACAGAGGGGCAGGGGGTAGGAAGCACTGCTGTCACAGAGGGACAGGGGGTAGGAAGCACTGATGTCACAGAGGGGCAAGGGGTAGAACGCACTGCTGTCACAGAGGGGCAGGGATAGGAAGCACTGCTGTCACAGAGGGGCAGGGGGTAGGAAGCACTGATGTCACAGAGGGGCATGGGTAGGAAGCACTGCGGTCACAGAGGGGCAGGGGGTAGGAAGCACTGCTGTCACAGAGGGGCAGGGGGTAGGAAGCACTTCTGTCACAGAGGGGCAGGGGATAGGAAGCACTGCTGTCACAGAGGGGCAGGGGTAGGAAGCACTGCTGTCACAGAGGGGCAGGGATAGGAAGCACTGCGGTCACAGAGGGGCAGGGGTAGGAAGCACTGATGTCACAGAGGGGCATGGGTAGGAAGCACTGCGGTCACAGAGGGGCAGGGGGTAGGAAGCACTGCTGTCAAAGAGGGGCAGGGGGTAGGAAGCACTGCTGTCACAGAGGGGCAGGGGTAGGAAGCACTGCTGTCACAGAGGGGCAGGGGTAGGAAGCACTGCTGTCAGCAGGAAGCACTGCTGTCACAGAGGGGCAGGGGGTAGGAAGCAGTGCTGTCACAGAGGGGCAGGGGGTAGGAAGCACTGCTATCAGCAGGAAGCACTGCTGTCACAGAGGGGCAGGGGGTAGGAAGCAGTGCTGTCACAGAGGGGCAAGGGGTAGGAAGCATCGCTGTCACAGAGGGGCAGGGGGTAGGAAGCATTGCTGTCACAGAGGGGCAGGGGGTAGGAAGCACTGCTGTCACAGAGGGACAGGGGGTAGGAAGCACTGATGTCACAGAGGGGCAAGGGGTAGGAAGCACTGATGTCACAGAGGGGCAGGGATAGGAAGCACTGCTGTCACAGATTGGCAGGGGGTAGGAAGCACTGATGTCACAGAGGGGCATGGGTAGGAAGCACTGCGGTCACAGACGGGCAGGGGGTAGGAAGCACTGCTGTCACAGAGGGGCAGGGGGTAGGAAGCACTGCTGTCACAGAGGGGCAGGGGATAGGAAGCACTGCTGTCACAGAGGGGCAGGGGTAGGAAGCACTGCTGTCACAGAGGGGCAGGGGTAGGATGCACTGCAGTCACAGAGGGGCAGGGGGTAGGAAGCACTGCTGTCAGCAGGAAGCACTGCTGTCACAGAGGGGCAGGGGGTAGGAAGCACTGCTGTCACAGAGGGGCAAGGGGTAGGAAGCAGTGCTGTCACAGGGGCAGGGGGTAGGAAGCAGTGCTGTCACAGAGGGGCAGGGGGTAGGAAGCACTGCTGTCACAGAGGGACAGGGGGAAGGAAGCACTGCTGTCACAGCGGGCAGGGGTAGGAAACACTGCTGTCACTGGGGTGGGACAGGGGGTAGGATGCACTGCTGTCACAGAGGGGAAGGGGGTAGGAAGCACTTTTGTCACAGAGGGGCAGGGGGTAGGAAGCACTGATGTCACAGAGGGGAAGGGGGTAGGAAGCACTGCTGACACAGAAGGGCAGGGGGTAGGAAGCACTGCCGTCACATAGGGGCAGGGGGTAGAAAGCACTGCTGTCACAGAGGGGCAGGGGGTAGGAAGCATTGCTGTCACAGAGGGGCAGGGGGTAGGAAGCACTGCTGTCACAGAGGGACAGGGGGTAGGAAGCACTGATGTCACAGAGGGGCAAGGGGTAGGACGCACTGCTGTCACAGAGGGGCAGGTGGTAGGACGCACTGCTGTCACAGAGGGGCAGGGATAGGAAGCACTGCTGTCACAGAGGGGCAGGGGGTAGGAAGCACTGATGTCACAGAGGGGCATGGGTAGGAAGCACTGCGGTCACAGAGGGGCAGGGGGTAGGAAGCACTGCTGTCACAGAGGGGCAGGGGGTAGGAAGCACTGCTGTCACAGAGTTGCAGGGGTAGGAAGCACTGCGGTCACAGAGGGGCAGGGGGTAGGAAGCACTGCGGTCACAGAGGGGCAGGGGGTAGGAAGCACTGCTGTCAGCAGGAAGCAATGCTGTCACAGAGGGGCAGGGGGTAGGAAGCAGTGCTGTCACATAGGGGCAAGGGGTAGGAAGCATCGCTGTCACAGAGGGGCAGGGGGTAGGAAGCACTGCTGTCACAGAGGGGCAGGGGGTAGGAAGCATTGCTGTCACAGAGGGACAGGGGGTAGGAAGCACTGATGTCACAGAGGGGCAAGGGGTAGGACGCACTGCTGTCACAGAGGGGCAGGGATAGGAAGCACTGCTGTCACAGATTGGCAGGGGGTAGGAAGCACTGCTGTCACAGAGGGGCAGGGGTAGGAAGCACTGCTGTCAGCAGGAAGCACTGCTGTCACAGAGGGGCAGGGGGTAGGAA
The DNA here is from genome assembly GCF_040206685.1 of Ascaphus truei. Lineage (NCBI taxonomy): Eukaryota > Metazoa > Chordata > Amphibia > Anura > Ascaphidae > Ascaphus > Ascaphus truei. Next base: position 554,928,785 of record NC_134483.1, read on the forward strand.
GCAGTGCTGTCACAGAGGGGCAGGGGGTAGGAAGCACTGCTATCAGCAGGAAGCACTGCTGTCACAGAGGGGCAGGGGGTAGGAAGCAGTGCTGTCACAGAGGGGCAAGGGGTAGGAAGCATCGCTGTCACAGAGGGGCAGGGGGTAGGAAGCACTGCTGTCACAGAGGGGCAGGGGGTAGGAAGCATTGCTGTCACAGAGGGGCAGGGGGTAGGAAGCACTGCTGTCACAGAGGGACAGGGGGTAGGAAGCACTGATGTCACAGAGGGGCAAGGGGTAGGAAGCACTGATGTCACAGAGGGGCAGGGATAGGAAGCACTGCTGTCACAGATTGGCAGGGGGTAGGAAGCACTGATGTCACAGAGGGGCATGGGTAGGAAGCACTGCGGTCACAGAGGGGCAGGGGGTAGGAAGCACTGCTGTCACAGAGGGGCAGGGGGTAGGAAGCACTGCTGTCACAGAGGGGCAGGGGATAGGAAGCACTGCTGTCACAGAGGGGCAGGGGTAGGAAGCACTGCTGTCACAGAGGGGCAGGGGTAGGAAGCACTGCAGTCACAGAGGGGCAGGGGGTAGGAAGCACTGCTGTCAGCAGGAAGCACTGCTGTCACAGAGGGGCAGGGGGTAGGAAGCACTGCTGTCACAGAGGGGCAAGGGGTAGGAAGCAGTGCTGTCACAGGGGCAGGGGTAGGAAGCACTGCAGTCACAGAGGGGCAGGGGTAGGAAGCACTGCTGTCACAGAGGGGCAGGGGTAGGACGCACTGCAGTCACAGAGGGGCAGGGGGTAGGAAGCACTGCTGTCAGCAGGAAGCACTGCTGTCACAGAGGGGCAGGGGGTAGGAAGCACTGCTGTCACAGAGGGGCAGGGGGTAGGAAGCAGTGCTGTCACAGGGGCAGGGGGTAGGAAGCAGTGCTGTCACAGAGGGGCAGGGGGTAGGAAGCACTGCTGTCACAGAGGGACAGGGGGAAGGAAGCACTGCTGTCACTGGTGTGGGACAGGGGGTAGGAAGCACTGATGTCACAGAGGGGAAGGGGGTAGGAAGCACTGCTGACACAGAAGGGCAGGGGGTAGGAAGCACTGCCGTCACAGAGGGGCTGGGGGTAGGAAGCATTGATGTCACAGAGGGGCAGGAGGTAGGAAGCACTGCTGTCACAGAGGGTCAGGGGGAAGGAAGCACTGCTGTCACAGAGGGGCAGGGGTAGGAAGCACTGATTTCACAGAGGGGCAGGGGGTAGGAAGCACTGCTGTCATAGAGGGCAGGGGGTAGAAAGCACTGCTGTCACAGAGGGGCAGGGGGTAGGAAGCATTGCTGTCACAGAGGGGCAGGGGGTAGGAAGCACTGCTGTCACAGAGGGACAGGGGGTAGGAAGCACTGATGTCACAGAGGGGCAAGGGGTAGGACGCACTGCTGTCACAGAGGGGCAGGTGGTAGGACGCACTGCTGTCACAGAGGGGCAGGGATAGGAAGCACTGATGTCACAGAGGGGCATGGGTAGGAAGCACTGCGGTCACAGAGGGGCAGGGGGTAGGAAGCACTTCTGTCACAGAGGGGCAGGGGGTAGGAAGCACTGCTGTCACAGAGGGGCAGGGGATAGGAAGCACTGCTGTCACAGAGGGGCAGGGGTAGGAAGCACTGCTGTCACAGAGGGGCAGGGGTAGGAAGCACTGCGGTCACAGAGGGGCAGGGGGTAGGAAGCACTGCTGTCAGCAGGAAGCACTGCTGTCACAGAGGGGCAGGGGGTAGGAAGCAGTGCTGTCACAGAGGGGCAAGGGGTAGGAAGCATCGCTGTCACAGAGGGGCAGGGGGTAGGAAGCACTGCTGTCACAGAGGGGCAGGGGGTAGGAAGCATTTCTGTCACAGAGGGGCAGGGGGTAGGAAGCACTGCTGTCACAGAGAGACAGGGGGTAGGAAGCACTGATGTCACAGAGGGGCAAGGGGTAGGACGCACTGCTGTCACAGAGGGGCAGGGATAGGAAGCACTGCTGTCACAGATTGGCAGGGGGTAGGAAGCACTGATGTCACAGAGGGGCATGGGTAGGAAGCACTGCGGTCACAGAGGGGCAGGGGGTAGGAAGCACTGCTGTCACAGAGGGGCAGGGGGTAGGAAGCACTGCTGTCACAGAGGGGCAGGGGATAGGAAGCACTGCTGTCACAGAGGGGCAGGGGTAGGAAGCACTGCTGTCACAGAGGGGCAGGGGTAGGAAGCACTGCAGTCACAGAGGGGCAGGGGGTAGGAAGCACTGCTGTCAGCAGGAAGCACTGCTGTCACAGAGGGGCAGGGGGTAGGAAGCACTGCTGTCACAGAGGGGCAGGGGGTAGGAAGCAGTGCTGTCACAGGGGCAGGGGGTAGGAAGCAGTGCTGTCACAGAGGGGCAGGGGGTAGGAAGCACTGCTGTCACAGAGGGACAGGGGGAAGGAAGCACTGCTGTCACAGCGGGCAGGGGTAGGAAACACTGCTGTCACTGGTGTGGGACAGGTGGTAGGATGCACTGCTGTCACAGAGGGGAAGGGGGTAGGAAGCACTTCTGTCACAGAGGGGCAGGGGGTAGGAAGCACTGATGTCACAGAGGGGAAGGGGGTAGGAAGCACTGCTGACACAGACGGGCAGGGGGTAGGAAGCACTGCCGTCACAGAGGGGCTGGGGGTAGGAAGCATTGATGTCACAGAGGGGCAGGGGGTAGGAAGCACTGCTGTCACAGAGGGTCAGGGGGAAGGAAGCACTGCTGTCACAGAGGGGCAGGGGTAGGAAGCACTGATGTCACAGAGGGGCAGGGGGTAGGAAGCACTGCTGTCATAGAGGGCAGGGGTAGGAAGCACTGCTGTCACATAGGGGCAGGGGGTAGAAAGCACTGCTGTCACAGAGGGGCAGGGGGTAGGACGCACTGCTGTCACAGTGGGGCAGGGAGTAGGAAGCACTGCTGTCACAGAGGGGTAGGGGTAGGAAGCACTGATGTCACAGAAGGGCAGGGGGTAGGAAGCACTGATGTCACAGAGGGGCAGGGGATAGGAAGCACTGCTGTCACAGAGGGGCAGGGGGTAGGAAGCACTGCTGTCAGCAGGAAGCACTGCTGTCACAGAGGGGCAGGGGGTAGGAAGCACTGCTGTCACAGAGGGGCAGGGGGTAGGAAGCAGTGCTTTCACAGAGGGGCAGGGGGTAGGAAGCACTGATATCACAGAGGGGCAGGAGGTAGGAAGAACTGATGTCACAGAGGGGCAGGGGGTAGGAAGCACTGCTGTCATAGAGGGCAGGGGTAGGAAGCACTGCGGTCACAGAGGGGCAGGGGGTAGGAAGCACTGCTGTCAGCAGTAAGCACTACTGTCACAGAGGGGCAGGGGGTAGGAAGCACTGCTGTAACAGAGGGGAAGGGGGTAGGAAGCACTGATGTCACAGAGGGGCAGGGATAGGAAGCACTGCTGTCACAGAGGGGCAGGGGGTAGGAAGCACTGATGTCACAGAGGGGCATGGGTAGGAAGCACTGCGGTCACAGAGGGGCAGGGGGTAGGAAGCACTGCAGTCACAGAGGGGCAGGGGGTAGGAAGCACTGCTGTCAAAGAGGGGCAGGGGATAGGAAGCACTGCTGTCACAGAGGGGCAGGGGTAGGAAGCACTGCTGTCACAGAGGGGCAGGGGTAGGAAGCACTGCGGTCACAGAGGGGCAGGGGGTAGGAAGCACTGCTGTCAGCAGGAAGCACTACTGTCACAGAGGGGCAGGGGGTAGGAAGCACTGCTGTCATAGAGGGGCAGGGGGTAGGAAGCAGTGCTGTCACAGAGGGGCAGGGGGTAGGAAGCAGTGCTGTCACAGAGGGGCAGGGGGTAGGAAGCACTGCTGTCACAGAGGGACAGGGGGAAGGAAGCACTGCTGTCACAGCGGGCAGGGGTAGGAAACACTGCTGTCACTGGTGTGGGACAGGGGGTAGGATGCACTGCTGTCACAGAGGGGAAGGGGGTAGGAAGCACTGCTGTCACAGAGGGGCAGGGGGTAGGAAGCACTGATGTCACAGAGGGGAAGGGGGTAGGAAGCACTGCTGTCAAAGAAGGGCAGGGGGTAGGAAGCACTGCCGTCACAGAGGGGCTGGGGGTAGGAAGCATTGATGTCACAGAGGGGCAGGGGGTAGGAAGCACTGCTGTCACAGAGGGTCATGGGGAAGAAAGCACTGCTGTCACAGAGGGGCAGGGGTAGGAATCACTGATGTCACAGAGGGGCAGGGGGTAGGAAGCACTGCTGTCATAGAGGGCAGGGGTAGGAAGCACTGCTGTCACATAGGGGCAGGGGGTAGAAAGCACTGCTGTGACAGGGGCAGGGGGTAGGATGCACTGCTGTCACAGAGGGGCAGGGAGTAGGAAGCACTGCTGTCACAGAAGGGTAGGGGGTAGGAAGCACTGATGTCACGGAGGGGCAGGGGGTAGGAAGAAATGCTGTCACAGAGGGGCAGGGGTAGGAAGCACTGCTGTCACAGTGGGTCAGGGGGTAGGAAGCACTGATGTCACAGAGGGGCAGGGGGTAGGAAGCACGCTGTCACAGAGGAAGCAGGGGGTAGGAATCACTGATGTCACAGAGGGGCAGGGGATATGAAGCACTGCTGTCACAGAGGGGCAGGGGGTAGGAAGCACTGATGTCACAGAGGGGAAGGGGGTAGGAGGCACTGCTGTCACAGAGGGGCAGGGGGTTGGAAGCACTGCTGTCACAGAGGGGCCGGGGGTAGGAAGCACTGATGTCACAGAGGGGAAGGGGGTAGGAGGCACTGCTGTCACAGAGGGGCAGGGGGTTGGAAGCACTGCTGTCACCGTGGGGCAGGGGGTAGGAAGCATTGATGTCACAGAGGGGCAGGGGTAGGAAGCACTGATGTCACAGAGGGGCAGGGGGTAGGAAGCACTGCTGTCACAGAGGGGCAGGGGATAGGAAGCACTGCTGTCACAGAGGGGCAGGGGTAGGAAGCACTGCTGTCACAGAGGGGCAGGGGTAGGAAGCACTGCAGTCACAGAGGGGCAGGGGGTAGGAAGCACTGCTGTCAGCAGGATGCACTGCTGTCACAGAGGGGCAGGGGGTAGGAAGCACTGCTGTCACAGAGGGGCAGGGGGTAGGAAGCAGTGCTGTCACAGGGGCAGGGGGTAGGAAGCAGTGCTGTCACAGAGGGGCAGGGGGTAGGAAGCACTGCTGTCACAGAGGGACAGGGGGAAGGAAGCACTGCTGTCACAGCGGGCAGGGGTAGGAAACACTGCTGTCACTGGTGTGGGACAGGTGGTAGGATGCACTGCTGTCACAGAGGGGAAGGGGGTAGGAAGCACTTCTGTCACAGAGGGGCAGGGGGTAGGAAGCACTGATGTCACAGAGGGGAAGGGGGTAGGAAGCACTGCTGACACAGACGGGCAGGGGGTAGGAAGCACTGCCGTCACAGAGGGGCTGGGGGTAGGAAGCATTGATGTCACAGAGGGGCAGGGGGTAGGAAGCACTGCTGTCACAGAGGGTCAGGGGGAAGGAAGCACTGCTGTCACAGAGGGGCAGGGGTAGGAAGCACTGATGTCACAGAGGGGCAGGGGGTAGGAAGCACTGCTGTCATAGAGGGCAGGGGTAGGAAGCACTGCTGTCACATACTGTAGGGGCAGGGGGTAGAAAGCACTGCTGTCACAGAGGGGCAGGGGGTAGGACGCACTGCTGTCACAGTGGGGCAGGGAGTAGGAAGCACTGCTGTCACAGAGGGGTAGGGGTAGGAAGCACTGATGTCACAGAAGGGCAGGGGGTAGGAAGCACTGATGTCACAGAGGGGCAGGGGATAGGAAGCACTGCTGTCACAGAGGGGCAGGGGGTAGGAAGCACTGCTGTCAGCAGGAAGCACTGCTGTCACAGAGGGGCAGGGGGTAGGAAGCACTGCTGTCACAGAGGGGCAGGGGGTAGGAAGCAGTGCTTTCACAGAGGGGCAGGGGGTAGGAAGCACTGATATCACAGAGGGGCAGGAGGTAGGAAGAACTGATGTCACAGAGGGGCAGGGGGTAGGAAGCACTGCTGTCATAGAGGGCAGGGGTAGGAAGCACTGCGGTCACAGAGGGGCAGGGGGTAGGAAGCACTGCTGTCAGCAGGAAGCACTACTGTCACAGAGGGGCAGGGGGTAGGAAGCACTGCTGTGACAGAGGGGAAGGGGGTAGGAAGCACTGATGTCACAGAGGGGCAGGGATAGGAAGCACTGCTGTCACAGAGGGGCAGGGGGTAGGAAGCACTGATGTCACAGAGGGGCATGGGTAGGAAGCACTGCGGTCACAGAGGGGCAGGGGGTAGGAAGCACTGCAGTCACAGAGGGGCAGGGGGTAGGAAGCACTGCTGTCAAAGAGGGACAGGGTATAGGAAGCACTGCTGTCACAGAGGGGCAGGGGTAGGAAGCACTGCTGTCACAGAGGGGCAGGGGTAGGAAGCACTGCGGTCACAGAGGGGCAGGGGGTAGGAAGCACTGCTGTCAGCAGGAAGCACTACTGTCACAGAGGGGCAGGGGGTAGGAAGCACTGCTGTCATAGAGGGGCAGGGGGTAGGAAGCAGTGCTGTCACAGAGGGGCAGGGGGTAGGAAGCAGTGCTGTCACAGAGGGGCAGGGGGTAGGAAGCACTGCTGTCACAGAGGGACAGGGGGAAGGAAGCACTGCTGTCACAGCGGGCAGGGGTAGGAAACACTGCTGTCACTGGTGTGGGACAGGGGGTAGGATGCACTGCTGTCACAGAGGGGAAGGGGGTAGGAAGCACTGCTGTCACAGAGGGGCAGGGGGTAGGAAGCACTGATGTCACAGAGGGGAAGGGGGTAGGAAGCACTGCTGTCAAAGAAGGGCAGGGGGTAGGAAGCACTGCCGTCACAGAGGGGCTGGGGGTAGGAAGCATTGATGTCACAGTGGGTCAGGGGGTAGGAAGCACTGATGTCACAGAGGGGCAGGGGGTAGGAAGCACGCTGTCACAGAGGAAGCAGGGGGTAGGAATCACTGATGTCACAGAGGGGCAGGGGATATGAAGCACTGCTGTCACAGAGGGGCAGGGGGTAGGAAGCACTGATGTCACAGAGGGGAAGGGGGTAGGAGGCACTGCTGTCACAGAGGGGCAGGGGGTTGGAAGCACTGCTGTCACAGAGGGGCCGGGGGTAGGAAGCACTGATGTCACAGAGGGGAAGGGGGTAGGAGGCACTGCTGTCACAGAGGGGCAGGGGGTTGGAAGCACTGCTGTCACCGTGGGGCAGGGGGTAGGAAGCATTGATGTCACAGAGGGGCAGGGGTAGGAAGCACTGATGTCACAGAGGGGAAGGGGGTAGGAGACACTGCTGTCACAGAGGGGCAGGGGGTTGGAAGCACTGCTGTCACCGTGGGGCAGGGGGTAGGAAGCATTGATGTCACAGAGGGGCAGGGGTTTAGGAAGCACTGCTGTCACAGAGGGGCAGGGGTAGGAAGCACTGATGTCACATAGGGGCCGGGGGTAGGAAGCACTGTTATCACAGAGGGGCAGGGGGTTGGAAGCACTGATATCACAGAGGGGCAGGAGGTAGGAAGAACTGCTGTCACAGAGGGGCAGGGGGTAGGAAGCACTGCTGTCACAGAGGGGCAGGGGGAAGGAAGCACTGCTGTCACAGAGGGGCAGGGGTAGGAAGCACTGATGTCACAGAAGGGCCGGGGGTAGGAAGCACTGATGTCACAGAGGGGCAGGAAGTAGGATCACGCTGTCACAGAGGAAGCAGGGGGTAGGAATCACTGATGTCACAGAGGGGCAGGGGATAGGAAGCACTGCTGTCACAGAGGGGAAGGGGGTAGGAAGCACTGCTGTCACAGAGGGGCAGGGGGTAGGAAGCACTGCTGTCACCGTGGGGCAGGGGGTAGGAAGCATTGATGTCACAGAGGGGCAGGGGTTTAGGAAGCACTGCTGTCACAGAGGGGCAGGGGGAAGGAAGCACTGCTGTCACAGAGGGGCAGGGGTAGGAAGCACTGATGTCACATAGGGGCCGGGGGTAGGAAGCACTGTTGTCACAGAGGGGCAGGGGGTTGGAAGCACTGATATCACAGAGGGGCAGGAGGTAGGAAGAACTGCTGTCACAGAGGGGCAGGGGATAGGAAGCACTGCTATCATAGAGGGCAGGGGCAGGAAGCACTGCTGTCACATAGGGGCAGGGGTTAGGAAGCACTGCTGTGACAGAGGGGAAGGGGGTAGGAAGCACTGCTGTCACAGAGGGGCAGGGGGTAGGAAGCACTGCTGTCACAGAGGGGCAGGGGATAGGAAGCACTGCTGTCACAGAGGGGCAGGGGTAGGAAGCACTGCTGTCACAGAGGGGCAGGGGTAGGAAGCACTGCGGTCACAGAGGGGCTGGGGGTAGGAAGCACTGCTGTCAGCAAGAAGCACTGCTGTCACAGAGGGGCAGGGGGTAGGAAGCACTGCTGTCACAGAGGGGCAGGGGGTAGGAAGCACTGCTGTCACAGAGGGGCAGGGGCAGGAAGCACTGATGTCACAGAGGGGCCGAGGGTAGGAAGCACTGCTGTCACAGAGGGGCAGGGGGTAGGAAGCACTGCTGTCACAGAGGGGCAGGGGGAAGGAAGCACTGCTGTCACAGAGGGGCAGGGGATAGGAAGCACTGCTGTGACAGAGGGGAAGGGGGTAGGAAGCACTGATGTCACAGAGGGGCAGGGGATAGGAAGCACTGCTGTCACAGAGGGTCAGGGGTAGGAAGCACTGCTGTCACAGAGGGGCAGGGGAAGGAAGCACTGCGGTCACAGAGGGGCAGGGGGTAGGAAGCACTGCTGTCAGCAGGAAGCACTACTGTCACATAGGGGCAGGGGGTAGGAAGCACTGCTGTCACAGAGGGGCAGGGGTAGGAAGCACTGATGTCACAGAGGGGCCGGGGGTAGGAAGCACTGCTGTCACAGAGGGGCAGGGGCAAGGAAGCACTGCTGTCACAGAGGGGCAGGGGGAAGGAAGCACTGCTGTCACAGAGGGGCAGGGGGAAGGAAGCACTGCTGTCACAGAGGGGCAGGGGTAGGAAGCACTGATGTCACAGAGGGGCCGGGGGTAGGAAGCACTGCTGTCACAGAGGGGCAGGGGGTAGGAAGAACTGCTGTCACAGAGGGGCAGGGGGTAGGAAGCACTGCTGTCATAGAGGGCAGGGATAGAAAGCACTGCTGTCACATAGGGGCAGGGGGTAGGAAGCACTGATGTGACAGAGGGGAAGGGGGTAGGAAGCACTGATGTCACAGAGGGGCAGGGATAGGAAGCACTGCTGTCACAGAGGGGCAGGGGGTAGGAAGCACTGATGTCACAGAGGGGCATGGGTTGGAAGCACTGCGGTCACAAAGGGGCAGGGGGTAGGAAGCACTGCAGTCACAGAGGGGCAGGGGGTAGGAAGCACTGCTGTCACAGAGGGGCAGGGGATAGGAAGCACTGCTGTCACAGATGGGCAGGAGTAGGAAGCACTGCTGTCACAGAGGGGTAGGGGTAGGAAGCACTGCGATCACAGAGGAGCAGGGAGTAGGAAGCACTGCTGTCAGCAGGAAGCACTGCTGTCACAGAGGGGCAGGGGGTAGGAAGCACTTCTGTCACAGAGGGGCAGGGGGTAGGAAGCACTGCTGTCACGGAGGGGCAGGGGGTAGGAAGCAGTGCTGTCACAGAGGGGCAGGGGGTAGGAAGCAGTACTGTCACAGAGGGGCAGGGGGTAGGAAACACTGATATCACAGAGGGGCAGGAGGTAGGAAGAACTGCTGTCACAGAGAGGCAGGGGGTAGGAAGCACTGCTGTCATAGAGGGCAGGGGTAGGAAGCACTGCTGTCACATAAGGGCAGGGGATAGGAAGCACTGCTGTGACAGAGGGGAAGGGGGTAGGAAGCACTGATGTCACAGAGGGGCAGGGATTTGAAGCACTGCCGTCACAGAGGGGCAGGGGGTAGGAAGCACTGATGTCACAGAGGGGCAGGGGGTAGGAAGCACTGCTGTCACAGAAGGGCAGGGGGTAGGAAGCACTGCTGTCACAGAGGGGCAGGGGTAGGAAGCACTGCTGTCACAGAGGGACAGGGGGAAGGAAGCACTGCTGTCACAGAGGGGCAGTGGTAGGAAACACTGCTGTCACAGGTGTTGGGCAGGGGGTAGGAAGCACCGCTGTCACAGATGGGCAGGAGTAGGAAGCACTGCTGTCACAGAGGGGTAGGGGTAGGAAGCACTGCGATCACAGAGGAGCAGGGAGTAGGAAGCACTGCTGTCAGCAGGAAGCACTGCTGTCACAGAGGGGCAGGGGGTAGGAAGCACTTCTGTCACAGAGGGGCAGGGGGTAGGAAGCACTGCTGTCACGGAGGGGCAGGGGGTAGGAAGCAGTGCTGTCACAGAGGGGCAGGGGGTAGGAAGCAGTGCTGTCACAGAGGGGCAGGGGGTAGGAAACACTGATATCACAGAGGGGCAGGAGGTAGGAAGAACTGCTGTCACAGAGAGGCAGGGGGTAGGAAGCACTGCTGTCATAGAGGGCAGGGGTAGGAAGCACTGCTGTCACATAAGGGCAGGGGATAGGAAGCACTGCTGTGACAGAGGGGAAGGGGGTAGGAAGCACTGATGTCACAGAGGGGCAGGGATTTGAAGCACTGCCGTCACAGAGGGGCAGGGGGTAGGAAGCACTGATGTCACAGAGGGGCAGGGGGTAGGAAGCACTGCTGTCACAGAAGGGCAGGGGGTAGGAAGCACTGCTGTCACAGAGGGGCAGGGGTAGGAAGCACTGCTGTCACAGAGGGACAGGGGGAAGGAAGCACTGCTGTCACAGAGGGGCAGTGGTAGGAAACACTGCTGTCACAGGTGTTGGGCAGGGGGTAGGAAGCACCGCTGTCACAGAGGGGAAGGGGGTAGGAAGCACTGCTGTCACAGAGGGGCAGGGATAGGAAGCACTGCTGTCACAGAGGGGCAGAGGGTAGGAAGCACTGATGTCACAGAGGGGCATGGGAAGGAAGCACTGCGGTCACAGAGGGGCAGGGGGTAGGAAGCACTGCTGTCACAGAGGGGCAGGGGGTAGGAAGTACTGCTGTCACAGAGGGGCAGGGGATAGCAAGCACTGCTGTCACAGAGGGGCAGGGGGTAGGAAGCACTGATGTCAATTAGGGGCAGGGGGTAGGAAGCACTGCTGTCACAGAGGGGCAGGGGTAGGAAGCACTGCTGTCACAGAGGGGCAGGGGTAGGAAACACTGCGGTCACAGAGGGGCAGGGGGTAGGAAGCACTGCTGTCAGCAGGAAGCACTGCTGTCATAGAGGGCAGGGGTAGGAAGCACTGCTGTCACATAGGGGCAGGGGGTAGGAAGCACTGCTGTGACAGAGGGGAAGGGGGTAGGAAGCACTGATGTCACAGAGGGGCAGGGATAGGAAGCACTGCTGTCACAGAGGGGCAGGGGGTAGGAAGCACTGATGTCACAGAGGGGCATGGGTAGGAAGCACTGCGGTCACAGTGGGGCAGGGGGTAGGAAGCACTGCTGTCACAGAGGGGCAGGGGGTAGGAAGCACTGCTGTCACAGAGGGGCAGGGGATAGCAAGCACTGCTGTCACAGAGGGGCAGGGGTAGGAAGCACTGCTGTCACAGAGGGGCAGGGGTAGGAAGCACTGCGGTCACAGAGGGGCAGGGGGTAGGAAGCACTGCTGTCAGCAGGAAGCACTGCTGTCACAGAGGGGCAGGGGGTAGGAAGCACTGCTGTCACAGAGGGGCAGGGGGTAGGATGCAGTGCTGTCAGAGAGGGTCAGGGGGTAGGAAGCAGTGCTGTCACAGAGGTGCAGGGGGTAGGAAGCACTGCTGTCACAGAGGGACAGGGGGGAGGAAGCACTGCTGTCACAGCGGGGCAGGGGTAGGAAACACTGCTGTCACTGGTGTGGGACAGGGGGTAGTATGCACTGCTGTCACAGAGGGAAAGGGGGTAGGTAGCACTGCTGTCACAGAGGGGCAGGGGGTAGGAAGCACTGATGTCACAGAGGGGAAGGGGGTAGGAAGCACTGCTGTCACAAAAGGGCAGGGGGTAGGAAGCACTGCCGTCACAGAGGGGCTGGGGGTAGGAAGCACTGCTGTCACAGAGGGTCAGGGGAAGGAAGCACTTCTGTCACAGAGGGGCAGGGGTAGGAAGCACTGATGTCACAGAGGGTCCGGGGGTAGGAAGCACTGCTGTCACAGAGGGGCAGGGGGTAGGAAGCACTGCTGTCATAGAGGGCAGGGGTAGGAAGCACTGCTGTCACAGAGGGGCAGGGGTAGGAAGCACTGATGTCACAGAGGGGAAGGGAGTAGGAGGCACTGCTGTGACAGAGGGGCAGGGGGTAGGACGCACTGCTGTCACAGAGGGGCAGGGAGTAGGAAGCACTGCTGTCACAGAAGGGCAGGGGGTAGAAAGCACTGATGTCACAGAGGGGCAGGGGGTAGGAAGCACTGCTGACACAGAGGGTCAGGGGGAAGGAAGCACTGCTGTCACAGAGGGGCAGGGGTAGGAAGCACTGATGTCACAGAGGGGAAGGGAGTAGGAGGCACTGCTGTCACAGAGGGGCAGGGGGTTGGAAGCACTGCTGTCACCGTGGGGCAGGGGGTAGGAAGCATTGATGTCAGAGAGGGGCAGGGGGTAGGATGCACTGCTGTCACAGAGGGGCAGGGGGAAGGAAGCACTGCTGTCACAGAGGGGCAGGGGTAGGAAGCACTGATGTCACAGAGGGGCCGGGGTTAGGAATCACTGCTGTCACAGAGGGGCAGGGGGTAGGAAGCACTGATATCACAGAGGGGCAGGAGGTAGGAAGAACTGCTGTCACAGAGGGGCAGGGGGTAGGAAGCACTGCTGTCATAGAGGGCTGGGGTAGGAAGCACTGCTGTCACATAGGGGCAGGGGGTAGGAAGCACTGCTGTGACAGAGGGGAAGGGGGTAGGACGCACTGCTGTCACAGAGGGGCAGGGGGTAGCAAGCACTGATGTCACAGAGAGGCATGGGTAGGAAGCACTGCGGTCACAGAGGGGCAGGGGGTAGGAAGCACTGCTGCCACAGAGGGGCAGGGGGTAGGAAGCACTGCTGTCACAGAGGGGCAGGGGATAGGAAGCACTGCTGTCACAGAGGGGCAGGGGTAGGAAGCACTGCTGTCACAGAGGGGCAGGGGTAGGAAGCACTGCGGTCACAGAGGGGCAGGGGGTAGGAAGCACTGCGGTCACAGAGGGGCAGGGGGTAGGAAGCACTGCTGTCAGCAGGAAGCACTGCTGTCAAAGAGGGGCAGGGGGTAGGAAGCACTGCTGTCACAGAGGGGAAGGGGGTAGGAAGCAGTGCTGTCAAAGAGGGGCAGGGGGTAGGAAGCAGTGCTGTCACAGAGGGGCAGGGGGTAGGAAGCACTGCTGTCACAGAGGGACAGGGGGAAGGAAGCACTGCTGTCACAGCGGGGCAGGGGTAGGAAACACTGCTGTCACTGGTGTGGGACAGGGGGTAGGATGCACTGCTGTCACAGAGGGGAAGGGGGTAGGATGCACTGCTGTCACAGAGGGGCAGGGGGTAGGAAGCACTGATGTCACAGAAGGGCAGGGGGTAGGAAGCACTGCCATCACAGAGGGGCTGGGGGTAGGAAGCATTGATGTCACAGAGGGGCAGGGGATAGGAAGCACTGCTGTCACAGAGGGTCAGGGGGAAGGAAGCACTGCTGTCACAGAGGGGCAGGGGTAGGAAGCACTGATGTCTCAGAGGGGCAGGGGGTAGGAAGCACTGCTGTCACAGAGGGTCAGGGGGAAGGAAGCACTGCTGTCACAGAGGGGCAGGAGGTAGGAAGCACTGCTGTCATAGAGGGCAGGGGTAGTAAGCACTGCTGTCACAGAGGGACAGGGGGAAGGAAGCACTGCTGTCACAGAGGGGCAGTGGTAGGAAACACTGCTGTCACAGGTGTTGGGCAGGGGGTAGGAAGCACCGCTGTCACAGAGGGGAAGGGGGTAGGAAGCACTGCTGTCACAGAGGGGCAGGGATAGGAAGCACTGCTGTCACAGAGGGGCAGAGGGTAGGAAGCACTGATGTCACAGAGGGGCATGGGAAGGAAGCACTGCGGTCACAGAGGGGCAGGGGGTAGGAAGCACTGCTGTCACAGAGGGGCAGGGGGTAGGAAGTACTGCTGTCACAGAGGGGCAGGGGATAGCAAGCACTGCTGTCACAGAGGGGCAGGGGGTAGGAAGCACTGATGTCAATTAGGGGCAGGGGGTAGGAAGCACTGCTGTCACAGAGGGGCAGGGGTAGGAAGCACTGCTGTCACAGAGGGGCAGGGGTAGGAAACACTGCGGTCACAGAGGGGCAGGGGGTAGGAAGCACTGCTGTCAGCAGGAAGCACTGCTGTCATAGAGGGCAGGGGTAGGAAGCACTGCTGTCACATAGGGGCAGGGGGTAGGAAGCACTGCTGTGACAGAGGGGAAGGGGGTAGGAAGCACTGATGTCACAGAGGGGCAGGGATAGGAAGCACTGCTGTCACAGAGGGGCAGGGGGTAGGAAGCACTGATGTCAGAGAGGGGCATGGGTAGGAAGCACTGCGGTCACAGTGGGGCAGGGGGTAGGAAGCACTGCTGTCACAGAGGGGCAGGGGGTAGGAAGCACTGCTGTCACAGAGGGGCAGGGGATAGCAAGCACTGCTGTCACAGAGGGGCAGGGGTAGGAAGCACTGCTGTCACAGAGGGGCAGGGGTAGGAAGCACTGCGGTCACAGAGGGGCAGGGGGTAGGAAGCACTGCTGTCAGCAGGAAGCACTGCTGTCACAGAGGGGCAGGGGGTAGGAAGCACTGCTGTCACAGAGGGGCAGGGGGTAGGATGCAGTGCTGTCAGAGAGGGTCAGGGGGTAGGAAGCAGTGCTGTCACAGAGGTGCAGGGGGTAGGAAGCACTGCTGTCACAGAGGGACAGGGGGGAGGAAGCACTGCTGTCACAGCGGGGCAGGGGTAGGAAACACTGCTGTCACTGGTGTGGGACAGGGGGTAGTATGCACTGCTGTCACAGAGGGAAAGGGGGTAGGTAGCACTGCTGTCACAGAGGGGCAGGGGGTAGGAAGCACTGATGTCACAGAGGGGAAGGGGGTAGGAAGCACTGCTGTCACAAAAGGGCAGGGGGTAGGAAGCACTGCCGTCACAGAGGGGCTGGGGGTAGGAAGCACTGCTGTCACAGAGGGTCAGGGGAAGGAAGCACTTCTGTCACAGAGGGGCAGGGGTAGGAAGCACTGATGTCACAGAGGGTCCGGGGGTAGGAAGCACTGCTGTCACAGAGGGGCAGGGGGTAGGAAGCACTGCTGTCATAGAGGGCAGGGGTAGGAAGCACTGCTGTCACAGAGGGGCAGGGGTAGGAAGCACTGATGTCACAGAGGGGAAGGGAGTAGGAGGCACTGCTGTGACAGAGGGGCAGGGGGTAGGACGCACTGCTGTCACAGAGGGGCAGGGAGTAGGAAGCACTGCTGTCACAGAAGGGCAGGGGGTAGAAAGCACTGATGTCACAGAGGGGCAGGGGGTAGGAAGCACTGCTGACACAGAGGGTCAGGGGGAAGGAAGCACTGCTGTCACAGAGGGGCAGGGGTAGGAAGCACTGATGTCACAGAGGGGAAGGGAGTAGGAGGCACTGCTGTCACAGAGGGGCAGGGGGTTGGAAGCACTGCTGTCACCGTGGGGCAGGGGGTAGGAAGCATTGATGTCAGAGAGGGGCAGGGGGTAGGATGCACTGCTGTCACAGAGGGGCAGGGGGAAGGAAGCACTGCTGTCACAGAGGGGCAGGGGTAGGAAGCACTGATGTCACAGAGGGGCCGGGGTTAGGAATCACTGCTGTCACAGAGGGGCAGGGGGTAGGAAGCACTGATATCACAGAGGGGCAGGAGGTAGGAAGAACTGCTGTCACAGAGGGGCAGGGGGTAGGAAGCACTGCTGTCATAGAGGGCTGGGGTAGGAAGCACTGCTGTCACATAGGGGCAGGGGGTAGGAAGCACTGCTGTGACAGAGGGGAAGGGGGTAGGAAGCACTGCTGTCACAGAGGGGCAGGGGGTAGCAAGCACTGATGTCACAGAGAGGCATGGGTAGGAAGCACTGCGGTCACAGAGGGGCAGGGGGTAGGAAGCACTGCTGCCACAGAGGGGCAGGGGGTAGGAAGCACTGCTGTCACAGAGGGGCAGGGGATAGGAAGCACTGCTGTCACAGAGGGGCAGGGGTAGGAAGCACTGCTGTCACAGAGGGGCAGGGGTAGGAAGCACTGCGGTCACAGAGGGGCAGGGGGTAGGAAGCACTGCGGTCACAGAGGGGCAGGGGGTAGGAAGCACTGCTGTCAGCAGGAAGCACTGCTGTCAAAGAGGGGCAGGGGGTAGGAAGCACTGCTGTCACAGAGGGGCAGGGGGTAGGAAGCAGTGCTGTCAAAGAGGGGCAGGGGGTAGGAAGCAGTGCTGTCACAGAGGGGCAGGGGGTAGGAAGCACTGCTGTCACAGAGGGACAGGGGGAAGGAAGCACTGCTGTCACAGCGGGGCAGGGGTAGGAAACACTGCTGTCACTGGTGTGGGATAGGGGGTAGGATGCACTGCTGTCACAGAGGGGAAGGGGGTAGGAAGCACTGCTGTCACAGAGGGGCAGGGGGTAGGAAGCACTGATGTCACAGAAGGGCAGGGGGTAGGAAGCACTGCCATCACAGAGGGGCTGGGGGTAGGAAGCATTGATGTCACAGAGGGGCAGGGGATAGGAAGCACTGCTGTCTCAGAGGGGCAGGGGGTAGGAAGCACTGCTGTCACAGAGGGTCAGGGGGAAGGAAGCACTGCTGTCACAGAGGGGCAGGAGGTAGGAAGCACTGCTGTCATAGAGGGCAGGGGTAGGAAGCACTGCTGTCGCAGAGGGGCAGGCGTAGGAAGCACTGATGTCACAGATGGGCATGGGTAGGAAGCACTGCTGTCACCGAGGGGCAGGGGATAGGAGGCACTGCTGTCACAGAGGGGCAGGGGTAGGAAGCACTGCTGTCACAGAGGGGCAAGGGTAGGAAGCACTGCGGTCACAGAGGGGCAGGGGTAGGAAGCACTGCGGTCACAGAGGGGCAGGGGGTAGGAAGCACTGCTGTCACAGAGGGACAGGGGGTAGGAAGCACTGCTGTCACAGAGGGACAGGGGGTAGGAAGCACTGATGTCACAGAGGGGCAAGGGGTAGGACGCACTGCTTTCACAGAGGGGCAGGGTGTAGGAAGCACTGATGTCACAGAGGGCAGGGGGTAGGAAGCACTGATGTCACAGAGGGGCCGGGGGTTAGAAAGCACTGCTGTCACAGAGGGACAGGGGGTAGGAAGCACTGCTGTCACAGAGGGACAGGGGGTAGGAAGCACTGATGTCACAGAGGGGCAAGGGGTAGGACGCACTGCTTTCACAGAGGGGCAGGGTATAGGAAGCACTGATGTCACAGAGGGACAGGGGGTAGGAAGCACTGCTGTCACAGAGGGACAGGGGGTAGGAAACACTGCTGTCACAGAGGGGCAGGGGTAGGAAACACTGCTGTCACTGGTGTGGGACAGGGGGTAGGATGCACTGCTGTCACAGAGGGGAAGGGGGTGGGAAGCACTGCTGTCACAGAGGGGCAGGGGGTAGGAAGCACTGATGTCACAGAGGGGAAGGGGGTAGGAAGCACTGCTGTCACAGAAGGGCAGGGGGTAGGAAGCACTGCCGTCACAGAGGGGCTGGGGGTAGGAAGCACTGCTGTCACAGAGGGGCAGGGGGTAGGAAGCACTGCTGTCATAGAGGGCAGGGGTAGGAAGCACTGCTTTCATAGAGGGGCAGGGGTAGGAAGCACTGATGTCACAGAGGGGCATGGGTAGGAAGCACTGCTGTCACCGAGGGGCAGGGGATAGGAAGCACTGCTGTCACAGAGGGGCAGGGGTAGGAAGCACTTCTGTCACAGAGGGGCAGGGGTAGGAAGCACTGCGGTCACAGAGGGGCAGGGGGTTGGAAGCACTGATGTCGCAGAGGGGCATGGGTAGGAAGCACCGCTTTCACAGATGGGCAGGGGGTAGGAAGCACTGCTGTCACAGAGGGACAGGGGGTAGGAAGCACTGCTGTCACAGAGGGACAGGGGGTAGGAAGCACTGATGTCACAGAGGGGCAAGGGGTAGGATGCACTGCTTTCACAGAGGGGCAGGGTGTAGGAAGCACTGATGTCACAGAGGGCAGGGGGTAGGAAGCACTGATGTCACAGAGGGGCAAGGGGTAGGAAGAACTTTCTCTCACCTGGTTGATGTAAGCACTTGCAGGCAGTGGATACTGAATCCCATTCATTGTGATGATAATATCAGGCAGGGAACTGACAGAATCACAGGCTACAGTGTACTGAGCAAAAGAGAGTACAGAGTGAGGAGAGAAACATGAGAGCACAGAGTGATAAGAGAGACATCAGCGCACAGAGTGAGGAGAGAGACATAAATGCACAGTGTGAGGAGAGAGAGACATGAGAGCGCGGTGTTAGGCGAGAGACATGAGAGCACAGTGTAACGGTGAAGGGGTTAACCAGCTCACTAATAAATGTTCAGCCCACTTGGTTACCCTTGATCCGTGTGTTGAGGTCATAGAGTGTCAGCTCTTGGAACCAGATGTCAGAAATGCATTACTGTGACTGTGTGCAAATTATGTGACATTAAAGATTTATTTGTCTTTTGCCATTTCTGGGGTGCTGGGACCGGGAGATTTCTGGGCTGTACGTTTCAGGGTGGGTTTGCCAGAGAAAGTCTTTACAGAATGTGTCTATGTATCGGGGTTCCGGAGTTATGGGATACCCCAAAAATGTTGGATCTGGGAATCGAGTGAGATCCTCGGATGCAGCCAAGCACATTGCTCTGGGCAAACACGGACTCCGAAAATGTTCTTGCGACTCACCGCTAGGATCCCTGCTGCAGCATCAACCAAACAAGGTAAATGGGCATGAAGGGGTTAATGTATACCTACAACCATAAATGGGGTCCATAGTATAAGGAGGGGTGTCCAGATACATGCCCAGGTACCTTGAATTGGTAAAGGGGTTAAGGGGCTGCTCCAGCTATGTGATAAAGCTGAGAGTGATTTCTTGTGTGTAAATTTTTTTTAAAGTTATTTTCTAAAATGTGCGAAGAATGAGGCTAGTGAGTGTAGGCAGTATATCCCCTCTCTCCATCCCTGACACCAGAATAGGGACTTGCACATTTTATCACACAAGATACAGGACACAGTGTATTTTATTAAAGGGTTATGTTTAATAGGTATATGACTGATAACCTGTGAATGAACTGCGGGATTTCCAAGTCATGTATTCTGAGGGACCAGATGGCTACCAAGCTTGGTGCCTATGGGTCTGTGCGATGTCCGGACTTGAAAGCATATGGGATGCCAAGGTGTTAGACCAGCAGCAGTACTGCAGTTCTGCTTTAGTACCAGCATCCTGGCTAACACAGGGCTATCTGGCCACCATTTGCCAGAGCCCAGACTCTGTGAAGCCTGGACAGTGGGTGGGCTCAGTATGCAAAGAAGCAGAGGTGCCAGGTTGGCGCATGCCCCTTTACAGACTGAAAAAAGGTGCCCTCCCAGCTTTACAATACCGGCAAATCGATGATTGGCTGGCAGGAGAATTCCCACGCTCTGATAGGTTGTAAAGGCTGGTGAATGAGACCATGAAAACCCAGGGGACTTGCAGCCAATCAGGAGTGCAGATTCCAAGCGCTAAACCAACAGCAGCAAATTCAGCGGTGCTCTGTACTGAATAGACGCGAGCCGGCTTCAAGGATTTTGACTCAATAATTCTTCTAAGTCCCACTTGTGAAGAACATAGCGGTCGCGTCTGGCATTGCGCTGAAATCAGTTCCAGGACTTTCGTGAGTACCTCCCGGCCATTGGAAAGGGCTCCAACTGAAGTCACTTTTGTGAATTTCATTTAAAGGACAAGTTTATTCGTTAGCCTCCTTCCCAGTAAGTGTGTTAACTGTGCAAATTGTGTTACATTGTGTGTATGTCTTTTCCTGAAATAAATTACAATTTATTTTACCTCCTTGCTTTGCTCAATCAATAATTCCGATATAAAAAGGTGTTGATAAAACTGGTCTCCCGCAACACACAATGTGAGGAGAGAGAGAGAGACATGAGAGCACAGTGTGAGGAGAGAGAGAGAGACATGAGAGCACAGTGTGAGGAGAGAGAAAGAGACATGAGAGCGCAGTGTGAGGAGAGAGAGACATGAGAGCGCAGTGTGAGGAGAGAGAAAGAGACATGAGAGCACAGTGTGAGGAGAGAGAGAGACATGAGAGCACAGTGTGAGGAGAGAGAAAGAGAGAGAGACATGAGAGCACAATGTGAGAAGAGAGAAAGAGAGAGAGACATGAGAGCACAATGAGACAGACATGAGAGCGTAGTGTGAGGAGAGAGAGACATGAGAGCGTAGTGTGAGGAGAGAGAGACATGAGAGCACAGTGTGAGGAGAGAGAAAGAGAGAGAGACATGAGAGCACAATGTGAGAAGAGAGACATGAGAGGGCAGTGTGAGGAGAGAGAGAGAGAGAGAGACATGAGAGCGCAGTGTGAGGAGAGAGACATGAGAGCACAGTGTGAGGAGAGAGAAAGAGAGAGAGACATGAGAGCACAATGTGAGAAGAGAGACATGAGAGGGCAGTGTGAGGAGAGAGAGAGAGACATGAGAGCACAGTGTGAGGAGAGAGAAAGAGAGAGAGACATGAGAGCACAGTGTGAGAAGAGAGACATGAGAGGGCAGTGTGAGGAGAGAGAGAGAGACATGAGAGCACAGTGTGAGGAGAGAGAAAGAGAGAGAGACATGAGAGCGCAGTGTGAGAAGAGAGACATGAGAGGGCAGTGTGAGGAGAGTGAGACACATGAGAGCGCAGTGTGAGGAGAGTGAGAGACATGAGAGCACAGTGTGAGGAGAGAGAAAGAGAGAGACATGAGAGCACAATGAGACAGACATGAGAGCATAGTGTGAGGAGAGAGAGACATGAGAGCGTAGTGTGAGGAGAGAGAGACATGAGAGCACAGTGTGAGGAGAGAGAGACATGAGAGCACAGTGTGAGGAGAGTGAGAGACATGAGAGTGCAGTGTGAGGAGAGAGAAAGAGAGAGAGACATGAGAGCGCAGTGTGAGAAGAGAGACATGAGAGCGCAGTGTGAGGAGAGAGAGAGACATGAGAGCACAGTGTGAGGAGAGAGAGAGACATGAGAGTGCAGTGTGAGAAGAGAGAGACATGAGAGCGCAGTGTGAGAAGAGAGACATGAGAGCGCAGTGTGAGGAGAGAGAGAGACATGAGAGCACAGTGTGAGGAGAGAGAGAGAGACATGAGAGCACAGTGTGAGGAGAGTGAGAGACATGAGAGTGCAGTGTGAGAAGAGAGAGACATGAGAGCGCAGTGTGAGAAGAGAGACATGAGAGCGCAGTGTGAGGAGAGAGAGAGACATGAGAGCACAGTGTGAGGAGAGAGAGACATGAGAGCACAGTGTGAGGAGAGTGAGAGACATGAGAGTGCAGTTTGAGGAGAGAGAAAGAGAGAGAGACATGAGAGCACAATGAGACAGACATGAGAGCGTAGTGTGAGGAGAGAGAGACATGAGAGCGTAGTGTGAGGAGAGAGAGACATGAGAGCACAGTGTGAGGAGAGAGAGAGACATGAGAGCGCAGTGTGAGGAGAGTGAGAGACATGAGAGCACAGTGTGAGGAGAGAGAGACATGAGAGCGCAGTGTGAGGAGAGAGAGAGAGACATGAGAGCACAGTGTGAGGAGAGTGAGAGACATGAGAGCGTAGTGTGAGGAGAGAGAGACATGAGAGCGTAGTGTGAGGAGAGAGACATGAGAGCACAGTGTGAGGAGAGAGAGAGACATGAGAGTGCAGTGTGAGGAGAGAGAGAGAGACATGAGAGCGTAGTGTGAGGAGTGAGAGACATGAGAGCACAGTGTGAGGAGAGAGAGACATAGAGCGCAGTGTAAGGAGAGAGAGAGAGAGACATGAGAATGCAGTGTCAGGAGAGAGAGAGACATGAGAGCGCACTGGGAGGAGAGAGACATCACAGTGCAGTGTGTGGAGAGAGAGACATGAGAGCACAGTAGGAGGAGAGAGATAGACATGAGAGTGCAGTGTGAGGAGAGAGATAGACATGAGAGTGCAGTGTGAGGAGAGAGATAGACATGAGAGTGCAGTGTGAGGAGAGAAACACATGAGAGTGTAGTGTGAGGAGAGAGAGAGAGAGAGACATGAGAGCGCAGTGTGAGGAGAGAGAGAGAGACATGAGAGCACAGTGTGAGGAGAGTGAGAGACATGAGAATGCAGTGTGAGGAGAGAGAGAGACATGAGAGCGCAGTGTGAGGAGAGAGAGAGAGACATGAGAGCACAGTGTGAGGAGAGAGAGAGAGACATGAGAGCACAGTGTGAGGAGAGAGACATGAGAGCGCAGTGTGAGGAGAGAGAGACATGAGAGCGCAGTGTGAGGAGAGAGACATGAGAGCGCAGTGTGAGGAGAGAGAGAGACATGAGAGCACAGTGTAAGGAGAGTGAGAGACATGAGAGCGCAGTGTGAGGAGAGAGAGAGACATGAGAGCGCCGTGTGAGGAGAGAGAGAGACATGAGAGCGCAGTGTGAGGAGAGAGAGAGACATGAGAGCGCCGAGTGAGGAGAGAGGGACATGAGAGCGCAGTGTGAGGAGAGAGAGAGACATGAGAGCACAGTGTGAGGAGAGAGAGACATGAGAGCGCAGTGTGAGGAGAGTGAGAGACATGAGAATGCAGTGTGAGGAGAGAGAGACATGAGAGCGCAGTGTGAGGAGAGAGAGAGAGAGACATGCGAATGCATTGTGAGGAGAGAGAGACATGAGAGCGCAGTGTGAGGAGAGAGACATGAGAGCGCAGTGTGAGGAGAGGGAGACATGAGAGCGCAGTGTGAGGAGAGGGAGACATGAGAGCGCAGTGTGAGGAGAGTGAGAGAGACATGAGAGCGCAGTGTGAGGAGAGAGAGACATGAGAGCGCAGTGTAAGAAGAGAGACCTGAGAGCGCAGTTTGAGGACATAGAGAGAGACATGAGAGCGCAATGTGAGGAGATAGAGAGGAGAGCATAGTGTTGGGAGAGAGACATGAGAGCGCAGTGCGAGGAGACAGAGTCATGAGAGTGCAGTGTGAGGAGAAAGAGAGATATGAAAGTCTAGTGTGAGGAGAGAGAGAGCGCAGTGTGAGGAGAGAGATTCATGAGAGCGCAGTGTGAGGAAAGAGACAGACACTGAGACAGACAAGAATTAAGAGCGCAGTGGGATGAGAGAGGCACACAAGAAATTAGAGTGCATTGGTATGAGTGACACACACAGGTATAGACAATACATTTAAGTGCAGTGGGATGAGAGAGACACCAGGAAAGATTTTACTCCTCTCTCTCATTTTTTCCTCCTCAAGATACGCCCTTTCTTACTCGACTGCTAAAACTCTGACTCAGGCCCTCATTCTCTCCCGTCTTGATTACTGTAACCTCCTGCTGTCCGGCCTTCCTGCCTCTCACCTGTCTCCCCTACAATCTATCCTAAACTCTGCTGCCAGAGTCACTCTACTCTTTCCTAGATCTGTCTCAGCGCCTTCCCTGCTGAAATCCCTCTCCTGGCTTCCAATCAAATCCCACATCTCACACTCCATTCTCCTCCTCACTTTTACGGCTATACAGTACACTCTTCTGCCCCTCCTTACATCTCAGCCCCAATATCTCACTATACCCTTCTCTGCCCCTTCTTACAGTACATCTCACACTAATATCTCAATATACACTCATCTTCTGGATATAAGCCCTGCAAGGTGTATGGTAACTGTGTATCTGTAATTTACTCATAAGGGAGAGTAATCCCATAATCCCATAATCCATATCAATCGATTCACAGTAAAGGCTGCATAATTTTAAACTGTGTGGATGTTTATTATTGTGTCCTGTGAGGGGCTGCTCCGCCCTGCTGGGATCCCACACAGGTGGAGGCACTGCACCAGAGTCAGTGATACACCCCAGGCTCTCTGTGTGTGTGAGTGTGGCTGTGAGTGTGTGTGTGTGTGTGTGTGTGTGTGTGTGTGTGTGTGTGTGTGTGTGTGTGTGTGTGTGTGTGTGTGTGTGTGTGTGTGTGTGTGTGTGTGTGTGTGTGTGTGTGTGTGTGTGTGTGTGTGTGTGTGTGTGTGTGTGTGTGTGTGTGTGTGTGTTGCTCTGTGGCTCTGTGTGTGTGTGGCCTGTGTGTGTGTGTGGCACTGTGTCTCATTGTCATGGCAACGGGATGCGTCACATGATGTAATTTGTTTTATAAATATTTTTTTAATGTGTCCCGGTTTTTCAGTTTGAAAATCTGGTCACCCTACATATAGTGTCCTGCACGGGGTTATCCCACACTGTTAGGATCCCATGCAGGTGGAGGCGCTGTCACCCAACGGATCATGTACACCACAGGCTCCCAGCAGCGGAGGTTCAGGCCTCCTGTGAGCCACAGGTAATGCACCACACATGCCGTAGCTGCCATATCTCCCAGGGGGTGGGGGAAAGTGCGCTACACATACATATACATACATTGGACAGAGCCACACATACATACAGATATAGCCTGGCCTTCCAGCAGCTATTTCTTTTTGTGGGCCTTTCCTCTGTCAGTCCTGTTAGTGCAGGCATTGGAAAGGTTAATCCCTTCAGTTGGCCTGTATGTGTATTTCATCCTTGAATATTGTATCAGTATTCAAGGGCAGGCTTAGCAACTCTGAGGCTGTCAATCTAAGGGGTGGATAGTGGTTGGAATGCCCCCTGCTGTGTGTGGGCCAATCTGTATCCGGCTCTGGCTTGTAATGAGTCAGCGTTAGAGACACTCCCCACGGATGTTCAATTTGGGACATGCCTCCTAAATTATCAGTTGTGATCTGAAGGAGAAGAAGAGAGACAGACAAAGACAGTCTCTCCCTTCTCCTCCCCTTGCTGGGATGGGGGAAGGGGAAAGCTATATACTAGTTAGACAGGGATCTGTTCTAAGAGCACATATATGCAGTTTTGGAAATATGTGACTGTCTACTCTCTGAGCTGGAGCTGATGGCTGAATAAAATACAGAAAAGACATTGCTGTGTGGATTCCTGTCTCTGGTTGTGAAGGAGTGTCAGTGGGGGTCCATCCCCTGAAGATCTACTGGGGATCCTCACTGGCTGGAGGCACTACACCATCAGGAGATACCAAGATCAAGGTAATCTGTCCCTGTTCCCTGTCCTGGTTCTCCCCACACCACCGCGGAGCCCTCAGCCCTCCTGTTGCCTGCAGGTTGCAGCACCACTACACCTGAAAGTAGCCAGAGTCACTTAGGGGGGGGGGGTTATGATAAAAGGGTTACACATACATACACAATACATGGGGGCAGAGCCACACATACATAAGTACATACATACGTACATACATACATATGGACAGAGACATACATACATACATACATAGGGACAGAGCCACACATACTGTACATATACATACATTCATTGGGACAGAGCTACTCATACATAAATACATACATACATATGTAGCACACTTTTCCCCACCCCCTGGGACATAGGGCAGCTATGGTGTGTGTGGTGCTTTACCTGTGGCTCACAGGTCTGAACCTCTGCCGCTGGGAGCCAGGGTTGTTCCTGATTCGAAAGGTATGCTGGGCCTGTCATGAACCAGGTCACACGGGAGAGGTGTGTCCCCAAATTCTCAAATATAAACAGTGGCAACAGGAGCAACATAATGATTATTATCTCCCACAGATGCAAAAACATGCGACGCGTTTTGAGCACAAGAAAGATGTGCAAAGGTTCATCACAGAGTTAGAAGTTTCTCAGCAAGAGGCTCGCGCGCTTAAAGCAGAGCTGGAATTCTCACGCCATGAGGTCTATGGTCGCAGCACAGAGCTGGATACATTGAAGGAAACCTATGAGAATGCCCTGAGTAATTTAGAGACTGTAAAGCGAGAAAATGTAAGTCTGACACAGAAAAATTCAGACTTGACTGACCAGATCAGTGAAGGTGATAAGCAGCTTCATCAAGCAGGAAAAGTGGAGAAGCAATTGGTCCAGCAAACGTTAGAAGTGCAGGAAGCACTGCAGAATGCAGAGAGGGTGCAACATGTCTTCCTGGAGCAGCACACACAAGCAGCACACCTTATGCACAGCCAGCTGCAAGAGCTACCTGCAAGTCTGCAAGCAGCCAAGGAGAAGCAGCGAGTTCTACAGGAAGCAAGTGACCAAGCCACTAGCCAAATACAAGTGCTACAGGAACGGCTGAGTACCCAGTATGTCCCCACAGAGCAGCATGAGGAGCTGAAGGCACGCTGCACACCACAAGAACATCGCTGAGGGCAGAGCTTAGAAACCAGGTGACTCTGTATGAGTGGGAGTATGAAAAGGTCCAGGGACTGGAGCAAGAGTTGGAGAAGCAGAGAGACTGCTCCATCCCTATGAGTTAGTATGCCAAGGAGAAAGAGACCTGGAAAACAGAAGAAGCGGCGATCCTGATGACAAAAACTGCAGAGCTCCAAAAGATGAAGGAGATGGTGATGCAAACCCAGAGCAAGCACTGGGAAGTGGTGAAGGCCCTGAGAGGGGACTGGCAGGATCAGATAGAAGAGCTGCAGATGCAGATGGCTGAGCGCGTGATACAGCGTGGCGAGAGAGAGGAGGTGTCCGTCTGTCAGGTGGCCTCCCTGACATTGCGCTATGAAACCGAGATGGCCGATATCTACAAGCGGCTGAGAGTGTCTGGCTGCAGCTGGAGCTGGACAATGTCCGGGAGGAGCACCAGCAGCTGCAGGTCAAGAATAGAGAAAAGGAAACAGAGTTAAACCTTGCTCTGAATCATCTGACAGATGTGTAATCGTGACTCAACTTCAAAGAAGCTGAACTAGCAGCCACACTGAGTTGGAAAAGACATACAGTATAGAAGGACAGCTTCAAGACTTGAGGAAGGACCTGGAGTCTGAGTGTGCTGGCCGCAAGATGGCAGAGAAACAAAAGCGTGACCTGGGGGAGGAGCTCGAGGCTCTGAAGACTGAGCGGGATGCTACGTTGGACTCTACTGCTGCCCAGCAGGAGGTTTCTCAGCTGAATTTGGAGAAAAGGGTATTGGCCCAGTCCAAGCGTCTGTATCCCACAGAAATTAATGCCTGTGAAGAAGGGAACAATATATGAATTGTAACTCTGATTATATAATCTACCTCCTTGAATGCCCGTGTGGGCTACAATATGTGGGAAAGACAACAAGAGCGATCAAGACACGCATCTTAGAACATCTAAGTAATATTAGACGCGGTGTCGAGAGACATAATGTTTCTAAGCACTTTTCTAACTTCCACAACTCCAGTACACAAGGGCTAAAATTTACTGCTATAGAGCATGTTGCACAGCATTGGAGAGGGCGGGATAGAGACTTAGACTTGAGCAAAAGAGAGATGAATTGGGTACATAGACTCAATACTCTAATGCCTAATGGTCTGAATGTAGACTTTGAAATCACACCTTTCCTTTAGTCACTGTGATTGCACTTTTTGTCTAAACATATATCTGCCTTATACTAATATTTTATCTATATATTTATACATTTTATACATTTTAAGTATTACAGACATACCCCGGTTTAAGGACACTCACTTTAAGTACACTCGCGAGTAAGTACGTATCGCTCAATAGGCAAACGGCAGCTCACGCATGCGCCTGTGAGCACGTCCTGAAAAGCAATACTGTCTCCCTACCTGTACTGAAGCTGTGCGCAAGCGGGGAGACTATAGAGCCTGTTACAAATGCGTTATTTACATCAGTTATGCACGTATATGACGATTGCAGTATAGTACATGCATCGATAAGTGGGAAAAAGGTAGTGCTTCACTTTAAGTACATTTTCACTTTACATACATGCTCCGGTCCCATTGTGTACGTTAATGCGGGGTATGCCTGTATATGCTGTTCCAAGTCTGTTATTTTTTGACTCATATCCCCTTTACTAATCAATGTTTCTTTTCTCTCTCCCCCTTCCCCAATCTCTTTTCGCCGATACCCCCTCATCAACTGAGTTTTATAAAATGAATATTTTTATAATATCATATTTTTAATATATATTTTCAATATACATTTTTCTGGAGTTAATAAATTTAATAAATTTATGTAATATATTTTATGCTCCGTATTTTTGGACCACAGAGATTATGTACCCTTTATGGGGAGAACCTGTGTGTAATTAATTATTTAATTAATTGAGTGTTTCTAATTATTCACCTAATTGTGTATACTATTTAACAACAACCCACTGGGGACGTAATTATTGCTCCTGAGGAAGCTGTGGTACACAGCGATACGCGTTGAGCCGAGTTAGCAGAGTAGCAGCACAGCTGAATTGCAGTCTGGCTAGCTATTCCATCCCCGGAGGCACAGTGTTGGTACGGCGATCCCATCATCCCCTCATCTATCCGCTCCAACCGGAAGTCGTCACCCCAAGGCCCGGACGTGACGACAGACGCTCTTCATCCGTGACCGGACGAGGGGGCACCCTCGAGGAGGGATACCGAAGGGACTGGAGTTTCCATCTGCCGATTTACCATACCTACTGCCTCAAGTAAAATCTTATGTGATCTTGTCCGTATATCACATTGTGAGTACATGTCTTATACTTTTTATCTATAAAGTCTGGTGTTATCTGGTCAACACTATGGTTTCCCTCTATTCCTGCATGATTGCGTGTATCTGACTGGAAGTTGAGGTCTTCGTGAATATACCATCCAGCCTGATATCAGTGTTCACTGTTGCGTGCTGCGGTCACATCCACCTGCCACGGCAAGTTGAAGTTTCCAAGAACCATCTTTAAACCACTTGCTGTTTTTTACCTTACTTGTTGTAAGTAGGTCATCTATAAGAGCCAAGTTATCTTATTGATAATCACGTTTTAGTTAACCCACTGCACTATGATATTTTATGTGTTTTTTTCTGGGTGTTCCTGATGACATCGCTCCCTTCTTGCCCTGGATCCTAACTGTGAAGACAAGGGTACAGTGAGAGCTGGGGACACCTGAGCAAGTGAGGTGCTCCAGGAAGCGTGACTGCAATACCTTGCAGTACTACAGTCTACTTTCCACAAGGCACGGAATGGGAAGAACAAGGTGTGATGTAGTAGCACAGTAAGAAATCAGTTGTACTGCAGTACCCATGGGACCCAAAGGGTCTGTGAAGAGACAGTCTAGAATGGGACTGAAGTGTGTCCGTGATCGTAAGACGGGAAAGACCTCACAGGTTATCCAGCAACACTCCCAACGGAGTAAGTTAAGGGGTCAAAAAAGAAAGGCCCAAGCCTACGAGCCTGCTGACTGTAATAATGAGGTGCCATGGGGTTAATAAGAATCTCACCCAAATTGAAGTTCTGAAGATAAATGGTGTGAAACCTAACACTGAAGGTACGCTGATGGAAAAAGGTCCAAAAGCCACCACCGCTAAAGCGGAGTCGCTGTCTTCACAAGAGAAGGCCAAACATTCACTGGCAAGTGAACGCAATGAGCTGACCGAGGTCAAGGCTCTTCTACATGGTAAGGGAGACTCTGAGTCAAAGAGGAAGAAGGCAGAGATGTATCTTCAGGATATGCTGATCAAGGTTACAGAGTGGCACAGAGTCCTGGAAGAGAGAGCTGATAGACAGCAGGATGCTCGGGAACCTTTGCAAAAGGGGACACAACAAAGGCGAAGCTTCAACCCTAGACTCAGGCCAACACAAGATAAAGAGGTAGCGAAGGACCAGTCTGCAGGCCCAGAAGACCTGGTAATTGTCCCGAAGGGAAATATTTTCAACTGGAAGACTAGGAAAAGACAGAAAAGAGAGGATATCTTTGGTGTGGGTGCACCGTAATTGTGCACTGGTCGCTCACTCCAGTAGGAATTGACTGGGGGGTGAGGATATGTGATAGTCACTAAATCAGTAGACTGGAATGGAGGATATGTGTACCTGCCAGCACTCAACAAGTTAACCTACTGCATGCACCTGCAGCCTAATTAAACAGGATTCCTGAGAAACTGCTTTACTCCACAGAGAGAGGGGGAGTGGAAGTTCTCCCAGCTGGGGAGAGTCTGGCTGTATCGGAACCTATGACTGGAAGAAGCAGGCCTGTGGGGTCCAACTGGGAACCACACCAAGGATAAAGACAAGGACTAACAGATAAGAGAAAACCCTTTATTTGTTTTAAAGGGGCAGTAGCCCCAATGTTTAGTGGCAAATAAACCACTATAGTTAAAACTTAACACAGCGTCTAGCGTCTTACTGACCCTGCCGCGAGGCTGTCCTGCCACAATACATACATAGGGACAGGGATATACATACATACATACATACATACATACATACATACATACATACATACATACATACATAAGGACAGAGCCATACATACATACGGACAGGGACATACATACATACATACATACACATATACAGTGGCGGATGCCTTTAGCCTCCTGCGGCTTTTTCCTCGCGATTTTAAAAATCGCGGGCTGATACGGTCTGATGGGGGCCGTTTTCGGCGCCTGCGGGCATTTCAATTGTTTAGCGCTATGCGCTTTCATTGTCTAGCGCTATTAGCGCTATCAGCTGGTTTCGGGCCGCGCAGAGAAGGCCTGTGAGATTCGGAAAACATGCCCGCATTTTTACGGGTAAGCAGGAGGTTTAAAGGGGCCGCGACAGTACTGTACATACATAGGGACAGAGCCATACATACATACATACATATAATGAGTGGTGAGCCTTGATTGCAAAATGGAGAACTTTGTAGGTAATTTGACGTTTTATGGTAAGTCGGGAGGGAAGTCTTTGTATTTACAATACGTTGGAAAATAAGCAAACTAGATGGGACTAATGGTTCTGACCTGCTTTCTAATTGTATGTTCTTATATTGTGTTACTGTCCATCACGTATGCTATTTTGTATTACGTTATGTCGTGCGTTATCTTCTTTGACTTCTTTATCACCTTGTAGTGTGTATTGTTATGCTATATTGTGATGTCTATAAGTCCCGCGTATTAGGGTTAGAGTTAGGGTTAGGGTTAGGGTTGACACTTAGGATTATGTTCTCACCTTGTAGTGTGTATTGTTATGCTATATTGTTTTGTCATATTATATTGTGATGTCTATAAGTCCATATTTGTCTGTTTTACCACAGACATAATAAAATGTATTGTTGAGTTTTGTGCTATTTTGTTTTGTTGTGTTATATTCTGTTCTACAGAGTTTTGTGTGGTGTTGTGATATATACCAGTCCATATTCGTCTGCTGCTGCCCCGATGGCTCTTTGTATGCCTCTAATTGCCTCTGGGTGTCCGGCAATCACAGACGTCCCTGTGTCCACGATAGAATCGCATCCATCACTGCACGCAATGACCTGTCCATCCAATGTGATACTACGAGAGAGGATAGATATTTATACGTTATAAAAACCAGAGCAAGCCTGACTCACACACACCTCAGGACCACAACTCATCCAGCATCTCCCAATTCTCTAACTGACACACACACCTCAGGAACACAACTCATCCAGCATCTCACAATGCTCTAACTGGCTCACACAGCTCAGGAACACAACTCACCCAATGTCTCACAATGCACTATTGACTCTCACACCTCAGAAGCACAACTTATCCAGCGTCTCACAATGCTCTAACTGGATCACTGTCACAGTTGACACAAACTTATCAACACTTTTTATATTTCTGAGTACTCGATTGAACACAACAAAGATCAAAATAAATTGTGATTTATTTCCTTGCTAGACAAACACACGACAACTTCAGAATACACTTAAAACAACACTTCCTGTGATGGGGAAACAAAATAAATTGACCTTTTCACGAAAGTGCAAGAAATGCAGTCTTTGGTTAAAGGTCCCGTGGCTAGATCGCAACTTGCCGATCCAATATCTTGGCCACCACAAAGTATTTCGTTGTAGTTCGTAGGAATTCGTTCGGGAGTCCCCAGGGCTAACGAATTCCGTAGTTTGCGGTAATTTATTGGTTGCGTTGGTATTAACCCCTAAGGGTTTTGTAAGGTATTGGCAACTCTGGGATAGGTGGGTAAAATTATTCCCACGGAGTGATTGGCTGCACGGGTTATGTATAGGAGTTTTAACCCTATAAGAATCCCTGCAAACATCGGGAACCAGATTCACCAAGTAACAAGATTCATGCAACTTTATAACATCGTAACAAGATTTAAGAGTTTGTAAGAACTGAGGTTCCAAGATCCAATACAGCAGTGGCAGAACGAATGAAGCAGCTCCGGCAGAGTACACAGTGATTATGACTGGCGCCACTGACCAAAGACTGCTTCCAGCTCTGTTTGCGAGCAACTCCCAGTCCTGGGAAATTGCTCCTAGAGACTTTACCTTTCAAGATTTCGTTTTGAGAACAAGATATTTAGTTTGCCCCCGTCCCAGTAAGTGTATTTTCAATGTAATTATGTAACATAGTTGTGGCAGTGAAGGGGTTAACCAGGCCAATAATAAAGGTATTATACACGGCTGATTAACCCTAAACCTTGTTGGGACTGAAGGGGTTAATAGGGTGGCCACCAAAATGCAATGTTTCCCCTATACCATATCTATTTTGTCCCTGTTTTGCAGCTCAGAAGCTAGCTGCAGTGTTATGAATGAATGAGAAAATGTGCAAACTGTATTCGCGACACAAGGGGGAGCTTCTAGCGCTGTACCAAGTGCTAATTGCATAAGCGTGCCTGCGAGTAAGTAGCGGCATTGAAGATGGGTATCATTTTCTAAACTGCAGACGTATAAACCGCAAAGTCAATGGAATAAGTGGTCTGCGGTCTAACTGAAGTACCTGAGCGCTACAATGTATCCAGCTGTCTTGTTATCCACTAAGTGGGAATTGGTGAACTGCTTCTGTGGTTAACGGTCAAAGCCAGCATGGATACATTTTATGCCGGCTTGTAACCCAGAACGAATATAGATCAAACCGCAACCCACATCACAGAGCCCATTCAATGAAGTGGATAACTTGCGCTAGGAAGGAACTAGCACTCTAATTTTTGTAATGCAGTTAGTGACAAATGTAACATGCATACACTACCGACACACTTTATTGAAGTGTGGTCGGTACCGCAAGCCGGGAAATCTCCCGGCTTGCTAGTGGCCGCCCCTCGGCGTGCCGCGCGTCATAGACGCGCGGTCACGCGTCATCGGGAGCGTGCGCCCCCTGCACGCGTGTCCAGGGGCTCCCCGAGGGAGCCCTGGTGTCCCGCGATCGCGGGACAGCGGCAGGGGGTTCCGGGGGACCCGGCGGACCCGGCAGCGGTAGGGAGAGCGCCCCGATCGGAGGGCGCTCTTCCGCTGCTTCGGCGCGCGCCTGTCACACTCGGGCGCGCGCCAGGCTACTGCTGCGGCACAGAACGGGCAAATGCTCGAATAAACTGTGCCGCAGCAGTATACCTATTGTTTTTATGTCCCCCACACATACAGGAAGTATATATAAAAATACCACGTGTTTCAGAGGGGTTTTAAAATGTAAAGGCAGGAACTCTTTCCTTCCAGTCCGGCAATGAATCCATTAACATGTCAATATGTTATGGATGAACGAGCTGAGGGATTTTTCATCTCTGTACTTCAAAGGGCACCCTGCTAAGTTGGTGCCCCAGTGTCTAGAGAAGTCAGAAGTTGAAAAGCCTCAGAGACCCTAGGTGTTAGGATGGCTGGGATAGTGCTAAGTACCAGATACCGGTGAAAAGTATGGGCTATTTACACTTGGTAGCCAAACCCCAGACTTGCTGTCACCAGGTAAGGGGTTGGGCCCAGTATGCTAGGCAGCTTAGGAGTCACCTAAGCGTCTGCTCTTAGCAGACCGGGAAGCAACTTCTGCCCTCTTTTTCAGCTACTGGCAAGTCGGGGATAGGTGGGAAAAGGTATTCCCACAGGATGATTGGCTGGGTATGTTAAAGATAGGACCATTAACCCTATAAAAATGCCTGCAGCCCGGTCCTAGTAAGATTCATCTCAGATTCACCAAGATACGTCCAAGCTACAGCGTCAGCGGTTCCGGAGTGTGAGGGGTTAACTACATCATAACGAAGATTTGCACCCCTCTTCCAGAATTCGTTTGAGCTAAAGATTCCCGAACAAATCCTGTAAGGACTAAACAAACATCTTTCCTCTGGCGGAGATACAGGGGTGGCAACTTGTGCCCCTAGCCGAGGACTGTCACACGGCTCAAATCACGCACCCACTTGCATGCGTGAATGGGTGCCGAGAGACTTTGTTTTCAAGTCATGCGTTCCGTGGACATTTGATTTTGTTTCCCATCCCAGTAAGTGTTTATCAAGTGTAATTGTGAAGATTTGTGTGTATGTCTGAAAATAAATAAATTACAATTTATTTTGCCTTCCTTATTGTGCTCAATCCAGAATCCCGGTATTAATGTGTTGATGAGACCTGGTCTACCGTGACAATAGTGTGTATGTCATTTGTGGAAATAAATTATAATTTATTTTATCTCTTTGCCTTGCTCAATCAAAGGATCCGTGTATAAATGTGTGTACTGGTCTCGGAAGACGCATGCGCGACGGTGGGGCGAATGGATGCTTAGTCTCTGAGCTCCGCTTCCACCGGCGCTAATTATTTAATTAATTTTGGCAAACGCGTGAAAATTACAGCAAAATAAACTTTAAACTGCCCCTGAACATCCAACGAAGGCATCAGGCAAAACTCTCCGCAATAAAACACAACCAGTCTCCACATATTTCAGGAAAGGAGAGACAGCACAAGGGGATAAACCGGAGACCCCAGCACAGCCCGCCATTCAAACCCAGACATGGATACCCCAGACACTGAACCGGGGGATTTAGAGATAGTGTGGCGCAAGGACCTCAGAGAATTTTGTGCACAAATGGAAAAATTCATTAAGACTAAATTATGGGCCATAAGGAAAGATATTGATGCATTGGGGGAGTGGACAGATTCACTGGAATCCAAGTGTGATTAGACTATTACGGCCCTGACACAGACCCAGAAGTTAGTGGCCACTCTGAACAACCAGGTCAGGTCTCTGGATGAAAAGATTGAGGACTCCGAAAATCGGGATAGGAGGTGCAATATCAGATTGAGGGGAGTCCCCGAGTCTTTATCTGACCCGGAGGAATTTGCATTTAAATGGCTGGAGCACCACTTTTCAGACAGGTCCGAGAGGGACCTCATGCTGGACAGATGCTACCGGGCTCTTCGGGGGAGACCTCAGAGTGGGGACCCCCCTAGGGACATAGTGATGAGGTTTCACCACTATTGAACGAAGGAGGAGGTGTGCAGGATTTCAAGGTAAGCCAAGGCCATGCAATTTGAACAAAAAACATTTCAGATACACCAGGATCTGTCCCCGGCCACCCTCACCAAAAGAAGAAATCTGGCCCCTATCAAAAGAAATTGAGGGATCAAAAGATCAGATACCGTTGGCTCTTCCATGTGCACTGATGGTGCTGAAAAATGGGGTATCACATACCTTGAGGCAGCTTGGAGGACGGCGATGGTTTCCTCAGCAAGTTGGGAGCAGCTGGGGCCACACAGAGTTCCCCTCGACCAGTGGCAGATGATGTGGGTGCACCCGTGCCCTCTTGGAGCAGAGCGGGAGTCGCCCGAGCAGAAGATGGAGCTGCTGTGGTGGTGTAAGACTCCATTTAATATCTCCCCCTCTTAAGTCGCCACATGTCGCCTTCTTGGAGGAAGGAGCAGCGGTCGCACGACTTCCGTTAGTATCCGGACCCGTCTTGGTCTTTCCCTGGACTCCACGCCATGGAAGACGGACTTTGAGAGCTGACCAGGTCTGCCTCTGACTTTTGGACGGCAGACTTCTTGCCCCCTTCCCCCGGGTTGAGCAGGAGCCGCGCTGGCTTTCAAAGGCTGAGCCGGTGACGTCACTGGTGTGAGACAGTCTTGCACAGGAACCTGGCTAGGTCGCCTTCTCGCGTGAAGATGGCGCTGGTGCAAACGATGACGCCATTTTGACGGGACATCTTCTTGCAGGGGGTTCTGGCTCAGTTGCCATCACGCGGGGGTTGACGCGGTTCTGGCCCTGCCGCGAAGGAGGGGACGACAGAACTACATATAATATGTCATCCGGGGTCCAGGGGGAGGGGGAGGGGAACCAGTAACCACCGTATAGGGAGCTTCCTGGGTGGGGGAAACAGAGTATGAGGAGAACCATGGGGATAGGGGAAGCCCGGTGTAAAACATATATGTCCAATAAGTCCGAGGATAGAGCCGGGGGGAGGGCGTAGAAAGGCCACAGGACTACGGTATCTCCTTGTCCCTGTTTGTGGTTTCCCAGAGTTCATAGGAAAGTTTAGCGGGGTACATCTGGATAGTTAATAAGGTTTATAATGTTAATACAGTTAATATAATTATTACAGCTGATTTTAGCAGATGCAGTCAGTTAGGATATTTTACAAGTACACAAGAAGCCACATAGTTTGATCTATACATGTATAGGTTTTATTCCATATACTCCAGATTATAATAGTATACTTTATTTCACCATAGGCGACATATATAGGTTATATATAAGTGTAGATAATTGTAAGTTCATTATACTGTATAAAAGTAATGATAATCGTAATGCATAGAAATGTAGCAGAATTATACTGAATAATATAGCTGATCACTAGTTGTTAACTGTGGATTGTTAATTATTTAGAGGTCTAATTAATAAGGCTCTATGATCTACGTGTGATCTATGACCATACAGTATCGTGGATAGTTATCTAGAATAGAGTTACATATGTTATATGGTTTATGTTATATCAGTTGTGTTATGTTATATATGTTTTATGTGTTATGTTATATAAGTTATGAGGCATAACTAATATTCCCCCTAACATACTTGGTATAGTATATGCATACTAGGTGGTATATATCTTTAGGAATAAGGTAATGTTACAGTTACATATAATGAGTTAGTCAAAAATTTTGCCGAAGTTGTTACAAAAGTTATTTTATGGAAATGCGCCAGTGGGATTCGACCCCGGCATCGTGCATGTGTTTCACGTTTTGGTCCCTATCGTTACAGGCCCCAGTACAAGCCCAAGGGAGATCAGTCCCTAGCAGGGGAGACTGGCCCCTTCTCAGGATTAGGCCGAGTGACCTGCTCTCTGGGCGTAAGAGCCGCACTCGGGGGACCCCGAGACAAGCTTTTGATATTATGTTATTTTCTTTTAATCGTATACCTGTTTTTGTTTTACCTGCGGTATTTTGTTTTGTTCCTTACGTGTTTCCCTACGTCATGTTTTTACTTCCTTTTCCCTCCTTTCCCTCCCCTCCCTCCTCCTGGGGGGGGATGCCGTTCCTGGCGGGGCACGGGGGCTGCGTTGGGTGGAAGTGCCACAGACATCTCTCATCTAAGTTCGAAGTGCGACAGAACTGGTGAGTCTATATATTTTAAGAGGCTACACATTTCACACATTAAGAAATGGCGTCAACTTTACTTTCCCATAACGTAAAGTGTTTTAATAGCCCAATCAAACGAAAGTTAGCTTTCTCTGATTATAAGAGAAAACACGCAGACGCAGAAGGAATAGCGCGCCTACATTTTTAGACAAAGATTTCTCCCAGTTCTACCTATCCTCAGCAACGGTCAAAAAACGGAGGGTGGCTATTCTGTTCAGTAACAAAATTCCATTCACTGTCCAGTCGATTAAGCGAGACAAGGACGGTCGATTCCTCATTCTGGTGGGTATGATATGGGAGCAGTGTATCACGCTGGCCTCTGTCTATGCCCCTTGTGAGCAGGATGCGGCTTTCTTTGATAGCTTCTTCCAGATCTTGAGTTCCGTCACTAGGGGCTGTATCGTGCTCGCAGGGGATATAAATATGGTTATGCAACCGAGCCTCGACAGATCGGGGGGGGGGGGGGACTGGCTCAGACAATAAGAGAGCAGTGGCCTCTTTGTATCGGGGCCTCAAGGCCAACCAACTAACCGATATTTGGAGGGAATTACACCTGGTAGATAGGGACTATACGTTCTACTCCCATCCACTCGACTCTTATAGCAGAATTGATTACTTTTTTGTCTCTTGTCAACTGGTCCCTATGGTTTCCTGAGCTGGGATCCATGACATTTCATGGTCTGACCATGCACCGATAGAGCTAAGGTGCAATCATATCCGAACCAGTAGGCCAGGGGCGAACTGGAAGCTCCATGAATCAATTCTAAAAATCCCAGAGATCTGTGATGCTATAGGTAACGAAATAGACCAGTTTTTCCATACGAACACTGGCTCTGTGGAATCCCATTTGGTACTATGGGAGGCTCACAAAGCGACGCTGAGGGGCACATTAATCAGCATCACAGCGAGAAGAAAAAAAGAGAGAGGGATTCACAAATTGCCTCACTCCAAACAAAATTACATTCCCTCTCAGCAAAACAGAAAAGCAGCCCAGATTCTCAATCTCTACAAGAACTAAAAGACACCAAAATTGAATTGAATATGTTAGTGACCTCCAGGGCGGATAATTCATTGAGTTGGTCAAAGAGGAAGTTTTACGAAAAAGTAAACAGGCCGATACAATGCTGGCCCGGGCTCTACGAAACAGGCAATCTAAGTTTAACATCCAAGCTATACGCTTAAAATCAGGCACCCCCACGGCCAACCCTAAGAAAATAGTAGAAGAATTCGGTTTGTTTTATGAATCTCTTTATAATGGAGAGAAGGTGGCAAGTAATGTTAAAATGAGCGGGGCGTTGAGAGATTTCTTAGCAAGCTCAAATCTGGGGAGATTGACGGAGGAGGATAGAGAGGCCCTGGGTGCTGATTTCTCTATCGAAGAGGTGTCACAGGCCATCAAAGAACTCAAGCCATCAAAGGCCCCTGGACCGAATGGCTTTTCGGGGCTATATTATAAGAAATTTGTTAAATTGCTCGCCATAAGGTTGCTCCATATTTCCAATGCGATTTTAGCAGGAGCTCCCATCCCCGGGGAGATGCTGTGGGCGTCTATATCTCTAATTCACAAGCTTAAAAAAAAAAAAAAAACCCTGATGAAGTTCGCATGCGCACGAAACGCGTAGGGTCTCAGTGCATGAGCTACACTGGCGACACACTTTATTCGAGCTCGGCTAGTCCCACGAATTCGGGTATACCCGGGTGTATTGAGGTTTATGACTGTTTTCTGCCCGAGTGCATTGAGGTATTTTCCGGCAGGGATTGAAGCATTTTATTCCCGCTGGCTGCAATACTGCACAGTACATATATATATACTGCATTACAATTCATGAATTTATGCCATCTGGTAGACACGCGAAGCATTGCAGCCTATTAAATCCTAATCATTATCATTTAACAGATCAGCCGCCCGTCAGCCAGGCATGAACCCAGGCTGGGAAGGCAAATGCAACGGGGCTTGTCAGAGGTGAGGAGCGGCGCATTCCAGGTATCTGCCAGGTACATACTGGGTATTTGCTCGAATAAAGTGTGTCGGTGCAGTATCACGAACTCACGCAAGCCCCGTGGTAACGAGCAGTACCCTGTAGCAGTAGGAAGAGGCTGTTCCTCCAAGGCATGCCCTAGTGATGAGGCATCGATCTAGGAAGTGCGACAGTGTCGACGTGGTGTTTGGATCTGCCAGAAGCCACCGGAGGATAAGCTGATATCCACAAAGACTGCAGCTCACTGCGATTTTACTCCCAAATTTTTGTGAGTAGGATTTTGGTTTCAGACCAACCGGACCAGTTGCCTGTCAATTGTTCATATTTGTTATTTTATATTGATTGTTATATTAAATTAGCTCTTTTTATAGTCAGCCTTGCTTATATTTGTTCATTGTTGTATATTAGTGTTTCTGTTGTATGTTTTACCAGTAAGCAGTTTACACTATGATATGTTTTCTGTTTATATTCCACATACTGCTGCGGCAGAGTTTATTCGAGCATTTGCCCGTTCTCTGCCGCAGCAGTAACCTGGCGCGCGCCGGAGGGTGCCGGGCGCGCGCCGAAGCAGCGGAAGAGCACCCTCCGATCGGGGCGCTCTCCCTCCCGCTGCCGGGTCCGCCGGGTCCCCCGGAACCCCCTGCTGCCGTCCCGCGATCGCGGGACACCAGGGCTCCCTCGGGGAGCCCTGGACGCACGTGCAGGCGGCGCTGACACCCGATGACGCGTGACCGCGCATCGGTGACGCACGGCACGCCGAGGGAGTGGGGCTAGCAAGCCGGGGCATCCCCCGGCTTGCGGAACTAGCCCTGCTCGATTTAAACGTGTCGGCAGTGTATGATGCAATATCTGGCCGTGGACTATCTACTATTTTGGAAGTGCAAATATTGAAGTAATCTTCTACATCACACTCCATTTGGACTTCAAATAGACTGTATTTGGACAATTTTGGCGCCGGTTTGTATTTTGTTTTCCGTAATTCACAAGCCTAGCAAGGATCCGCTGGATTGCAAAAGTTACAGGCCAACCAATATCTTTAATTAATACCAATATTAAAATATACGCTAAATAGCTGACCAATAGATTGTGTCTAATCCTACCCAGACTTATACACCCAGATCAGGTCGGATTTATTAAAAGGAAGGTAGGCAGCAGATAATACCTGACGATTTATTGATCTGGTAGAATTGGCTAATACAAATAACACGCAAAGTATGTTGTTAAGTCTGGATGCAGAAAAGGCCTTTGATAGGATAGACTCGCCCTACTTTTGGAAAGCTCTGTCTGGCAAAGACCAACACTAAGGGACTTACATCACAGTTGTACAGAGAGGTGATTGGTTCTGTTGGTCCAAAGCAGCAGATGCCGTCATTCAGGACCCAATGGGAAACAGACTTGGGAGAGACCCTGCTGGAGGATGAGGAGTGGAACGCTATATATCTGGCCACCGCGAAAAGCTCCATTTGCACCACACTAAAGGAGAACGCATAAAAGGTCCTTATGAGGTGGTACCTCACCCCATTGAAATTATCTAGGTTTGTGCCAGGATCCTCCCCGCTGTACACTAGGCAGTGCGGGTGATCAGCTGACCTGTTACATATGCTGTGGTCCTGCCCGCGGATCTCCCCAATATGGGATCAAATTACAAATTGGATCCAGACAATTTTCGACCACACAATACCCCCAGACCCATTAACAGGTCTTTCCAAAGTAAACAATAAGTTAATAGCACATTTTGCAATAGCAACGCGGTGCGAGATCGCAGCATTATGGAAACGCCCTGACATTCCAAGTATCCCAAAGATTCGGAATCGCATGTGGTTTATCTGCCAGATGGAAAAGTTCACAAGTTTAGTTAACGACTCTGGCGCCAATTTCCTAAAAGTCTGGACTCCTTGGTTGGCACAGACAGACATCCCCGGGGTTGAGAGTAACACAATCTGTCTATAATAGTTATAGGTGCGTTCTTCCTTGGGGTGGAAGCTCAATTTGGGTCATGCTAGCAGATACGGGGACGTGGGTGCTTCAGATTTAACCTGTATTGGATGATGCGGGACCGAGGGGGATCGTCCTATGTCGGCCTGTGGGTCCCGTTGGGGTCGGCGCCCTCTCCCCACCCCCCCCCCTCTTCCCTCCTTACCTATTCCTCTCCCCCCCCTTTTTTTTTTGTTTGTGTGTGTGTGTTGATAATTATGTTGATTATTATGTTGCTTATTATTTAGCTAATGTGTATATTCGTATCATTTCACCTTGATTCACCCTGCTGAGTAGGGCCCGAAAAGCCAAGCGATCCCATTATGAATGCTTCATTTCCCGGTTAATATTGTTTACATGATTATGTAATGTGAGTTATGTATTGTATACTCAATAAAAATGTTAGTTATTAAAAAAAAAGTGCTGGTCTCCCGTGACACTGGTACATGCAGTTTTATCTGTACATGCAGTATTATCGGTACATGCAGTATTATTGGTACATGCAGTATTATCTGTACATGCATTATTATTTGTACATGCATTATTATCGTACATGCAGTATTATCTGTACATGCAGTATTACTGTATTTCAGGAGACGTTACTCACCTGTCCACTGTGATCTGCCAGTATTTCTGGGCTGTGACAGGCACCCACTGCAGGCTTCCAGTGTAATAAGAAGAGTCAATTCCACCAAATATCACTGCACTCCCCGTGTCACTGAAGGGTAACATAAATATTTGCATTAATGGGGGGAAACTCTGCTAGAGCAGGCATGATCATGGGTCTACTCTAGGGCAGTGGTCCCTGACCTATCATGTATAAGGCTTCAAATTAACAAAAATATTAATTCATGGGGAAAACTTCAGCCATTTGCTCCTCCAGGGTACAGTGCGCTTTGCGGCCTCCTTCAGGGTAGAGCACGCTTTGCGGTCTCCTCCGAGCGTGCTTTGAGGCCTCTTGTAGGGCAGAGCACTGCTTGTGGGCCTCCTTCAGGGTAGAGCGCTGCTTGGGGGCCTCCTTCGGGTTACAAAGCGCCTGGAGCTTCCTCTAGAGCACCAAACCTTGCCGCCGTCTCTGAGCAGAGGTCCCTGATTTATCAAGTTTAAGGCCCTACACAGGGATCTCAGATTGCTGTGAGATAGAGGAGGTCTGAGACATGGAAATGCAAATGGGACAATATACTAGTTTAATAGGGATATCAATAATTGATGAAGAAGAATTAGAGATGATGGTAGACAACAGGCTTATCAATACAAAAGAGAACGGGATATTAACATGCATAAAACGGGGTATGGATGGCAGGGAAGACCACATCATTTTACCATGGTATAAGTCTCTAGTAAGACCACACCTTGAATTTGGAGTAAAGTTTGTGGAACCTTGCTACAATATAGAAAAGACATTATGGAACTAGAGAGAGTGCAAAGAAGAGCCACCAAATGAATAAATGGGTTTGACAATCTGATTTATGAGGAGAGGCTAGCTAAATTAGATTTATTTACATTAGAAAAGAGGTGTCTAAGAGGGGATATGAGGGCATCTTAGAAGAGCTTATAGCACTTGCGCATGTGTGGCAGGCTGCTCAGCCGATTTCAGCCAACATGGTAATCGTGACATTGAATTGCTATTGGATTTTTATGACAACAACTCGCGATTGCCCACTTGAGTTTCTCGACGGTATTGCAGACAACGCTAAAATGCCATTTTCTAATCCGGACAAAACGATAATCAACCCGTGTGTTTAAGCCGGCACGATAAAAAAAAATTGCGCGCGCATGGGTATTCCAATCTACACACCGCGTTGTGTTCGAATAATGGCCACTGCATCAGAAACTAGAACTACAGGCCAACCTCTCTTCCAACAATACTATTCAAAGTCATGGGAAAATGTGTTCACTCCCAATTAAGCGATTACTATACACTGGCGACACACTTTATTCGAGCTCGGCTAGTCTCACGAATTCGGGTATACTCGGGTGTATTGAGGTTTGTGACTGTTTTCTGCCCGAGTGCATTGCATTATTTTCCAGGCAGGGATTGAAGCATTTTATTCCCGCTGGCTGCAATACTGCACAGTATATATATATATATATATACTGCATTACAATTCATGAATTTATGCCATCTGGTAGACACGCGAAGCATTGCAGCCTATTAAATCCTAATCATTATCATTTAACAGATCAGCCGCCCGTCAGCCAGGCATGAACCCAGGCTGGGAAGGCAAACGCAACGGGGCTTGTCAGAGGTGAGGAGCGGCGCATTCCAGGTATCTGCCAGGTACATTCTGGGTATTTGCTCGAATAAAGTGTGTCGCAGCAGTACCAAGACAAATATCCCTAGCCAATTCCAATCTGGCTTCCGCCCCAAACACTCCACCGTAACTACCCTGCTAAAAGTTTGCAATGAGATCCAGTGTGGAATGGAACGGGGACAACTCACTGTGCAATATTCCTAGATTTTGCCAAGGCTTTTGACACAGTTGATCATGCTATCCTGCTTAACAAACTCCAATGCTATGGAATAGGGAAGCATGCTTTAAACTGGTTTCATTCCTACCTATCA
The DNA here is from genome assembly GCF_040206685.1 of Ascaphus truei. NCBI lineage: Eukaryota > Metazoa > Chordata > Amphibia > Anura > Ascaphidae > Ascaphus > Ascaphus truei. The sequence continues at coordinate 554,972,679 of NC_134483.1, forward strand.
GGTAGATCCCAACATACAGTACCGACCAAGTTTATTCTAATACGGCTAGAGCCGCAAGCCGCGAGGTTTCCCGGCTTTGATGGCGAATCCCCTCGGCGTGCTGCGCGTCACCGATGCGCGGTCACGCTTCATCGGGAGCGTGCACGCACGGCGTGCGTGCCCAGGGCTCCCTGAAGGGAGCCCTGGTGTCCCGCGATGTGGGGGATGCGGTGGGGGGCTCTGGGGGACCCGGTGGACCTGGAGAGGGGAGGGGGGTGCCTCGATCGGAGGACCAATCTTCCGAGGCTCCGGCGCGCGCACGGGACACCTTGGCGCGTGCCCGGTATCTGTCGCGACCGAGACCGGGTAAATGTTAGAATAAACTCGGCCGCGACAGTATGTCTATCTCGTTCACTAACTCCAACCCCTTGGATATGTATGTATGTATGCATGCATGTGTATTCTCAACAATCCAGGAGGAGCATATGTGAGGAAATAAAGAGAAAACAAAGAACAAATATAAGTGTAGATGTATCAACAATGAGGTGGATGTAGATCAGAATCTTGGCTCTAATGGTGTTCCTACTTACAAGAAGAGGAATATATAAAAGCCTTTTGCAAATTGGGCTGCAACCCCCTTGGTGGTAAAGATGTGGGATTCCTCTCCAGGCTTTAACCCTCAGTGGAACGGACCGGTATGTGAAGGAATGGGAGAAAAGCACTACATAGCGCGATCATGTGGGTATAATACTTTATAAAAAAGATATATAAAATGTGCACTTACAATGTGCTAGATAAAAACAAGCATTTTACACAATCATAGTGTGTTGTGGATATGTCACCGGTCTCACCGCCTTCTCCTGGATGCACCAGATGTCCCTGTCTGCAGTTCAGGATCGCAGCTTCACTGTGAGCTATCCTTCCTGGTTGGCGTCTGACGTCACGGCTCTGTGATGCGGAGAGAACTACGGATCCTCCACAGGTTCAAAATCCTTCACTCTACGCGTTTCGCCCAGCTCACTGATTGTGGCTGCTTCCGGCTTCGTCAGGAGTGAAGAATCTAACGAGCTGCTCTACTTTATATACCCTACACAATTAGAAAGTACTGTGGCACCTGTGTGCATTATATTTGGGCATGGTTGGACTTAGAACTGAATCACCAAGAGACATCACATAGTTATACATATATCGAGACACTATAAAACATCATCAAATTTAGAGTTGAGATAATGATTAACTAGAGGGGGATCATAAAGGGACAGTCCCTATTTTTGGTTGAGGAATAATTTGATCACATTAATTAGTTTTCAAACAAGTTAATAGACGTGTTAAAGGATATGAATTCATTCAAATTACTTTCTGAATGGAGGATTTGTATCTAATCAATTAGTATTACAATCAGATTATGGGGAGGAAAAATTCTTAGAGAACAAGGGATTCATTATATTATATTTACTAGTAACACTTATTTATTAGTGACACTTTAATTACATGTTTATACATATAAGTAGGTACCAGATTGCTATTATTTGGTACACTTGAGGAATGGTAACAATTCATATAAATTTGAGCAGCAAATTTCGGGGTGAGATTATGCTTATTAGAAAATAAAATATAAAATATGTGACTATATATTTTGTATATATGTTTATATAAATTCATAAGGGGTGATGACGTTTCATTTACATTTTCGTTTTCATTTACAATTTCATGGTGCCAGCAATTTTATCCCAGAGAGTTATAACTCATACATTTTCATAAGACCAGTAGTTCATTACCAAAGTCTTTTACACAATGATATCAGCTTATGCTGTCTTCAAACAACTACTTGTTATACAGATCAAATAATAAATTAATCTAAATCTATCAAGGAGATGTACTAGCTGTATTCTATACTTAATAACAGTTTTAAACAACTTGTCACAAAAATACACATATAGCAGGTATAATAACGTTGAAAGCTGTAATAAGAGATGAAGCAAGAAAAAACATCATTAGAAGGCATGATTACACAAGAAAAGGTGCCAGATCAATTTCCGCATTTAGACCAAGGGGACTGAGTGTTTTCAAGCGATGGATCCAGAATGCTTCTCTTTTTAACAACTCAGAACCCCTGTCTCCTCCCCTCCAATGTGGTATTACATTTTCTATAGCTTTAAACTGTAAGCCTGTCGGTTCTCCATTATGGCATTCTAAGAAATGCTTTGGTATCGTGTGATTGATTAATTTTCGTTTGATACCACTTAGATGTTCAGTAATCCTAGTGCGAACAGGTCTTATAGTTTTTCCCACATATTGTAACCTGCAGGTACATTCCAAGAGATATATTACATGGTCTGTCCTGCAGGTCATAAATGTGTCTATATTGAAAATTTCGCCTGTAACTGTTGAGGTGAAGTGTTTGTAATCTGGTGATAGGAACCGGCAGGCTACACAGTTTTTACACCCGTGAAATCCCTTCATATCTAGCTAATTTCCCTTCTTAGTCCCTTTTTCTCTAAGGGCACTTGGGGCCAGTTTGTTCTTGAGATTTTTTGTTTTTTTGAAAATTATGTTGGGTCTATCTGGAATGACAGGGCCTAAGACAGGATCATTTTTTAGTATTGGCCAATGCCTAGAAATGATGTTCTTAATGTTCCCTGCATCTCTGTTGTATTCAGTGAATAAAGCAAATTCAGAATTTCCAGTTGTTCTCTTACTCTTTTTATTCACTTTTAATAGTTCGTTTCTATCAATATTGTTTACTTTCTCCCTTGCTTTTGTGATTAGTTCTGGTTTGTAGTTTTTTCAAGAAATTTATTCTGTATTTTATCCGATTGTTCATTGCATTGATCTTCATCTGTACAATTTCTTTTTATACGAATAAGTTGACTAGCTGGTACATTATCCATCCATCTGCCAAGATGGCAACTATCTCTCCTGATATAATTATTTTTATCTGTATTTTTGAAATAAGTTTTAGTTTTCAACAGATTGTTTTCCACGTAAATGTTTAGATCCAAGTAATTGATTGATGAGTGATTCCACTCATTGGTGAAAGTGAGATTGTGTGCATTTATGTTCATACTCTCCAAAAAGGTGATTAGACTGTTTTCACCCCCACCCCAAATAATAAACACGTCATCAATATAACGACGTTCGCCCTCCAGTTACGCCAATCTGTTTGTAGCAGATTGGGAAAAAGATAACATCTGGCAGAGCAGTGAGCTGGGCGCGAACCTCGTCCTCTATCGTCGTACAGAAGTTCTGCAAGAATCATTTGGGTCTAAAAATGGGAGGAATAAGCACCCCGAGTCATTATTCACATTAACAGAGAACACTTACTTTTGTCACATTAACGCATTATTTGCTATCAGATTGAATGTTTCTGTTGTGTTTGTTTAGTTTATATTAAAGAAGAAATGGATGGGGTAATACAGTTGGCATCAAGGATTTTCTGTGATCAATTATTCTCCAAGTGCATTAGAAGAAGTATACGGTTACAAAGCTGCAAAATGTCCATGATTATAAAAGACAAATCACCTTTTAGTCATGTGAACCCTATTGAATGTTACATTTGCCATTCTTCTGCACATATTGTTATATTATAAAGCGCTCTCAGTTTTATCAAATTAAAATTTTAAAACCTGTAACAAATCTGCACCACTCTCTCCCCTATATCCCTTTCCACACTCTCTCTCCCTCTCTGTCTCCCTTTACCACCTCTCTACACCCCTCTCTCCACCCATGTCTCTCTCTACCTCTCTGCCCGTGCCTCTCTCTAGCTCTCTGCCCGTGTCTCTCTCCGCCTCTCTGCCCATGTCTCTCTCCGCCTCTCTGCCTGTGTCTCACTCTGCCCGTGTCTCTCTCTGCCTGTGTCTCTTTCTACCTTTCTGCCCACATCTCTCTGCTCGCATCTCTCTCAAGCTGTGTCGCTTTAGCTCAGTCTGTGTCTCTCTATACTTTTCCGCCCATGTCATTCTCTCTCAGCCCGCATCTCTCTCTGCCCGTGTCTCTCTCCACCTCTCTGCCCGTGTCTCACTCTGCCTGTGTCTCTCTCCACCTCTCCACACATGTCTCTCTCTGCCTGTGTCTCTCTCCACCTCTCAGCCCGTGTCTGACTCTGCCCGTGTCTCTCTCCACCTTTCTGCCCATGTCTCACTCTGCCCGGGTCTCTCTCCACCTCTATGCCCGTGTCTCACTCTGCCCATGTCTCTCTCCACCTCTCTTCCCGCGTCTCACTCTGCCCGGGTCTCTCTCCACCTCTCTGCCTGTTTCTCACTCTGCCTGTGTCTCTCCCACCTCTCTGCCTGTTTCTCACTCTGCTCATGTCTCTCTCTGCCTGTGTCTCTCTAGCTCTGTCACTCTAGCTCAGTCTGTGTCTCTCTCTACTTTTCTGCTGTCATGGTAGAGGGGGGTTGGCCCGGGATTAAAGGGGTTACACCCCATTTGGCCCCCTCCCTACTCTCACCTGGGAAGCAAGGGATTAACTGGACTGTGGTCCAGCAATGTGTTTTTACCTTGCTTCAGCATCCTAATGTATATTCCCCTGTAAAAATGTATTGTTTCTGTTCCAGTGTTGCACCAACACATACACTGGGATTGATGCAGGAGGCTTAAGGGGTGAATGAGCTACAGGTTAGGAAAATAAAAATGTGTGGTGTCTTTTCAGAAATATCTGGGCTTCAACAGGCTTGATTGAAGTTGGGTGTGAAAAGTACAAAGGGGGCTTAGTGTACAGTATGTTAATACCTAATTAGCAGGCCAAGGGTATATTGGTGGCAGAGACAGCTAGGACCCAGGTCTGGGGCATTGGGTGTGAAATATAGCACCTGTGACAAATGTTCTCTACACAGGGGGCCCCGCTTCAAAGGATTTCTTGACAAGGGGTTATGGGGGCCAGGGGTGCGGTTACGCAAGGAGATATCAGAATGAGTGACCTTATTAAATATAAGAATATTATGAGATGTCCTCGGCTGAACGTGCTACAAATTACATATGTGTATTTGTGGGGCCAATTTGCACATAATGATTACAGACACATGATGTCTTGCAGGTACTAAGAGACAGATATTAATATCTCTCAATTTTAATATTACACAGTAATATTTAGTCGTATTGGGAGCGTCATGCATGCCGGAATGTATTAATATTCTCGCGTGACAGTAAGTACTACTGAACTGAAGTTATGAAGTTATTTAGATAGGAAAAGCAGTTTTTAAACGTCCTTGGTGGGAGGAGTTTTACTCTGGGGAAAACTGTCAACCTCACCACTGATTTATGAGAGGGACTGGGTTTAGGTTGTGTTCAATGGGAAATAATTGTATATAAACAAGGCCCAGCCTATGGCTATTGTCTTTCGTGTCTTCTGTGATTTTCAAGATTGCTGTATGAACTGCTAGTCACGATTTCTGACTATTTCATCAATTCCATCTTAAGTGTCATATTTTGTTTGTTATTTGTACTATCTTGTTGTGTTCACCTTTTTCAAGGAATAAATTATATTTTATATATCTAAGCCTAATTCAGTTCAACCCAGGTATTTTTGGTGTAGTATTATAGCCTGTCACAAAGTTACTGTCACAGGCATATAATAAAACTGGTGGCAGCGGCGGGACTGAATTGGAACTGTATTACAGTGTACTGCGGGATTCTGTAATATAGTGGGAACTCAAGAGTAATTGCGAGTTCCTGGGACTAAAGATATTGAACACACAGTGTACAACATATAACACAAGATATGGCACCTTCTCACTGTTCCCCTACTTGTGAGAAGCATTGCCTCCAGAACCAAAGTGCCGGCCATCCGTGTGACTGGAGCCGAGCACCGAGACCGGAGGAGTGCATCAAGTCGGCGTGGGGATCAACAGCCGGCAAAGCTGAGAGAGAGGTAGCGATCGGTGAGCATGAAACCCGGCCGGCTGAGCAAAGAACCACAGCTGCAGCCGCTGTAACCACCAAACCGCCCGGAGAGCAGGGAATGGACCCAGCACCGGGACGGCAGAGACTTGGGGAGGGAGCGGGTGGTCTCAGAGACCACGGCAGTCTTGCACCAGGAGAGGTAACGGCCGTTGCGGCGGCCCGTCTATTTTCCCTGAAAGAGCTAGCACTGGTGTGTGCGTTGGGCAAGACGTGGTTCCCGGCGAAGTGGACCCAGTTCATGGTATTGATGCTGCACCAACCCGCTTACCCAGAACCCGGCGCTCAAGCAACTCCGCTCTGGACTCAGCAGCCCCTTGCAGGGTGTAGTCCACCGGCGGTGGAGAAGCTCCGGCACGAGCCAGGCCCTCAAGCAACTCTGCTCTGGACTCAGCAGCCCCTCGCGGGGGGTAGTCCACCGGCGGCGGAGAAGCTCCGGAATAAGCCCAGCGATCGAGCTCCTCCGCTCTTAATTCAGCAGCCCCTTGCGGGGGGTAGTCCACCGACAGTGGAGAAGCTCCGGCAGGCGCTGCGGCACTGCCAACAAACTGGCCACAATAATGCCCAGTGTCCAGACCGTGCGTGGTCGGGCGAAGAAGCCCCTCAGGGCCAGCGCTCATGAGCTGCGGAAAAGATGACCCTGTTAGCGGCATCCTCTGATGGCTCCCGCCCAGCCGGGGTGACAACCCTTCACGGGATGCCCCTGGGGAACCTGGCCGGGCTGCATCGGCAACAGCAGCGGAGAGCGGCGGCCATCCATTGGATCCCGGCGGCGAACCAGCAGCGGAGAAGAAGCTGCCATTCCGGCATCCTGCCGGAGGCAATTTTATTTGGGGGAGGGTTGGGGTGTGCGGGAGGTGGGTATTTCAACTTTTTTGGCGGAGTCTGCGATTCCTAGCGATGACCGGAGCCCCACGATCTACACCGGCGACCCTGTACCAATGCAGGGTGCTGTTGTGGCAGCTACCCGGGGCTCGCCCGCGGCAGCGGCGGCAGAGCCGCGATTCCGGCAAAGTGCCGGAGCCCTTTCTGAGTGGGGGGAGGGACAGGGATTGCGGGAGGGGGTTATTTTACCTGGTTTGGATGGAGCCGTGTTACTCCACAAAGACCTGGGACCCTTGCTCTGCACCGTTGTACCTGTACCAAACCCGGGTGCAGTTGCGGCAGCGGCCCGTTGCTTCCCGGCCCAGATGATGCCGGTGGCGTCCACTCCAGTCCCCCTGCAATCGGGACCAACGAAAGCGGCGGTCCCTGCGGGGACAAGTGAGGTGAGCCAGACAAAGTCGCAGACAGACTCCGACTTATTTTTCCCTATGACTGTACCCTGTTGTTTCACTATACGGGTGACCGGGGGGTGGCAGGAGATAGGGGTACCAGGGGAGGGGAAGGAAGGGCAGCTGGTAGGGCAGGAAGATTTCCCCATTACCCTGGCGGAGCAGCAAGGGGACTCTCAGTTAAGATCCCCACTGTTGCAGCCTTGCTATGGGTGGGAGGTATCAGGGGTTGTGGCAAAGTTAGACCACCCCAGGGTTACCTACTGGCCAGAGGCTAAGGTGGGTGCATCTGCACCAGCAACCCTGAGCTCACCTCCGGTAATGGGGGCACAGCTTCAGGGAGAGGGGCTAGCCCCGTTAGCACCCAGCTCTATGGTAGGATTGCCTAGGAGAGGGTTGGGTGGGCCAGTAGGAACCGGGGAGGGAGAGCAGCAAGTGAGCCATCCAGGATTGCATCTTCACTGATGAGTCTACTGTGTCGCTGGAGAGATTTGCAACCATTGCGTTCCACAAAAAAGGACGCATATCTTTGAAGCCGCGGCCAAAACACCCCATGACGCTGCATGTGTAGGGTGCCATCTCTAGGCGTGGACCAGGGTGCATTGTCATCTTTAAAGGTAAAATATATCGAATATAATGTAGCCTTATGCACTGTACTTTACTAGTGTAGCCTTACTGTATGCACTGTACTGTACTATTGTGCAGTTTTTTGAGCACTTTTCTTTTCTTGCTATAGGAATCATGAATAAAGCTTTCTTCCAAGACAACATTGTGCCTGAGATAGTGTAATACATCACACATGAGTTCCCCAACGGTCACCGCTTCTACCAGGACAACGATCAGAAGCACACCGCGTCAACAGCGCAATTCCTTGAGCGCGGTATCAACTGGGTGAAGACGCCAGCGGAGTCAGTGCAGTAGACCGTGTCCCATTTTTGTTCCCCACTGTTTTTACTGTGTACTGTATCTCTTAAAGTAATTGTCCTTTTTTTCCAATGACAGATCGCCAGACTTCAATCCGATCGAAATGGTCTGGCATCAACTGAAGGACCATATCCGGAAAGTGGCGAAACCCTCCAATAAGGACGAGTTGTTGAAAGGCATAATGAGTTTTTGGAATGATGTACTCACCGTGGAATGCTGCAATAAATATATAGACCATATTGCCACTGTGTTGCCCATTGTGATAGCGCAGAATGGGCAAGCATCAGGAAAGTAGTGCTATGCTGTAGTATTGTAAGTACAGTATGATACAGGTAAGTATGGCACAGATTTTTTCTTTCCCAATAGTCAGAGTATACAGTAGTTACAGTTTTTTTCTTTACAGAGAGAGCAGCACCAGCCATCAGGTTACAGTACTCTACATACTGTACAGTACAGTAGTATTTAACAGTAGTCAGAGTATACAGTAGTTCCAGTATACAGTAGGCTAGTTTGCAAGTACTACGGCAACCGCCTACTAATTGCTCAAGCAGCACCAGCCATGTACAGTACAATACATCACACAATGCCATAATACAGTACGCACATAACTGCACAAATTTTTTGTTTTCTTGTCGTTTCAGGAAAAGGGTGACCTGGTGGGAGGTGGGGTGCTGTGTCCAGTCTACTCTACTCGTACAGTCATATAAACAGCAGAAGTGATGTACACAAAACCGCTCCTCTTTCAATGAACTACTGTACTGTTCACAGAGGGAGGAACAAGATACAGACGGAAGAAATAATATTACTATATACTGTATATATATAGTATATATATATATTATACATTACAGTATATATTATTAAATAATATTCTTATAAATGTGCATTATTCATATTTCCCCATGTTTTAAAAATGTTTTCAAAATGATTATCCAATTTCATAAAGACAGTATTATGTATTATTCAGGATTATTTTTATTTTTGTCTTTTATGGTTCCTGATAAAATAAAATGAATATTTATTAACATTCCTGCTAATCATAATCATTGACAACAACTTTCGCTGTGCAAATCAGATTTACATTTCAAAATCGAGATGGGATTTTCCAAAGCGTTAACATAAACTATGCCTCAAAGGTTTGGGGGGGTGAGTCATTTGCATTAATCAGCTAGCTCCCATGTCTAAAAGGATTAGAGTACATGCAGGCAGTGTGAGGTTTTGACGCTTAGCTATGGACGGATTAAAAACACAATGACTAACTAACTAACTTCAGAAAAAGTATGACTCTGTTGAGAGAGGGGGTTGGGTGACTCATGCGCAGTAAGCAGCAAGCTCCCATCTCTGAAAGGATTAGAGTACATGCAGGCGATAAGAGTTTGTGTGTGCGTGGGGGAGGGATGAAGGATTAGTTGTGCATCAGTTCAAAGAAATAACATACAGTACTGTACTGTAGAGTACAGTAATTTCAAAAGGCAGTTCATCATAATACTGTAATTTGATCCCTACACCTATACAGTACATAAAAAGCACACACATCAACCATGAGCAGACAAATGCACAGATTTAATATCGTAATATCAAGATTAAGATTGTTTTTGAAGGCGTGTGGATAAAATAACAGTTAAGAGTTACAGGCGCATGAGCAGGAATAAACTACAGTAGCTCCCATCCAAAAGAGGATTACACACAGGCGCATACTGTAGAGAGGTGATGCTCTGTGCAAATCAAATTCGAAAGCGCAATGACTAACACGCAGGCGCAGTGAGGCTTAATAGCACTGCTATGGACGGATTAAGAACACAATGGCAAGATTCAGAAAATTAACGACTCTGTGGCGAGGGGGGGTTGAGTGACTCATGCGCAGTAAGCATCTAGCTCCCATCTCAAAGAGAATTACAAGCAGGCGCAGTGAAGCTTAATAGCACGGCTATGGACGGATTAAGAACACAATGGCAAGATTCAGAAAATGAACGACTCTGTGGCGAGGGGGGTTGAGTGACACATGCGCAGTAAGCAGCTAGCTCCCATCTCAAAGAGAATTACATGCAGACGCAGTAAGGCTTAATAGCATGGCTATGGATGGATTAAAAACACAATGGCAAGATTCAGAAAATGAACGACTCGGTGGCGAGGGGGGGTTGAGTGACTCATGCGCAGTAAGCATCTAGCTCCCATCTCAAAGAGAATTACACGCAGGCGCAGTGAGGCTTAATAGCACAGCTATGGACGGATTAAGAACACAATGGCAAGATTCAGAAAATCAGAAAATGAACGACTCCGTGGAAGTGCAAAGCTAAATACATACTTTAATTTCAAAAGGCAGTTCATCATAATAATACACCCCCAAATACAGTACTGTATGTAAAAAGCACACAAATCAACCATGTGCAGTCAAACACACAGTGTCGCAGTCAATAGCTACAGCACAGATTGAATATCGTAATACAGTAAGATGGTTTTGGCAGGCTTGTGAAAAAAAAATGGTTTGGTTTGTGGAGAAAAAAAAATTACAATAAAACACACGTTCAAAGGAGAGATGTACTGCATTGCACAGAAGATGACACTGTTACAGTACTGTACATGCCTATGCGTTTCAACAGTTTTCAAATGAGACATACAGTACTGTACAGCAGCACAGCACTGCAAATGCATGTATACTGTAAATATGCAAATTTACAATTACTGCGTGCGCACACACAGACTGTGTACTGACATACACTGGCGACACACTTTATTCGAGCTCGGCTAGTCCCACGAATTCGGGTATACCCGGGTGTATTGAGGTTTGTGACTGTTTTCTGCCCGAGTGCATTGAGGTATTTTCCAGGCAGGGATTGAAGCATTTTATTCCCGCTGGCTGCAATACTGCACAGTAAATATATATATACTGCATTACAATTCATGAATTTATGCCATCTGGTAGACACGCGAAGCATTGCAGCCTATTAAATCCTAATCATTATCATTTAACAGATCAGCCGCCCATCAGCCAGGCATGAACCCAGGCTGGGAAGGCAAACGCAACGGGGCTTGTCTGAGGTGAGGAGCGGCGCATTCCAGGTATCTGCCAGGTACATACTGGGTATTTGCTCGAATAAAGTGTGTCGCAGCAGTAGGCTGAACCGCGAAGGTATTAGACTTCCAAGACAACAGCTCGCAAACGCCCCCCTGAGATTTTACACGGCATTGCAGTCAGCGAGAATAAAATGCTAATATCACGAGCGCGAAAATAACGCAGTTCACTCCGGGCGAAAACGACAAGAAAACGCACATAACCGGGATAATCTGAAAGCCACAGATCTAGCCGCCTTAGACTCAGATCGGCCGCCACTGTAGGTTGTGTTCAATGGGAAATAATTGTATATAAACCAGGCCCAGCCTATGGTTATTGTCTTTCGTGTCTTCTGTGATCTTCAAGATTGCTGTATGAACTGCTAGTCACGATTTCTGACTATTTCATCAATTCCATCTTAAGTAAGTGTCATATTTTGTTTGTTATTTGTACTATCTCGTGTGTTCCCCTTTTTCAAGGAATAAATTATATTTTATCATATCTAAGTCTCGTTCAGTTCAACCCAGGTATTTTTGGTGTATTATTATAGCCTTTTTCAAAGCTACCATCACATCCGCCCATGTCATTCTCTCTCCGCCGGTGTCTCTCTCTGCCTGTCTCTCTCCGCCTGTGTCTCTCTCCACCTCTCCACCCATGTCTCTCTCTGCCTGTGTCTCTCTCCACCTCTCTGCCCATGTCTCACCCTGCCCGTGTCTCTTTCCACCTCTCTGCCCGTGTCTCACTGTGCCCGGGTCTCTCTCCACCTCTCTGCCTGTGTCTCACTCTGCTTGTGTCTCTCTCCACCTCTCTGCCTGTTTCTCACTCTGCTCATGTCTCTCTGCCTGTGTCTCTCTCTCTACCTTTCTGCCCGCATCTCTCTCTAGCTGTCTCGCTCTAACTCAGTCTGTGTCTCTCTCTACTTTTCCACCCATGTCATTCTCTCTCCGCTTGTGTCTCTCTCTGCCTGTCTCTCTTTCTGCCTGTGTCTCTCTCCACCTCTCTGCCCGTGTCTCACTCTGCCTGTTTCTCACTCTGCCTGTGTCTCTCTCCACCTCTCTGCCCGTGTCTCACTCTGCCCGAGTCTATCTCCACCTCTCCACCCATGTCTCTCTCTGCCTGTGTCTCTCTCCACCTCTCTGCCTGTGTCTCACTCTGCCCGTGTCTCTCTCCACCTCTCTGCCCATGTCTCACTCTGCCCGTGTCTCTCTCCACCTCTCCAACCATGTCTCTCTCCGCCTGTGTCTCTCTCCACCTCTCTGCCTGTGTCTCACTCTGCCCGTGTCTCTCTCCACCTCTCCGCCTGTGTTTCTCTCCACCTCTATGCCCGTGTCTCTCTCCACTTCTCTGCCCATGTCACACTCTGCCCATGTCTCTCTCCACCTCCCTGCCCGTGTCTCACTCTGCCCGTGTCTCACACCACCTCTCCACCCATGTCTCTCTGCCTGTGTCTCACGCTGCCTGTGTCTCTCTCCACCTCTCTGGCTGTTTCTCACTCTGCCCGGGTCTCTCTCCACCTCTCGGCCCGTGTCTCACTCTGCCCGGGTCTCTCTCCACCTCTCTTCCTGTTTCTCACTCTGTCCATATCTCTCTCCATCTCTCTGCCCGTTTCTCACTCTGCCCATGTCTCTCTCCATCTCTCTGCCTGTTTCTCACTCTGCCCGTGTCTCTCTCTGCCTGTGTCTCTTTCTACCTTTCTGCCCACATCTCTCTGCTCGCATCTCTCTCTAGCTGTGTTGCTCTAGCTCAGTCTGTGTCTCTCTCCATCTCTCTGCCTGTTTCTCACTCTGCCCATGTCTCTCTCCATCTCTCTGCCCATGTCTCACTCTGCCCGCGTCTCTCTCCACCTCTCTGCCTCTTTCTCACTCTGCCCGTGTCTCTCTCCATCTCTCTGCCTGTTTCTCACTCTGCCCGTGTCTCTCTCTGCCTGTGTCTCTTTCTACCTTTCTACCCACATCTCTCTGCTCACATCTCTCTCTAGCTGTGTCGCTCTAGCTCAGTCTGTGTCTCTCTCCATCTCTCTGCCTGTTTCTCACTCTGCCCATGTCTCTCTCCATCTCTCTGCCCATGTCTCACTCTGCCCGTGTCTCTCTCCACCTCTCTGCCTGTTTCTCACTCTGCCCGTGTCTCTCTCCATCTCTCTGCCTGTTTCTCACTCTGCCCATGTCTCTCTCCATCTCTCTGCCCATGTCTCACTCTGCCCGTGTCTCTCTCCATCTCTCTGCCTCTTTCTCACTCTGCCTGTGTCTCTTTCTACCTTTCTGCCCACATCTCTCAGCCCACGTCTCTCTCTGCCCGTGTCTCACTCCACCTCTCCGCCCGTGTCTCTCTCTGTCTGTCTCTCTCCACCTGTGTCTCTCTACCTTTCCACCCATGTCTCTCTCTCTCTCTACCCGCTTCTCTCCCTACCCGCGTCTCTCTCTGGCCACCTCTCTCCCTGCTAATAGTATGTCATTTTTATGACAGGATTAGTATTATCTGTGGATCTTTGGGAATATTTTGCCATTACAAAGTGTAACACTGCAAAGTGCCCAGTGTTCCGGTAACATGTGACGAATGTTGTAAACATCAAACAAAATGTACTAATTAATTATAGTGGTGTTTTTAATGGTCCTTTAAGCAGTCTCTTCTCCAAAAATAATGTATATATGTAGCCATGGCTGGTTCAGACTGCCTCTCTGCCTCCTGTCACGTAAGTCCTTTGTAGCTGCAGGCTGTGACAGGCTTTCCTAGGAGATTTTGACCCCCCTCACTGCTGACTCTGAGTGGCAGGAGAGGAAGGTGTCACAAGGGTCTGTGTGTAAACAATCATGGTATAGACCTTGTGACCTCCCCCTCTCTACCAGAGAGGAATCTCTTCCAAATTGTAGAAGTTCGTTCTCCCACTCCATGGGGAGTGGATGCAAGCAAGTCAGCTACTGCCTTCTGAGGCAAGGGGTTGAGTAAGATCAGTCTGAATCAAGGCCTCAATACTAGCAGAGAGCTAAGGCATCATCCAGAGGTCTGGGAACTGTGACGGTGAAGGGGTTAACCAGGCTCACTAATAAAGGTTAAACCCACTTGGTTACCCCTGATCTGTGTGTTGGGGTCCTAGAGTGTCCGCAATGCATTTCTGTGATTGTGTGCAAATTATGCGACATTAAAGATTTATTTGTCTTTTGCCTTTCCTGGGCTGCTGGGACCGGGAGATTTCTAGGCTGTAAGTTTCAGGATGGGTTTGCTGGAGAAAGTCTTTACAGAATGTGTCTATGTATCGGGGTTCTGGAGTTATGGGATACCTCAAAAGTTGAGTGTGATTCTCGGATAAAGCCAAGCACTTTGCTCCGGTCAAACTCTGACTCTGAAAACTTTCTTATGACTCACCTCCAGGATTTCTGCTGCAGGGGGTCCCTAGCATAAGGAGGGGTGCCCAGATACATGCCCTGGTACCCAGAACCTGGTATAGGGGTTCAGGGGTTGCTCCAACTATGTGATAAAGATAAGAGTGATTGCTTGTGTGTAAAAAGTTTAAGAGTTATTTTCTAAAGTGTGCCAAGAATGAGGCTAGTGAGTATAGGCAGTATATCCCCTCACTCCATCTCTGACACCAGAATAGGGACTTACACATTTTAGCACACAAGATACAGGACACAGTGTATTTTATTAGAGTTATGTTTAATAGGTATTTATGCTGGTAGCCTATGAATGAAGTGCGGGATTTCCAAGTCATGGATTCCGAGGGACCAGATGGCTACCAAGTTGGGTGCCTCTGGGTCTGTGCGGAGTCCGGACTTGAAAGCCTCAGGAATGCCAAGGTGTTAGAAAAGGAGGGGTACTGCAGTTCTGCTTGAGTACTCGCATCCTGGGCTAACACAGGGTTATCCGGCCATCATTTGCATGATCCCAGACTCTGTGGAGCCTGGATTGCGGGTGGGCTCAGTATGCAAAGAGGCATAGGTGCCAGGTTGATGCATGCCCCTCTACAGACTGAAAAAAGGTGCCCTCCCGGCTTTACAATACCGACAAATCGATGATTGGCTGGTAGTAAAATTCCCACACACTGATAGGCTGAAGAGGTTTGTGAATGGGACACTGAAACACATAAGAATTCTCACAGCCAATAAGGGGCGCAGATTCTAAGCTCCAAACAAACAGCGACAGATTCAAAGATGCTTTGTACTGAATAGACGCGAGCCGGCTTCAAAAATTTGGACTCAAGAATTCTCGTAAGTCCTACTTCTGAAGAACGTAGCGGTTGCATCTGGCATTGCATTTTTTGGTAGGACTACTTAACTACTGATTTTGTCAAACATAGTTAGCATTGAGGTTTGGTTTTAAAATTATTTTGTTCCATTCATGTACATAAACGTTTTCTATATCAGTGGAGGTGGCCAACACCACCTCTTTCCAGTTAATGTGATCATAGTCACATAAGGTGGAGTGCACGACCCTACTTAGATCTTTTCTTCTCTGCCACATTATGTGCACCCTTAGAGGTTAGCTGAAGCAGAAGCCTTCTTTTCTTATATATCTGCTTCTGTCTTCTGTCACATCATCAATAAACACTAGTGACCCAGTTCCATTGTAAGCCATGCATGCCCATGCCATCACACTGCCTCCGCCGTGTTTGACAGATTATGTGGTATGCTTCGGATCATGAGCCGTTCCAAGCCTTCTCCATACTTTTTTCTTCCAATCATTCTGGTACAGGTTGATCTTAATTTCATCTGTCCAAAGAATGCTGTTCCAGAACTGGGCTGGCTTTTTCAGATATTGTTTGGCAAAGTCTAATCTGGCATTTCTATTCTTGAGGCTTATGAATGGTTTGCACCCTCTGTATTTGCTCTCGTGAAGTCTTCTCTTTATGGTAGACTTGGATAATGATATGCCTAACTCCTGGAGAGTGTTCTTCACTTGACTGGATGTTGTGAAGGGGGTTTTCTTTACCATGGAAAGGATCCTACGATCATCCACCACTGTTGTCTTCCATGGACGTCCAGGCCTTTTTGTGCTGCAGATCTCACCAGTGCGTTGTTTTTTTCTCACAATGTACCAAACTGTTGCTTTTGGCCACTTCTAATGTTTCCGCTATCTCTCTGATGGGTTTTCTTTTTTTTTGCAGCCTAAGGATGTCCTGTTTCACTTGCATTGAGAGCTCCTTTGACCGCATATTGTGGGTTCACAGCAACAGCTTCCAAATGCGAATGCCACACTTGGAATCAACTCCATTCCTTTTACCTGCTTAATTGATGATGAAATAACGAAGGAATAGCCCACACCTGTCCATGAGACAGCTTTTGAGTCAATAGTCCAATTACTTTTGGGCCCTTGAAAAAGAAGGGGCTACATACTGTATTTAATGAGATGTAATTCCTAAACCCTTTCTCCAATTTGGATGTGAATACCCCCAAATTAAAGTTGATAGACTGCACTTTAAGCTCATATTCATTATTTAACTGTAACTTGAATTTATTTTGGTACAAAGCCGAAATAACAAAACTTGTATCAGTGTCCAATTTTTCCGGACCTAACTGTATAATCTATCTATCTATCTATCTATCTATCTATCTATCTATCTATCTATCTATCTATCTATCTATCTATCTCTCTCTCTCTCTCTCTCTCTCTCTCTCTCTCTCTCTCTCTCTCTCTCTCTCTCTCTCTCTCTCTCTCTATCTATCTATCTATATCTCCCAGTTGAGACCACATCTCCCTTCTACTCATTAGTTGCCTGCCATTGCTGATCGCTGCTTTATGGCTGTAACCACAGATGTCACAGATGCAGAAAGCTATCACTTACAGACTGGATCGCTACAAGACCGTAGTGTCGGCTCGCGTGACCAGACTGAATTGCCTGTTCCTGCTATATCATCGTTGCATATTTTTGGCCGTGTACTTGGCACCTTACACCGTTTGCAATGGAGGAACTTCCTGACTGATGAGTATCACTTCATTTTTCTTCTGCTGACAAAGCCAGAGCTGTTTACATTATTGTCACAGTAGACCACGTCTTTCAACACAATTATATTTTTGGTATCATTCAACAGGCAAAACAAAGCAGTGAAATAAAATGGGGTTTATTTGGATAAAACCTTGGAAATGCAACACAACCCAAAATACAGAAATATACACACTTACTGGGACCCAAACACTTACTGCTCCAAACATCCTGAACTGAGATTCAGCAGAAAATCCTGACAGGTACCTAGTCCCGATAGTCCTGGAACTGTTTTTGGCAAGAAATTCTGACCACGACCGCTACGTTCTAAAATGGGAACTTGGTCCTCGCTTCTGACTTAGTCTCAGGGCTGACATTTCTAGCTCCAAAACGAAGCTGGTTGGTCTGCAATTTGGAACAGAGCAACTTTGAAAAGCCCGCCATAGCTTCATCGACTCAAGCCACAAAATCAACTGGTTCTCTGACTGGGGATTCTCCTTACATACCCTCCGAGGAGCCATGTTCAGCATGGAGGAAGGACGAGCGACCAATCAGAGCGTTGGAATTCCTCCCCGCCAGCCAATAGAAACAAGGGCTCGTCTCTGGGCTGACGTCAGAGGAGGAGGCATGCCAAGCCGGCTCGATAAGCCGGGTGAGCGGAAAATATTATTTAGCCAATGGGAGAAGCACATACGAGCTGTATCTCCACCAGCTAACTCATTGCAACCCACTGGGCGGGCTCCACCGAGTCTGGCAGATACAAATGGTGTCCCCAATGGGTGTCCTTTCTTCTCCAGACTTGGCAATTTGCTTTTCCTCGCCCACCAAACCATCTTCTCACCTCTGGACATTCTCTCCTCTTTTAACTACGAACTCTATATAGACATGCCAGTGTCTATGCGGATGCCCCAGCTGACTGCATAGAGTCTTATAACAAATGTCTAAAACCTTATAAAGTACACTTTAATAAAGTATACACATTGGGGAACTTTACACTTATAAGGGAAATACATTTGGGATATTTGGGCTCGAAATTCAGGAGTCGGGGGACACTGGGTTACCCCGGTGTAATTCATCACATGTACCAGCAAATCATGCCTGCTCGCCGAGGAGAATTAAATGACTAATGGTAACTTTGGCCCCCAAACTCCTGCAAATAAGATTATTGTATTTCTATCCAAATATCCCCCCTAAAACTGATACAAGAAATCTCACAGTTCTAGGGCCAAGGGAACATGAAAACAGAAAAAGCAGGGGTCACTTTATTTTCAACATGTATTATCCCTGGTCCCTGGCTTATGGTGCTTATATAGCTACATACAGAACACCTACAAGCTCAAATTGAACCCCCAAAATACCCACAACATATATATAAGCATATAAGTTTCACAGGAGTGCTACTGAGCATGGCAATTTATATTTAAAACCAGAGACATAACATAAAACACAGACAAAGCTCGGTGCACATCCAGAGAAACTTATATACGGTACAGTGCCTAAATATACATGTATAAATAACTAATAAATAAAATGGTCTTTTAGTTTAACATTTTGGCCAAATTGTTGTAAGCCCTTGAGCCAAACTTCACGGCAGACCACGTTCAAGGGTCCCTACACTAATATAAATTCTTAATAACCTGTGCATTGCCAGGAAGAATGATTTATAATAAATCTGTCAATATGAGTTGCAAAAGTTCTAAGTCTGATTGAAGCTTTTATTAACCTGTACATTACCAGGAAAAGCACTCTGTAATAGATTTGTCACAATCACACTGCATGCAGGCAAGTTCCCCTGATAGTTGGAGATGCCATGGAGTGAGCTTTTAACCATTTTAATGTGGGAGGGAGTGAGCTTCAATTGGATAGGAGGTTGCCACCCTCCAAAACAGCCAAGACTAGCTGCACAAGAATTATAAAACATACAGAACACCTACAAGCTCAAATTGAACCCCCAAAATACCCACAACATATATATAAGCATATAAGTTTCACAGGAGTGCTACTGAGCATGGCAATTTATATTTAAAACCAGAGACATAACATAAAACACAGACAAAGCTCGGTGCACATCCAGAGAAACTTATATACGGTACAGTGCCTAAATATACATGTATAAATAACTAATAAATAAAATGGTCTTTTAGTTTAACATTTTGGCCAAATTGTTGTAAGCCCTTGAGCCAAACTTCACGGCAGACCACGTTCAAGGGTCCCTACACTAATATAAATTCTTAATAACCTGTGCATTGCCAGGAAGAATGATATATAGCTACAACGGTTTTAGGGGTAACCAGAGGGCTTAACCTTTATAAGATAGCCTGGTTACATCCTCCCATCACTATTATTATTATCATCATCATTGAACTGCTATGTTAGGCAGTACAACACACTTGTTCAAGACTTTTATTGCTGCAACGCTGACACTTTATTAGGATGCTCTGATACATTGGTTATGACCTGCTATTACTGCCCTCCAAATTATGTATATGGGCCTGCACATATTTGTATTCCACCATCTAATGATGTCAGGTATTTTTGTTCACTGAGAGGCCGGTCTATCACACTCCTGGGGAATTTACGTTCCCTTAGTGTGTTTGAGCACTTATTGTGTTTTCTGTGATTTGTTTCAGTATCATGCAGATTTATTAGAATTTAGGAGATTAGTGGTTTTCGTTTTTTAATTCAATTTTATTCACCCCTTGTTTTTTCTGTGTTACTTAAAAAATCAATTTTATTGTTAATTATTTGAGTGTTTTTATAGGGCTTCTTTTTTGTGTATGTACAGTATATATATATATATATATATATATATATATATATATATATATATATAATTTAAAAAAATAGAATTAAGTCCTAGAAAGAGAAGGTGATATGCAATCTTCTTATGTGTTCCATTGGATGAACTGGATACACAGGACCTCCTCCATTAACCTCTCTCTGCACACTCTCTGCATCGCTCTTCCTCCCTGTCTCTCATCTTCTCTTTTCAACCTGATAGTAGCATGAAGTCCTAGTGTGAGAAGGTGATGTTCAATGTTCTCATGTGTTTCACTGTATAAGCTGGATAGACCATACTGCCTCCATTAACCTGAAGGAGGATTGTAAAGTTGCACTGGCTCAGATACAATCTTACCGGCTCAGGTAGACAGAGAAGAGATCCTGAGGCAGCAGACCTTCCTTCCAAATATTGTCAAAGACTGGTGTAGCTCCCGACACTGAGAGGCTTGGGTATCCAAGGCCTAAAATCCCATCAAAGTGTGAGTAGGAGAGGAAAATCGACTCAGATTCACTCATCACGAATCCTTGTTGTGTATCCGCCATGCTCCCCACCTTGTGGAAGGAGGATGAAAGTCAGTTAAACAGCATGTGATCCACACCCAACACATAAAAACCTGGATCTAAAGTATGTACATGTATTTTTATTTGTATTCCACCAGCAATGTGCAGTATCCAGTACTTTAAAGAGACTTACAAATTAAATGGAGATATTTAATATATTTCAAACTCCCACACCCACCACAAAGTTGCCACGCTCAGTAGCTCTCTGGTTGACATAAATATATATTCACTTTGTGGTGGGTGTGGGAGTTTGAGCTTGCTGGGAATCTGTGTTAACCTATGTCTCTTTGGAGGCTGTGGCACCTCCCCCCAGAGCTCACTCCTCCTCCTTCACCCTTTTAACTTGGAAGGTCATTTCACTTGCTGCAGGAACAAGACCCATTATGGTTTTCCCCTCTCACAGAGGTAAAAGGAAGGGTTCACAGTGTAGTGTAGGACCTGCATTATTTTGGTTATACCTTGACGTTGGTATGCAGGCTTATGACGCCTTTGGCCAAAGGGTTAACTAAATAACCAATTATTATTATTGAAGTATTTTACTTTATATGTTTTGTCAATTGGATGCAGCATTGGGCACCCCCTGTCTCTTGATAAAAAAAGGAAGAATGGTGGAGCACTACAACAAATGTCAAATGGTGGAGCACTACAACAAATGTCAAATGGTGGAGCACTACAACAAATGTCAAATGGTGGAGCACTACAACAAATGTCAATGGTGGAGCACTACAACAAATGTCAAATGGTGAAGCACTAAAACCAATGTCAAATGGTGGAGCACTACAACAAATGTCAAATGGTGGAGCACTACAACAAATGTCTAATGGTGGAGCACTACAACAAATGTCTAATGGTGGAGCACTACAACAAATGTCAAATGGTGGAGCACTACAACAAATGTCAAATGGTGGAGCACTACAACAAATGTCAAATGGTGGAGCACTACAACAAATGTCAATGGTGGAGCACTACAACAAATGTCTAATGGTGGAGCACTACAACAAATGTCAAATGGTGGAGCACTACAACAAATGTCTAATGGTGGAGCACTACAACAAATGTCAATGGTGGAGCACTACAACAAATGTCAAATGGTGGAGCACTACAACAAATGTCAAATGGTGAAGCACTAAAACCAATGTCAAATGGTGGAGCACTACAACAAATGTCTACACCTACGGACCCTGTGAAGATTGAGATAATGTGTGTGGCTCAGGCTATATGAAGACAGACTATCATCACCTCCATTTTGGCCCAACTGCCATTTTGAGTGTTTGCTTGTATGTATGCTTATCTGTTTATTTGTGAATGATTGATATGCTGCAGAGTATCGCTCCTAGCTGTAACTCGCCCTTGTATAATTCCTACGAGTCATGAAATTGAAATTGCATTTGTATGAGGTTTTTCCTGCCTTAGACATTTCTGCTGACCTTAGGTTCTGTTATCTGACAGATACAGTACACACAGAGGGCTAAACAGGGTTACTCCTTAAAGTCAGAGGTTAAGGGGCCCACATTGCGGTGATATATAGGATAAGAATATAAGAATATAGCATGTGAAGGATATTTATGCATTAATAAGGATAAGTAATCATATTATTTTTTATCTCTAAGCCAACCCCCTTAAGGGGCGTATTACTCATTTTGAAATGTATAAAAATGTGATGCCAAGCAATATGTTTTCAGAGGCATGAGTTCATTTATGAATTCTCTCTCACTTGTACCTTGGTGCAGATAAACTCACATTGATACTTTGAACCCTTGACTCATTGATTTTATTTCTACGCTTTCACAGATGGCACCCCCCGAATAGGGACCCCAATACATCAGGACCAGGAGACCCCAGACGGAGCAGCTGCCTACATTACTCAAACGTGCACACTTGAAATAAGGTATGGCTTTATACTTTTTAACAGAAAAAGCCATTAGATTAATTGTTTGAGTAATCTGTATACAGTTTGTTCTTTATGGGCAACCTACCTGAGTGACGGGACACCCTGTATCACGTGAGTTTATCAATATTATCCTGATCAGGTATTGTTGTTGTTGTTTTATATTATTGCCATAAACTCAGGTCAGATTATACCTTATGCTGCTAAATGGCAGGCCAATTCAGGGCTCAGAAGGTATAATAGTTACAGAGGCGGCCGAGCTGAGTCTTCAGCAGCCGCCACCGCGATGTGTGGGAAATGTGCGGGCAGACGGCGGCTTGTTTGGGTTTTTCCCTGGCGTGTGCCGCGCGTCACTGTGGCGCCGGTCACACATGCCAGGGTTCCCCGGCATTCCCGAAGGCTGCAGAGGAAGCAGGGGTAAGGGGGAAGCTGCGCAAAGCTGCGCAAAACTGCGCGAAGCAGGAGCAGCCAGGGGGAGCAGCCAGGGGTTCGGGGAAGGGGAGGGGAAGCATTTTAATTTTGCACACAGGGAGGGGAAGATGTGGCTGGTGCGCGGCCACGTTTGGCGCCAGCCGGGCGCCAGCCAAAAAAAGCCCCGGTCTATTACGGGCAAATGTTAGACTCAGCTCAGCCACAGCAGTATAAGGTGGAAAGTCTCCTAAACTTGGAAAGAGAACTATTGTTAAGGAACGACAGGTGACTATTTTTGTTAATATCACAGGTCCTTAACTCTATATTCTACTTATATTATACCAAATGGTGGGGCACCTTATTGGTACACGATCGACTGACGTTGATCGGGGTAGTTCCAGGAGAATTATGGGGGAACCTACGTTCTCAGCAGTCGCCAGCGAAGGGTACGTCCCTTGAAATTATGTGTGGACTTTATGACAATAAAATGTTTTAAAAATTGATATTTAGTGGCGCAGAGTATATTAAATAAGAAGGAAAGGGAAAAGGGAAACATATCAGGCTCTGTTTTGAAAATAGCTGCAGCATTAGTGGCCACCCCCCCTTTTTCTAATCTCCCTTTCCTCACCCCCCTTTCCTCACTCCCCTTTCCTCACCCCTTCTTCACTGAACAGTCACAGGACTTGCATGTCTGTGAGACATGGAAGTTAATTATTAACCTAGGAAGAAATGGCTTGAATTTAAGAATGTTAAAGTAGTTTTTAAGGAATAAATGCATTAATTCTGCATGGAAAAAGAAACAAGGGGACATGCTCTTTAAATGTTTTTTGTTTGTTTTTGTCTTAGAAAGCTCATAGTAACTAGTTTGAGGGCATCATAATGTACATGTCATGGAGTGAAGTGTTTGTGTGTCACTCTGATAGTTATTGTATGTATGTATGTATGTATGTATGTATGTATGTATGTATGTATGTATGTCTTTATTCATATAGCACCATTAGTGTACATAGCGCTTCACATTGTCACGTGAAATACTAATCATAAAAATAACAAATAATACAAATAACAGATCATAATGATTTTGAATGAAATAATAATAAGGGTTAAAATAAACCTATACCACAAAAAACTAAAATGCAAAAAGCAACTTCCAATAAGACAAAAATACACAGTGCAATACTTATATATCTCTTGTAAAAGGGTCATTTAAGTTTAACCCTTTTGTCAAAGTGTATTAAGCCTGCTGCCATTTACAAGGTATGACCGTAGCATTTAAAATAAACTTAGGCAGCATTGTACACTGGCGACACACTTTATTTGAGCTTGGCTAGTCCCGCGAATACTCGGGTGTATTGAGGTTTGTGACTGTTTTCTGCCCGAGTGCATTGAGTTATTTTCCCGGCAGGGATGAAGCATTTTATTCCGGCTAGCTACAATACTGCAATGCCGTGTAAAAACACATGAGGGCGCTTGCGAGCTGTTCTCTTGAAGCCGTCCCCTATAGTGAATTGTAATGCAGTATATATACTGTATATATATGTATACTATATAACAACAGCCCCTATAACCCCTAACATACAGTACTGTACACATACAGTACTGTATATGCACATACTGGGGGCGAGATGTGTTTGCAGCAGAGAGAGATCCGCTGCTCTCTCTGCGCAAACAGCGACACATTAAAAATTATTTTAAATACATTTTTATTTATAGTGTAGATGTGCAGGGGGTCTCGGGAGCTGAACCGCGTTGGTTTCAGGTCGGGGGACCCCCTGCCCCCTGAGATACAGACCCCTTTATGAGGTGCCGGTATCCCTCTGCGTTTAAAGGTCCCGATCACGTGATCGCGGCCTGTTAAACCAAGTAGAGGGATACCGGCACCCCCAAAAGGGGCCTGTATCTCGGGGGGCAGGGGGTCCCCCGACCTGAAACCAACACGGTTCAGCTCCGGAGACCCTCTGCACATGTACAGTATAAATAAAACACATACAGTATATAAAGTAAATAAAAACTCGTTCTTTACCTTAGCGGGTATGCGCTATGGTAAAGAAGCAGCAGTTCTGTATTTTTAATAATATTGTACAGTGAGCAGGGGGTTCCCTGAGCCAGAAATCTAAACTCAGGGGACCCCCTGCTCCTGCACAATATTATTAAAAGTACAGAAATGCTGCTTCATTGCCATAGCGTATAGCCGCTAAGGCATTGAAGGGGTTAACCCACAGTGCCCGCTTTATTGTGGGTAGCGGGGGTGGGTGAAGGGGGTATTTGGCCCTTGGTGTGAGTTTAGGACTTGCGGGGGGGTTGCGGGTGCACTTAACCCCTTTACGAACGTAGCAGTTAATACCGCTACGGTCATGAAGGGGTTAAGCCCTCCCGCTACCCCCCGCAAGCCCAAAACAAGCACCGTTGGGGCTAATACCCCATTCACCCACCCCCGCTACCCACAATAAAAAAAATACACACACACAGCAGCCGCCAAAAAATAAATAAATAAATCTAAATAAATAAATGACAATAAATACATTTGAAATACATTTTTATTGATAGTGTAGATGTGCAGGGGGTCTCCGGAGCTGAACCGCATTGGTTTCAGGTCTCGGAACCCCCTGCTCGCCGAGATACAGCCCCCTTTATGGGGTGCCGGTATCCCTCTGCTTGGTTTAAAGGGCCCGACCACGTGATCGCGGCCTGTAAACCAAGCAGAGCAGAGGGATACCGGCACCCCCTAAATGGACCTGTATCTCGGGGAGCAGGGGGTCCCCAGACCTGAAACCAGTGCGGTTCTGCTCTGGAGACCCTCTGCTCATGTACAGTATCAATAAAACACATACAGTATACAGTATAAATAAACACTCGTTCTTTACCTTAGCGGCTATGCGCTATGGTAAAGAAGCAGAATTTCTGTATTTTAATAATATTGTACAGTGAGCAGGGGGTTCCCTGAGCCAGAAATTAATGCTCAGGGACCCCCCCTGCTCCTGCTCAATATTATAAAAAATACAGAAATGCTGCTTCATTACCATAGAGGATAGCCGCTAAGGCAATGAAGGGGTTAACCCACCGTGCCCACTTTATTGTGGGTAGTGGGGATGGGTGAGGGGGGTATTTGGCCCTTGGTGTGAGTTTAGGACTTGCGGGGGGGTTGCGGGTGCACTTAAACCCTTCACGACCGTAGCAGTTAATACCGCTACGGTCATGAAGGGGTTAAGCCCTCCCGCTACCCCCCCGCAAGCCCTAAACAAGCACCGTTGGGGCTAATAACCCATTCACCCACCCCCGCTACCCACAATAAAAAAAATACACACACAGCAGCCGCTAAAAATAAATAAATAAATCTAAATAAATAAATAAATAAATGACAATAAATACATTTGAAATACATTTTTATTGATAGTGTAGATGTGCAGGGGGTCTCCGGAGCTGAACCGCGTTGGTTTCAGGTCTGGGAACCCCCTGCTCCCCGAGATACAGCCCCCTTTAGGGGGTGCCCTTATCCCTATGCTTGGTTTAAAGGGCCCGACCACGTGATCGCGGCCTGTAAACCAAGCAGAGCAGAGGGATAACGGCACCCCCTAAATGGGCCTGTGTCTCGGGGAGCAGGGGGTCCCCAGACCTGAAACCAGTGCGGTTCTGCTCTGGAGACCCTCTGCACATGTACAGTATCAATAAAACACATACAGTATACAGTATAAATAAACACTCGTTCTTTACCTTAGCGGCTATGCGCTATGGTAAAGAAGCAGCATTTCTGTATTTTAATAATATTGTACAGTGAGCAGGGGGTTCCCTGAGCCAGAAATTAATGCTCAGGGACCCCCCCTGCCCCTGCTCAATATTATTAAAAATACAGAAATGCTGCTTCATTACCATAGCGGATAGCCGCTAAGGCAATGAAGGGGTTAACCCACCGTTCCCGCTTTATTGTGTGTAGTGGGGATGGGTGAGGGGGGTATTTGGCCCTTGGTGTGAGTTTAGGACTTGCGGGGGGGTTGCGGGTGCACTTAACCCCTTCACGACCGTAGCAGTTAATACCGCTACGGTCATGAAGGGGTTAAGCCCTCCCGCTACCCCCCCCGCAAGCCCTAAACAAGCACCATTGGGGCTAATACCCCATTCACCCACCCCCGCTAGCCACAATAAAAAAAATACACACACACAGCAGCCCCACAATTAATAAATAAATCTAAATAAATACATGAAGAGAAATAAATATATACTGTATATATATATACTGGATATATATACAGTATATATATAATAACAATCCCTATACATATACAGTATATACTGTGTGTATATATATACACTGTATACACACATATATATATATATATATACAGTATACAGTATATATACACACATGATGAACCAATATACAAATACATGTAGAATGGTTATCAAAATCATACTGTCCTACAGATAACGCTTCTCTATACAGACAATAATAATAATCCATTTAATAATCCTAACTGATTTTACAATATAAAACATAACATTCCAATCCACACAGTACATTGCATTTACATTGTATAAATGATGCATAAAATCTATGCACCATATACATTCTGCAAATGAATGTTAACAATATAATTGCAAGCTACTCTACCAGTAAATAAAAACACTTCCAAACAAGTCAACTATTTTAACCAATCAAGTAAACCAAAATCAATATATACTGTAAGTACCAACCAGAAAACACAATTTAAAACCAAAGCTAACCCTTACAATACCAAGGATTACATCTATCTAATTGTAAAAAACCTTATACTTTATACACAGCATTGCAATGTACATGATGAACAATACAGTAAATTCCCTGTATCTCCCTGCCTTCAGTGTAATCTGTTTAAAGCCCCCTCCCCCTAATGTTTCTGTTAAACAGATTACACTGAAGGGAGAGAGATGTAAAGGCCTAAAGCCCCCTCCCCCTAATGTTTCTGTTAAACAGATTACACTGAAGGGAGAGAGATGTAAAGGCCTAAAGCCCCCTCCCCCCTAATGTTTCTGTTAAACAGATTACACTGAAGGGAGAGAGATGTAAAGGCCTAAAGCCCCCTCCCCCCTAATGTTTCTGTTAAACAGATTACACTGAAGGGAGAGAGATTTTACAGAAACACACATTAGGGGGGAGGGGGCTTTAAACAGATTACACTGAAGGCAGAGAGATGTTTCTGTTACCAGTAAATCTCCCTCCCTGCTGTCAGTGCAGTGTATGTAAATGTGGGGAGGGGGGGACCCAATGTGCATACTGTGAGGTCTAACCACCCTCACCCCCTACCCACATACCGTTACCCCCCACCCCATCCTGGCCATGGCCCCTCCGCTTCTGCAAAACAGACACAAAAATTAAAACATACAGTACAAAGTAATGTCCCCTAACCCCTTAATCACCATAGCGGTTATTAACCGCTACAGTCATGAAGGGGTTAACCCACCCTCACCCACCACTCGGGATGCCTACATACCCTCCCACACTAACCCCCCCCCCGTGAGGCCTAACCACCCAGTCAGTACCCACAAGGGAGGCCTACCCACATACCGTTGGGGAAACACCCCACCCCCAGTACCCACACTAAAAACAGTACAATGACCCACAATAAACAGCATTATATTTATTAAATACATTACCCACCCCCTGTGCTCCCCCCCCATAAATACAAGATTTATGCTTTTACATACAGGGTTCATAACGCAGCCCCACGCTAGTCCCCGGTGGGTTGGCAGGGCACCTGGACAGACCTACAGTTTACCAGCAGCATTCCACAGGTTCTGGAGGCCTGCTGGTGGATCCTGCCAGCACCATGGCCCTCAGGTGGTCTCTTTGGGTCACCGTGGGCCACAATTGGGTCCCCACGGTAGGCCCAAGGATGTCTGGGAGCCCCGGGTCAAAGCCACAGGTGTCTGCGGGGCCTCGGGTGGTTCCCATGGGGGTCTGGGGAACTCACCGGTGCTCACTACGGGTCCGCGGTGCCCCCACAGAAGTGGTACCACACATCATCATCCCCGCACCTACGGGTCGGAGGTGCCCCCACAGAAGTGGGACCACACATCGTCATGCCCGCAGACTACGGGTCGGAGGTGCCCCCACAGAAGTGGGACCACACATCGTCATCCCCGCATGTGTCACCCGTGGAACCATCAGCCTGCTACCCTTTAGGATACCCGAGAATACCCACAGGTGGTCTCCATAGGCCCCACGCAAAACCACGGAATCAAACCCTGAATGTAAAAAAAATAAACCTGGCCTATACATTCAATACATACACCCTCCCCCCCAACACCTACAGTACAATAATGTGCAAAATAACTATTATCCAGATATGGATAATAGATTAATTGCCCATTATTAAAAACATTAACTAGCATATACAAATAAATAAAGTACTACTGACCTCATCAATATGAAGTGTCCGTTGCCAGCAAAATCCTTGTCTTGTCCACAACATACATAGCAAATACAAAGCCAATACATTGCAATTACATTCAGATATCAATTAACCCCTTAAACACCTTATCAGATAATAACCGCAAAGGTGATTAAGGGGTTAAGCCACACAGGCCCGATACCCACCCTTCACCCATGAATTTGTACTGTGGCTTCATCATGCAACTATATATTATACTGTATATATATACAGAGAGACAGAGAGAGAGATATATAGAGTATATATATATATATATATATATATATATATATATATATATATATATATATATATATATATACACACGTTATATACACACCCATGATAAACCAATATACAGTACAAATAAATGTAGAAGGGTTATCAAAAGCATACTGCCCTACAACCAAGTAAACAAAAATCAAAAGCCAATACATTGCAATTACATTCAGATATCAATTAACCCCTTAAACACCTTATCAGAAAATAACCGCAAAGGTGATTAAGGGGTTAAGCCACACAGGCCCGATACCCACCCTCACCCATGAATTTGTACTGTGGCTTCATCATGCAACTATATATATATATATATATATACTGTATATATATACAGAGAGACAGAGAGAAAGAGAGAGAGAGAGAGATATATATACAGTATATATATATATATATATATATATATATATATATATATATATATATATATATATATATATATATATACACACGTTATATACACACCCATGATAAACCAATATACAGTACAAATAAATGTAGAAGGGTTATCAAAAGCACTGTCCTACAACCAAACACTTCTCCATACATACACACTAAATTAAAATCAATTTCCTTTAATATTCATAACTGATCTCTCAATCTAAATCATCACTAAACCTCTGAAAAGCCATTTAAACAACTTACACTGGCGACACACTTTATTCGAGCTCGGCTAGTCCCACGAATTCGGGTATACCCGGGTGTATTGAGGTTTGTGACTGTTTTCTGCCCGAGTGCATTGGGTTATTTTCCGGGCAGGGATTGAAGCATTTTATTCCCGCTGGCTGCAATACTGCACAGTATATATATATACTGCATTACAATTCATGAATGTATGCCATCTGGTAGACACGCGAAGCATTGCAGCCTATTAAATCCTAATCATTATCATTTAACAGATCAGCCGCCCGTCAGCCAGGCATGAACCCAGGCTGGGAAGGCAAACGCAACGGGGCTTGTCAGAGGTGAGGAGCGGCGCATTCCAGGTATCTGCCAGGTACATACTGGGTATTTGCTCGAATAAAGTGTGTCGGTGCAGTACATACATTCCAATATAAATGATGCCTAAATATCTATGCACCATATACATTCTGCAAGTAAACAAAACTCAATTAGCAATCATTATTTACATCCCTAAACAATTCACACTAGATCACGAACAATAAAACCATTAACAAATTCACGCCTAGAGCAGAACAATTAAGCCTTTGAAAAAATATAAGTACCGACAAAAATACAACCTTTACAAACCAAGCCTATCCCTGACCTTCCTCAAACACACAATACAATACCAAGGAATACATCTATCTAATTTTAAAATACTTTAAACTCACAATAAAGCATACTGTAGCAGCATACACAAAATAATTTAAAACACATCTAATCCAGCTTTTAAAACAACATCATTTCTTACCCTGTACTGTACTGTATGTATATATCTCTCTAGACATATATACATACATACATACAGTGGCAAGAAATGATATACCACAAAAAAAAAAATACACATGTTTGTTAAAAAACCTTTTGAAAAAATTAACAAGTTAAATAAAATTCATTTCTTTACTGTAGTTCACTTACCATTACTTGCCCCCACCGACTCCCGTTGCGCAGCTTACTCACGAACCAATCCACGATCAGGAACCCATAAAATAATAAACCAGAAAATAATAAACATTAAACTAAAAATCCAAACCAATCCACGGGTCTTCTACAGTATCTTTAATCCATCTTCATCTGTGTTCTTCTTTCTTCTATCTCCTTCCAGCGGGGCGGGGTGGGGTCTTCTCCCCGTCTGCGGCCACGCCCTGGTCTTCTTTCTTTCTTTCACGGAGGTCCTTCCTCCGCGGCGTCTGGCTTCAAAATGAGACGACATAGGCTTTTAAAGGCCTATGACGTCACATTTTGCGTCATGGTTCCCACGGTCCTGATTGGACCGTGAAAACCATGTGTTTTGGCCGACAAAAAAAAAATGATGACATCAAATGATCACATGGTATGGTAGCCAATCAGAGCGTGGGAACTCCATCCCTACTCTGATTGGCTATCATACCATGTGAGGGCGGCCATGTGCCTTTTCATGACGTCATCTTAAAGGCAATTGAAGCAAAGCCATTCTGATTGGCTGTGCTTTCATTCCCTTTAAGTGACGTCATCATTTTTTTTTTGTCGGCCAAAACACATGGTTTTCACGGTCCAATCAGGACCGTGGGAACCATGACGCAAAATGTGACGTCATAGGCCTTTAAAAGACTATGTCGTCTCATTTTGAAGCCAGACGCCACGGAGGAAGGACCTCCGGGAAAGAAAGAAGACCAGGGCGTGGCCGCAGACGGGGAGAAGACCCCGCCCTGCCCCGCTGGAAGGAGATAGAAGAAAGAAGAACACAGATGAAGATGGATTACAGATACTGTAGAAGACCCGTGGATTGGTTTGGATTTTTAGTTTAATGTTTATTATTTTCTGGTTTATTATTTTATGGGTTCCTGATCGTGGATTGTTTCGTGAGTAAGCTGCGCAACGGGAGTCGGTGGGGGCAGTAATGGTAAGTGAACTACAGTAAAGAAATGTATTTTATTTAACTTGTTAATTTTTTCAAAAGGTTTTTTAACAAACATGTGTATTTTTTTTTTTGTGGTATATCATTTCTTGCCACTGTATGTATGTATGTATATATGTCTAGAGAGATATATACATACAGTACAGTACAGGGTAAGAAATGATGTTGTTTTAAAAGCTGGATTAGATGTGTTTTAAATTATTTTGTGTATGCTGCTACAGTATGCTTTATTGTGAGTTTAAAGTATTTTAACATTAGATAGATGTATTCCTTGGTATTGTATTGTGTGTTTGAGGAAGGTCAGGGATAGGC
Source organism: Ascaphus truei (assembly GCF_040206685.1). Taxonomy (NCBI): domain Eukaryota; kingdom Metazoa; phylum Chordata; class Amphibia; order Anura; family Ascaphidae; genus Ascaphus; species Ascaphus truei. The sequence goes on from NC_134483.1 coordinate 555,004,913, forward strand.
TTGGTTTGTAAAGGTTGTATTTTTGTCGGTACTTATATTTTTTCAAAGGCTTAATTGTTCTGCTCTAGGCGATAATTTGTTAATGGTTTTATTGTTCGTGATCTAGTGTGAATTGTTTAGGGATGTAAATAATGATTGCTAATTGAGTTTTGTTTACTTGCAGAATGTATATGGTGCATAGATATTTAGGCATCATTTATATTGGAATGTATGTAAGTTGTTTAAATGGCTTTTCAGAGGTTTAGTGATGATTTAGATTGAGAGATCAGTTATGAATATTAAAGGAAATTGATTTTAATTTAGTGTGTATGTATGGAGAAGTGTTTGGTTGTAGGACAGTGCTTTTGATAACCCTTCTACATTTATTTGTACTGTATATTGGTTTATCATGGGTGTGTATATAACGTGTGTATATATATATATATATATATACTGTATATATCTCTCTCTCTCTCTCTTTCTCTCTGTCTCTCTGTATATATATACAGTATATATATATAGTTGCATGATGAAGCCACAGTACAAATTCATGGGTGAGGGTGGGTATCGGGCCTGTGTGGCTTAACCCCTTAATCACCTTTGCGGTTATTTTCTGATAAGGTGTTTAAGGGGTTAATTGATATCTGAATGTAATTGCAATGTATTGGCTTTTGATTTTTGTTTACTTGGTTGTAGGGCAGTATGCTTTTGATAACCCTTCTACATTTATTTGTACTGTATATTGGTTTATCATGGGTGTGTATATAACGTGTGTATATATATATATATACTGTATATATCTCTCTCTCTGTCTCTCTGTATATATATACACAGTATATATATATATAGTTGCATGATGAAGCCACAGTACAAATTCATGGGTGAAGGGTGGGTATCGGGCCTGTGTGGCTTAACCCCTTAATCACCTTTGCGGTTATTATCTGATAAGGTGTTTAAGGGGTTAATTGATATCTGAATGTAATTGCAATGTATTGGCTTTGTATTTGCTATGTATGTTGTGGACAAGACAAGGATTTTGCTGGCAACGGACACTTCGTATTGATGAGGTCAGTAGTACTTTATTTATTTGTATATGCTAGTTAATGTTTTTAATAATGGGCAATTAATCTATTATCCATATCTGGATAATAGTTATTTTGCACATTATTGTACTGTAGGTGTTGGGGGGGAGGGTGTATGTATTGAATGAATAGGCCAGGTTTATTTTTTTTACATTCAGGGTTTGATTCCGTGGTTTTGCGTGGGGCCTATGGAGACCACCTGTGGGTATTCTCGGGTATCCTAAAGGGTAGCAGGCTGATGGTTCCACGGGTGGCACATGTGGGGATGACGATGTGTGGTCCCACTTCTGTGGGGGCACCTCCGACCCGTAGTCTGCGGGCATGACGATGTGTGGTCCCACTTCTGTGGGGGCACCTCCGACCCGTAGGTGTGGGGATGATGATGTGTGGTCCCACTTCTGTGGGGGCACCGCGGACCCGTAGTGAGCACCGGTGAGTTCCCCAGACCCCCATGGGAACCACCCGAGGCCCCGCAGACACCTGTGGCTTTGACCCGGGGCTCCCAGACATTCTTGGGCCTACCATGGGGACCCAATTGTGGCCCACGGTGACCCAAGGAGACCACCTGAGGGCCATGGTGCTGGCAGGATTCACCAGCAGGCCTCCAGAACCTGTAGAATGCTGCTGGTAAACTGTAGGTCTGTCCAGGTGCCCTGCCCGCCCACCGGGGACTAGCGTGGGGCTACGTTATGAACCCTGTATGTAAAAGGATAAATCTTGTATTTATGGGGGGGGCACAGCGGGTGGGGAATGTATTTAATAAATATAATGCTGTTTATTGTGGGTCATTGTACTGTTTTTAGTGTGGGTATTGGGGGTGGGGTGTTTCCCCAATGGTATGTGGGTAGGCCTCCCTTGTGGGTACTGACTGGGTGGTTAGGCCTCACGGGGGGGGGTTAGTGTGGGAGGGTATGTAGGTATCCCGAGTGGTGGGTGAGGGTGTGTTAACCCCTTCATGACTGTAGTGGTAAATAACCGCTATGGTGATTAAGGGGTTAGGGGACATGCCTGAAGGGAGAGAGATGTAAAGGCCTAAAGCCCCCTCCCCCCTAATGTGTGTTTCTGTAAAATCTCTCTCCCTTCAGTGTAATCTGTTTAACAGAAACATTAGGGGGAGGGGGCTTTAGGCCTTTACATCTCTCTCCCTTCAGTGTAATCTGTTTAACAGAAACATTAGGGGGGAGGGGGCTTTAGGCCTTTACATCTCTCTCCCTTGAGTGTAATCTGTTTAACAGAAACATTAGGGGGGAGGGGGCTTTAGGCCTTTACATCTCTCTCCCTTCAGTGTAATCTGTTTAACAGAAACATTAGGGGGGAGGGGGCTTTAAACAGATTACACTGAAGGCAGGGAGATACAGGGAATGTACTGTATTGTTCATCATGTACATTGCAATGCTGTGTATAATGTATAAGGTTTTTTACAATTAGATAGATGTAATCCTTGGTATTGTAAGGGTTAGCTTTGGTTTTAAATTGTGTTTTCTGGTTGGTACTTACACTGGCGACACGTTTAATTTGAGTAGGGCTAGTACCGCAAGCCGGGACATGTCCCGGCTTGCTAGCCCCACTCCCTCGGCGTGCTGCGCGTCACCGACGCGCGGTCACGCGTCATCAGGAGCCTGCGCCCCCTGCACGCGCGTCCAGGGCTCCCCGAGGAAGCCCTGGTGTCCCGCGATGTGGGGGACGGCGGCAGGGGGTTCCGGGGGCCCCGGCGGACCCGGCAGCGGGGAGGAGAAAGCCCCGATCGGAGGGCGCTCCTCCGCGGCTTCGGCGTGCGCCCGGCACCCTGCGGCGCGCACCAGGTTACTGCTTACGGCCGAGACCGGGCAAATGCTCGAATAAACTCGGCCGCAGCAGTACAGTATATATTGATTTTGGGTTAGGGTTAGGGTTAGGGTTAGCATTGATTTTGGTTTACTTGATTGGTTAAAATAGTTGACTTGTTTGGAAGTGTTTGTATTTACTGGTAGAGTAGCTTGCAATTATATTGTTAACATTCATTTGCAGAATGTATATGGTGCATAGATTTTATGCATCATTTATACAATGTAAATGCAATGTACTGTGTGGATTGGAATGTTATGTTTTATATTGTAAAATCAGTTAGGATTATTAAATGGATTATTATTATTGTCTGTATAGAGAAGCGTTATCTGTAGGACAGTATGATTTTGATAACCATTCTACATGTATTTGTATATTGGTTCATCATGTGTGTATATATATACTGTATACTGTGTATACTGTGTGTGTATATATATATATATATATATATATATATATATATATATATATATATATATATATATATAGAAACCCTGTCTTCCCATAAGAGAAGGCACAAAAGCAGCAACACTCAGATAAAGCAAAAAGACATGTATTAGCAGTTACAAAACAAGGGTTTATAGTGTGCTGTTTTGTAACTGCTAATACATGTCTTTTTGCTTTATCTGAGTGTTGCTGCTTTTGTGCCTTCTCTTATGGGAAGACAGGGTTTCTATATTGATTTCTATGGAGCATGCACCTTGACTTTACATTTGTTGCTTGGAGTGCTGGCTGCTGCTTTTTGTTATATATATATATATATATATATATATATATATATATATATATATACATATACTGAGTTAAGTTATGGTGAGTAAAAAAAGTGACAAAAACCCTCCACAGGAAAGCAAATATGCAAATATAGCTGTATGCTCATCTGCATGTCTTAGGCAGGTCTGCAACCCCGCCTTTCCCCATTATCACCCAGCATACAGCACTTACACTGCAGCAAGGGATTCTGGGAAATGACATGCAAATGAGCACACAGTGTCACTTTTTGCCTCAATAACCATTTTTAACATGGTTCCCTATAGGCTTAAGCTTGCTGCATGGTCACAGCTTTGAGCACAGCCAGGGTTAAGGTGCATACCCAGAAAACCACCCACAGACAGCTGTTTCGACCTTGATGGGTCTCATCAGTGTGGGGTTGATTTTACTGGGAATGCAAGAGAGGCTTATGGGATAGGCCAAACCATAATACTGAGTTAAGTTATGGTGAGTAAAAAAAGTGACAAAAACCCTCCACAGGAAAGCAAATATGCAAATATGCAAATATAGCTGTATGCTCATCTGCATGTCTTAGGCAGGTCTGCAACCCCGCCTTTCTCCATTATCACCCAGCATACAGCACTTACACTGCAGCAAGGGATTCTGGGAAATGACATGGAAATGACATGGAAATGAGCACACAGTGTCACTTTTTGCCTCAATAACCATTTTTAACATGGTTCCCTATAGGCTTAAGCTTGCTGCATGGTCACAGCTTTGAGCACAGCCAGGGTTAAGGTGCATACCCAGAAAACCACCCACAGACAGCTGTTTCGACCTTGATGGGTCTCATCAGTGTGGGGTTGATTTTACTGGGAATGCAAGAGAGGCTTATGGGATAGGCCAAACCATAATACTGAGTTAAGTTATGGTGAGTAAAAAAAGTGACAAAAACCCTCCACAGGAAAGCAAATATGCAAATATAGCTGTATGCTCATCTGCATGTCTTAGGCAGGTCTGCAACCCCACCTTTCCCCATTATCACCCAGCATACAGCACTTACACTGCAGCAAGGGATTCTGGGAAATGACATGCAAATGAGCACACAGTGTCACTTTTTGCCTCAATAACCATTTTTAACATGGTTCCCTATAGGCTTAAGCTTGCTGCATGGTCACAGCTTTGAGCACAGCCAGGGTTAAGGTGCATACCCAGAAAACCACCCACAGACAGCTGTTTCGACCTTGATGGGTCTCATCAGTGTGGGGTTGATTTTACTGGGAATGCAAGAGCGGCTTATGGGATAGGCCAAACCATAATACTGAGTTAAGTTATGGTGAGTAAAAAAAGTGACAAAAACCCTCCACAGGAAAGCAAATATGCAAATATAGCTGTATGCTCATCTGCATGTCTTAGGCAGGTCTGCAACCCCGCCTTTCCCCATTATCACCCAGCATACAGCACTTACACTGTATATATATATATGTGTGTACACAGTATATACTGTATATGTATAGGGATTGTAATTATATATATACTGTATATATATCCAGTATATATATATATATATACAGTATATATTTATTTTTATTCATGTATTTATTTATTTATTTAGATTTATTTATTAATTGTGGGGCTGCTGTGTGTGTGTATTTTTTTTATTGTGGGTAGCGGGGGTGGGTGAATGGGGTATTAGCCCCAACGGTGCTTGTTTAGGGCTTGCGGGGGGGTAGCGGGGGGCTTAACCCCTTCATGACCGTAGCGGTATTAACTGCTACGGTCGTGAAGGGGTTAAGTGCACCCGCAACACCCCCGCAAGTCCTAAACTCACACCAAGGGCCAAATACCCCCCTCACCCATCCCCACTACACACAATAAAGCGGGCAAGGTGGGTTAACCCCTTCATTGCCTTAGCGGCTATCCGCTATGGTAATGAAGCAGCATTTCTGTATTTTTAATAATATTGAGCAGGAGCAGGGGGGGTCCCTGAGCATTAATTTCTGGCTCAGGGAACCCCCTGCTCACTGTACAATATTATTAAAATACAGAAATGCTGCTTCTTTACCATAGCGCATAGCCGCTAAGGTAAAGAACGAGTGTTTATTTATACTGTATACTGTATGTGTTTTATTGATACTGTACATGTGCAGAGGGTCTCCAGAGCAGAACCGCACTGGTTTCAGGTTTGGGGACCCCCTGCTCCCCGAGATACAGGCCCCTTTAGGGGGTGCCGGTATCCCTCTGCTCTGCTTGGTTTACAGGCCGCGATCACGTGGTCGGGCCCTTTAAACCAAGCAGAGGGATACCGGCACCCCCTAAAGGGGGCTGTATCTCGGGGAGCAGGGGGTTCCCAGACCTGAAACCAATGCGGTTCAGCTCCGGAGACCCCCTGCACATCTACACTATCAATAAAAATGTATTTAAAATGTATTTATTGTCATTTATTTATTTATTTATTTAGATTTATTTATTTATTTTTTGGCGGCTGCTGTGTGTGTGTATTTTTTTTATTGTGGGTAGCGGGGGTGGGTGAATGGGGTATTAGCCCCAACGGTGCTTGTTTAGGGCTTGCGGGGGGGTAGCGGGAGGGCTTAACCCCTTCATGACCGTAGCGGTATTAACTGCTACGTTCGTGAAGGGGTTAAGTGCACCCGCAACCCCCCCGCAAGTCCTAAACTCACACCAAGGGCCAAATACCCCCCTCACCCATCCCCACTACACACAATAAAGCGGGCACGGTGGGTTAACCCCTTCATTGCCTTAGCGGCTATCCGCTATGGTAATGAAGCAGCATTTCTGTATTTTTTATAATATTGAGCAGGAGCAGGGGGGGTCCCTGAGCATTAATTTCTGGCTCAGGGAACCCCCTGCTCACTGTACAATATTATTAAAATACAGAAATGCTGCTTCTTTACCATAGCGCATAGCCGCTAAGGTAAAGAACGAGTGTTTATTTATACTGTATACTGTATGTGTTTTATTGATACTGTACATGTGCAGAGGGTCTCCAGAGCAGAACCGCACTGGTTTCAGGCCTGGGGAACCCCTGCTCCCTGAGATACAGGCCCCTTTAGGGGGTGCCGGTATCCCTCTGCTCTGCTTGGTTTACAGGCCGCGATCACGTGGTCGGGCCCTTTAAACCAAGCATAGGGATATCGGCACCCCCTAAAGGGGGCTGTATCTCGGGGAGCAGGGGGTTCCCAGACCTGAAACCAACGCGGTTCAGCTCCGGAGACCCCCTGCACATCTACACTATCAATAAAAATGTATTTCAAATGTATTTATTGTCATTTATTTATTTATTTATTTAGATTTATTTATTTATTTTTAGCGGCTGCTGTGTGTGTATTTTTTTTATTGTGGGTAGCGGGGGTGGGTGAATGGGTTATTAGCCCCAACGGTGCTTGTTTAGGGCTTGCGGGGGGGTAGCGGGAGGGCTTAACCCCTTCATGACCGTAGCGGTATTAACTGCTACGGTCGTGAAGGGTTTAAGTGCACCCGCAACCCCCCCGCAAGTCCTAAACTCACACCAAGGGCCAAATACCCCCCTCACCCATCCCTACTACCCACAATAAAGTGGGCACGGTGGGTTAACCCCTTCATTGCCTTAGCGGCTATCCGCTATGGTAATGAAGCAGCATTTCTGTATTTTTTATAATATTGAGCAGGAGCAGGGAAGCATTGCAGCCTATTAAATCCTGATCATTATCATTTAACAGATCAGGCCCCCGTCAGCAAGGCATGAACCGTGGCTGGGAAGGCAAACGCAACGCGGCTTGTCAGAGGTGAGGAGCGGCGCATTCCAGGTATCTGCCAGGTACAAACTGGGCATTTGCTCGAATAAAGTGTGTCGCAGCAGCATGTTAAAGTTTGTTAGTGTAATGTTTTAAAAGAAAATGTAAAATTTGGCAGTTGTAAATATATTTCTTTACACCCTGACTCAAGTATGAATTTGTATTTTTTACTGTAGCACATTTTTGTTGTTCCTGGGCATGGAAGATACTGTGTTACAATATTTAAATGATCTATTGATTCAAATAAAATATGAAGTAGGATATAAGGAAGTTTTAAATTTAAATTTTATGTGCTGATTTAGAGGAGTCAGGACTGAAGCGAGGTATATCTAGAATGCAAAGTTTTAAAAAGTAAATATTTATTTTTTATTGTTGTAATAATAATAATAATAATAATAATAAACAAAAGAAAGAGTCTGATCTTATGGAGTAAGGAAGCTTTATTGAGTTTTACCACAGGATTAATAGAATGTTGAAGTTTTGTTAATTGCCCGTAGAAAGTAGAATGAATGTTGATGGAAGATAAACTCAGAGAACGTGTGTGTGTGTGTGTGTGTGTGTGTGTGTGTGTGTGTGTGTGTGTGTGTGTGTGTGTGTGTGTGTGTGTGTGTGTGTGTGTGTGTGTGTGTGTGTGTGTGTGTGTGTGTGTGTGTGTGTGTGTGTGTGTGTGTGTGTGTGTGTGTGTGTGTAAGAAAGATAAGGAATTAGAAATAAATAGTAAATAAAACAATAAGATTTTTGTTTTATAGGAAGGGTTGCAGAAATGGTTTTGTTTTTGTTTTTTAGTTATCAAGGTTTCTCTGTTCAAACTTATAATAGGAAACTAACGGTTTGTTTTCTTAAATTAACTGGTCCTGTCTGATTTTTGAACAGCAGTCACTTAAAAAAAAAAGAAGGTTAAAAGCAGCCAAGCGGGTTGGCCTCCCTCCTCCAGCTTAAAGAATGTACAAAGACCACGTTCCAGACATGAAAAGTTAACTAGAAGCTGAGAAAGAAAACAAAAATATTTAAAAGCAGCTTAATTATAATATGGGGAAAGAGAATGATATTGTAATTTATTTATTTTTGGACTGAGTTTGCAGGATCAAACAGATCTGTTTTGGGTTTTTATCTTATTTTTTGTAAAGTTCATTTTGCTCTGTATCAGAGAAGTGTGAAATTATGCTTGTTTATTGTGCTTTCTGTCTCTGTACCCATTTTAGGATAAATACCTCATAGTTTATGGGCGTCTCCCAGCACCAGTACTGGGTACGTCTGGTCTGCTGTACCAGTACGGGTTAAATTATTTCCCAACGCTGACATCCCCAGAATTGGCCAATACCCACTCAGCAGAAATGCTTTAGATGGCATAGCCCCTGTTAATGGAGGAATTATTACAAGAAGGGGTTATAATCCCCACATGCAGTATCCACATTACTTCTATGCAGAAACCAGAAAATACATGTCAATTCAGTTTGTTCTAATTAGGAGATGTTTTTAATTCTATTTGTTATAATTGTTTTATTAATAATACAATAATATTTCATATGTATTTCCATATTTGAAGTGTCAAAAGTATACTCAGTACTTCACAAAGCGTACAATATAAACGAGTAAGCATAAAGTCATATATGAAATAATTTTTCATATAAAGTTAACTGCATATGTGATGTATTTTTTATAACTTTTAACCATTACCTCTAATGTCCCTCCAAAGGGTGTCTCAATTTGAACCCTCATCTTTAGCCTCTCATTTTAAAGAATGCAACTGTAGGCAATCCAGATTTTATTTTTTAAGCAGTAGCTATTGTCAAATTCATGATATATATATATATATATATATATATATATATATATATATATATATATAAATTTAAATCTCAAGCTGCTGATGTTTTAAATACCATCATCCTTTATGTTGTATATTGTTCACATGGCATAGGTTTTGCATATGAACAAAAGAGAGGATAATTTATATGATTTTCCATAACACACCTGTCTATATGCGGATGCCAAGACAGTTGTGAAAAACAAAAAAATTGTGCTGATACTAAATTATAGAGGCTAAAAGCACTCTCCTTGTGGTTTTATTAATGAAATGTTTAAGTCTCTCCAAACTTAGGTGCAGCCTATACAGTCTTCCAAGGAGAATATAAAGAAGCATCATCGTAAAAAAAAAGTGCCGGCACCACCGTAAACAGCTAACAAAGAATCATCAAGCCAATGTTTTGATGGGATTATATATTTATTTATTTTCCCTGACCACGAGTTAGTGTATCTAGGCACAATAATCCTAGAACATTTAACCACCGAGGAATTAAGACTTCAGGCATGGCCCGGTCTTAAACGGACAATTTGTTTTTTCAGGACTCAATATTATTTTTTTATGCTTTAGAGTGTGTTTTTAAGATGTATGCCCCGCTAGGCAAGATCAGCTTACGCCATCCAGATGATGATAAGGGATGATCAGTTTTGAAATATTTATAATGTTTATTGTTTTGTGGTCACATAATTTTGCAGACAATCATACAATCGCACACAATGCTACACAGGTTAATGGGTCACAAGGGAATATATACACTGAATCCCTGCCATACTCTAGTGGCCCCCAACGACACAAGGGAGAAAGACATTTAACCCCTTGATTAGGGATACCTTTGTCATGCTGTGCAGGCCGCAGACCAGACCAGTCCCCTGTACTGAGGTGGGATGTAGAGTATACGCACCGACCGCAGAGGGAGCGTGTCCGGGATGTGGCGCAGTAGCGTGGCCAGGCCAGGATGTAGATAAAGAATGGTCAAGTGCTTGCCGAGTCCGAGGATATAGAAAGTTCCGTAGTAAAAATCCGTAGCAGAGTCCGGGGGTCTTAGAGGTTAGAGTGGTCAATAGGAAAGTCGAGTTCAGGAGCCAGAGGGGGTTTTCAGATGAGCCGGGTCAATAGCTGTAAGGAATAAACACAAGAGAGCACGACACAGGTTCCAGGCAACACAGGTAGCAAGGAGCAATGCAGAGCAAGGAAGTGAAAGCAAAGCAGGATATTTAAAGCGACAGTGACCAATCCGGACAAGGGGCATGGCGGAGGCGTGTCGAGGAGCTGCTCGTGAGTGGCTGAGAGACCAGGAAGTAGTGGAGCACAGCTATGAGTCTGTAACACCAGTGCCAGAATCCAAGATGGCGACGGCAGAGTTCAAGGTATGCACTGGGTGGCAGCATGGGTAGCGACGGGGGGCAGGGGCAGCAGCCACTGCAGTACTGGTAGTGGGTAAGGAGGGGTCATGCCGCAAGGGACGTGGCCCCTGATTCCTTACAGTATCCCCCCTTCAGGATCGACCTCAGGACGATCCATCCAAGGCTTCTGTGGAAACTTCTTGTGGAAGCGATTGAGTAGAGCTGGAGCATGAATGTCTTCCCTTGATATCCAGGAACGCTCTTCTGGACCATAGCCCTTCCAATGTACAAGGAACTGTACTTTTCCCCTGGATATACGGAAATCCACAATGGACTGTACCTCGAATTCAGAGTGTCCTTGGACCATAACAGGATTGGGTCTATGGGATTTTGCAGGGAAGCGATTGCTCTGAACGAAAGGCTTGAGCAGGGATACATGGAACGCATTGGGAATGTTCATGGATGGAGGCAACTGTAAGCGGAACGTGACAGGATTGACTTGTTCCTGAATCAAGAAAGGCCCCAAAAACCTAGGCGCCAATTTCGGGGTAGGAGTCTTCAGTCTTATATTCTTTGCTGAAAGCCAGACACGGTCCCCTGGCTTGTAATTGGGAGCCTGTTGACGACGACGATCCACTTGAGATTTGAACCTCTGAGCTGCCCAAAGGAGTGCGGATTGGATCTTGATCCAAGAGTTCTGTAGCGTGGTTAGCCGTTCATCGGCTGCTAGCACTCCTGAGGGAGTGTTGGAGATTGAAAGCCGACTTGGATGAAAGCCGTAATTCACGAAAAATGGAGATTCTTGCGTAGATTCATTACGGAGAGAATTGGACGCAAATTCCGCCCATGGTAACAGATCAAACCAATTATCTTGGGTATCAGAAATAAAGCATCGTAGATACTGTTCAAGGCTTTGATTAAGTCTCTCAGTTTGCCCATTAGTTTGGGGATGATAGCCTGAAGAGAAGGATAAGGCCATACCAAGCCTCTTGGAGAAAGCACGCCAAAACCTTGATATGAATTGCGATCCTCGGTCAGAAACTATGGACGTAGGGATCCCGTGGATACGAAACACTTCTTTGGTAAAAATATCTGCCAGGGTTGGAGAGGAGGGAAGACCCTTGAGGGGAATAAAATGGGCCTGTTTCGAAAATCGTTCTACTATGACCAAAATGGTAGTCATACATCTGGAGGGCGGAAGATCTACAATAAAATCCATTGAAATATGTGACCATGGACGATCAGGTACTGGAAGAGGCATGAGTAACCCGGAAGGCTTTTGATGAAGAGTTTTGTTCTGCGTACAAACTGGACAAGCGCGTGTAAATTCGTGAATGAGTTTTGCCATATTAGGCCACCAAAAGGTGCGCTTAATGAGATCCAAGGTTTTCTTGAAGCCGGGATGGCTGGCTGACCGAACGGAATGACCCCATTCCAAGATCTTCTGACGAAACTTGGGGGCGGCATAAAGAGTTCCTTCCGGTACCTCTAGACCACTCGGAATCTGTGACTGGGCTTCTACGATTTTTTCAAGAATATCAAAAGAGTTGGCGGAGACTATGCATTTTGAAGGTACAATTGTTTCTGTGATTTCTTCGGATTTTTCTTCAGGGGAAAATTGTCTGGACAAGGCATTAGCTTTTATGTTCTTCGTGCCGGGGATGTACGATAGAGTATAATGAAATCTTGAAAAAAAAAGTGCCCAGCGGGCTTGACGAGATCCTAGATGATGTGCACTTTCGATATAGAGAAGATTCTTATGATCTGTCAAAATAGCAATTGGTTCGCAGGAGCCTTCCAGGAGGTGTCGCCACTCCTGTAAAGTTATCTTGATGGCCAGGAGTTCTCTATTGCCGACATCATAGTTATTTTCAGCAGGGGAGAACTTTTTCGAAAAACATCCACATGGGTGCGATTTATCTTGAGGGGAGAGTCTCTGGGAGAGAATGGCATCTGCACCACAATCAGAGGTGTCCACTTCTAATGTAAATGGAAGATTAGTATCAGGATGACGAAGGATGGGTGCCGAAACAAAAGCTTGCTTCAAGGTTTCAAAGGCAGAGACGGCCTCCGGAGGCCACACAGATTGGTCGACTCCCTTCTTAGTAAGCGCAGTGATGGGAGCCACAGTGGTAGAAAAATTCCGGATGAATTTCCTATAGTAATTGGAAAAACCCAAAAAACGTTGAATGGCCTTAAGAGAATTGGGCAGGGGCCAATCCAAAACAGCCTTAAGTTTTTCTGGGTCCATCGAAAATCCTTTATCCGAAATGATATAGCCTAAGAAGGCGGTAGAAGATTGATGAAAAAGACATTTCTCGAGCTTTGCAAAGAGATTATTGACACGGAGACGAGAGAGGACAAGTCTAGTATGCTGGACATGATCTTGAAGATTCCCAGAAAAAATTAGAATATCGTCAAGGTAAATAATAACAAAGGAATTGAGGACATCGCGGAAGACATCATTCATAAAATTCTGAAAGACAGCAGGAGCATTGCATAAACCAAATGGCATCACGAGATACTCGTAGTGTCCGCTTCTTGTATTGAAGGCGGTTTTCCATTCATCGCCTTTTCGAATACGTATGAGGTTGTAGGCTCCTCGGAGGTCTAGCTTGGAAAAAATCTTGGCCCCTTGAAGCCTATCAAACAGTTCCGAAATCAGAGGGAGGGGATACTGGTTTTTGACAGTAATGAGATTGAGGCCCCGGTAGTCAATGCATGGTCTCAGGGATCCATCCTTTTTCTTCACAAAAAATAAACCGGCACCGGCAGGAGACTAAGAGTTGCGAATGAATCCCTTCTCAAGATTCTCTTTGATGTAGGTTGCCATGGCTTCAGTCTCTGGGAGAGACAAGGGGTAGGACTTAGACTTTGGCAGGACGGCACCAGGGACCAGATCAATGGGACAATCATAGGGTCTATGAGGAGGCAGGACCTCTGACTGAGACTTACTGAAAACATCGATGAAATCAGCATATACTTCGGGAAGAGTGGAGTTGCTATCAGAAGGCGTCTCCATTCCAGCGATAACTGTGGCCGGAGCTATGACTGGCGAGGATGAGGCATCTGACTCTGGCTCCCATTGAATCGGTTTGCAGTCCCTCCAATCTATGTGTGGGTTGTGATGCTGTAACCACGGTAACCCTAGGATAACTGAAACATCAGGAGAATGTATTACGTCAAAGGAGATAATCTCGGTGTGAGAACCGGCAGATAAAGTGAGAGGGAGGGTCTCTAACGTGATAAAAGCAGGTTGCAAAAGACGCCCATCAATAGCCTCGAGTCCAATTGGTGCTTTCTTGGAGATAAGAGAAATCTTGTTACGAGTGGCGAAATCTTGGTCCACAAAATTACCACCGGAGCCTGAATCGAGAAAAGCAGCAGTAGTTACAAGAAAATTCGGGCCTTCAAGCTAAACTGGGAGCATAATCCTCTTAGGGAGTTCCTCTTTAGAGGGGGAGCGAGAAGAAATTGATCCGAGGGTAAGTCCCTCTTGCGTGGCTAGTCCCGTTTGTTCCCTGGGCTTCAAATGACAAAAACGTACCACATGATCTGGAGATCCACTATAATAGCATAGGCCCTCATTCTGGCAGCGAACCCTCTCGGCCGTCCTGTCGGGAGTACGGATCCGCTGACTGCCGATCTGCATGGGTTTTATAGCATCAGGAAGAGGGCGAAAAGTCGGAGGAGGCCTAGGATAAGGAGAGTCAATAGGCACGAACCTGGGACGTTGGCGTTCGTGACGTCGCTCCTGGAGGCGCATCGCTCCTGGAGGCGCAGATCCACGCGTATGCACAGTGCGATCATATCCTCCAATGCTTGGGGTCGGGGCTGGACTGCAAGTTCATCTTTTACAGATTCGGACAAACCTTGCCAAAATACAGCAATAAGTGCCTCTTCGTTCCAACTAGTCTCTGCTGCGACGGTCCGGAATTCCAGTGCATATTTGGCTACGGACCTACGACCCTGAGACAAATGAACTAAAGAAGAGGCAGCAGTATCTTTGCGGACAGGAATATCAAATACCTGCTGAAATTCTTGGCGGAAAATCTGGTAATTCGACGTGGTCTCCGGACGCAGCTCCCAGATGGGAGAAGCCCAGGCCAAAGCATCCCCTGTTAAGAGAGAGTAAACATAGGCTACCTTGGTGCGTCCGTTAGGAAAGAGGCTTGGAGATATTTCAAATTGAATTTCACACTGGTTCAAAAACCCTCGACAGGCCAGAGGGTCATCCGCATATGCTTTAGGCGTAGGGATTCTTAAAGGTGCGACTGCTGCTTGTGGCGGAGTGGGCTGTAGTGAGAGAGTGGATAGTTGTTGAATCAAATTGGTAATCTGCGTTCCAAAAGACAGGATGCATTGTTTAAGGGACGTAATAAGCTCCCCCACATCAGCCAGGTCTGCATTTGGGCTCTGCATAATGTCACGCTGTGCAGCCCGCAGACCAGACCAGTCCCCTGTACTGAGGTGGGATGTAGAGTATACGCACCGACAGCAGAGGGAGCGTGTCCGGGATGTGGCGCAGTATCGTGGCCAGGCCTGGATGTAGATAAAGAATGGTCAGATACTTGCCGAGTCCGAGGATATAGAAAGTTCCGTAGTAAAAATCCATAGCAGAGTCCGGGGGTCTTAGAGGTTAGAGTAGTCTGTAGGAAAGCCGAGTTCAGGAGCCAGAGGAGGTTTTCTGACGAGCCGGGTCAATAGCTGTAGGAAATAAACACAAGAGAGCACGACACAGGTTCCAGGCAACACAGGTAGCAAGGAGCTATGCAGAGCAAGGAAGTGAAAGCAAAGCAGGATATTTAAAGCGACAGTGACCAATCCGGACGAGGGGCATGGCGGAGGCATGTCGAGGAGCTGCTCGTGAGTGGCTGAGAGACCAGGAAGTAGTGGAGCACAGCTTAGAGTCTGTAACACCAGTGCCAGAATCCAAGATGGCGACGGCAGAGTTCAAGGTATGCACTGGGTTGCGGCATGGGTAGCGACGGGGGGCAGGGGCAGCAGCCGCTGCAGTACTGGTAGTGGGTAAGGAGGGGTCACGCCGCAAGGGACGTGGCCCCCGATTCCTTACAACCTTACACCAATACCGAATTTAAAAAATGAAATGTCATTTTGAATTTGTTTACAAGGAACTTTTCTAAACTTTTAAACCAAATTCCACTGGTAAATGAGGTTCCTGTAGGTGGATTTTACACTGGAACAACAATCAATTTATGGGTCAGGTGCCTCCACAAACCAATGAAACTTGTGTAAAAATCTATTTACAGCCCTGAACTAAAAATGTATAGGGAGGATATGGCCTTAATTTTATCCATTAACTTACTTAATCAAGAACAGGTACAGATTAGATTAATGGCCCTACAGAATAGAATGGCTCTGGACTAAATTTTATGTGCGTATGTGCCCTCGTTAAAGAGCAATGTTGTGTTTTTATTAAAGATCAAAGTGGTAAGATTGAACATGAGCTAGAGAAGATTGCAGAGATATAGGAGAGATTAAGGAAAAGCGGAGATGAACGATGGGATTTGTTAGGAATTAGCAAATTGGTTGGTTTCCTACGAGTGAAACTGATGAATGGATTTGTCTGTGTGCTTGCTGTTCTGATTGTTTTGTACTGTATGTCTGTGTCATGTGCAGTAAATCCATACTGCAAAGGTGTGTAACACCCTCTACCCAGGCCATGCCACTGATCACAAACGACACCACGGAAGATGCAATCTCAGAAGGAAAAGTCAGTCCCGCTCAATGGAATACAGATGAAGATGATGGCAGAAAGACCAACCTGGCTGATATGATAGCCAGCAGCTCTGTGAGTTTCCAAGAACTATCAAAGTCATGCAAATTTGGACCCTCCAGGCCAGCGCGACGTTTCTGGAGTTTTATCTGAATTATCCTTAAAAGACTATGTTTTTAAGAATAAAAAGAGAGGACTGTGAAGATTGAGATAATGTGTGTGGCTCAGGCTATATAAAGACAGATTATCATCACCTCCATTTTGGCCCAACCACCATTTTAAGTGTTTGCTTGTATGTATGCTTATCTCTTTATTTGTGAATGATTGATATGCTGCAGAGTATCGCTCCTAGCTGTAACTCTCCCTTGTATAATTCCTACAAGTCATGAAATTGAAATTTCATTCGTAAGAGGTTTTTCCTGCCTTAGACATTTCTGCTGACCTTAGGTTCTGTTATCTGACAGATACAGTACACACAGAGGGCTAAACAGGGTTACTCATTAAAGTCAGAGGTTATGGGACCCACTTTGTGGTGATATATAGGATAAGAATATAGCATGTGAAGCATATTTATGTATTCATAAGGATTTTTGTATAAGTCATCATATTGTTTTTTATCTCTAAGCCAACCCCCTTAAGGGGTGTATTACTCATTTTGAAATGTATAAAAATGTGATACCAAGCAATATGTTTTCAGAGGCATGAGTTCATTTATGAATTCTCTCTCACTTGTACCTTGGTGCAGATAAACTCACGTTGATACTTTGAACCCTTGACTCATTGATTTTATTTCTACGCTTTCACAACCCCCACTGCTGGATTACATGGACGTTGCAGCTTCAAAAGTGAGTCCCTTGCTTGCTACATGTTTTCCTGGCTATAATCTTTAATGAGATTTTGGTATTATCTAGGGTGAGTTATATGCTTATGACTCCTGGTGTCAATGTGTGTCAACTTCTCAACCCAATACCTGTTGTCTTCAATCAAGTGTTTATCCTGGGGATCCTTCTACAAGTATTCTTTATTCATTCAATTATATTTTCTGTTATCGGTCTTTAGCACCACGCATTTACATTCTACATCAAACGGGCAATGGATGGAAGGGAAGTAAATATAATTATGCCCCTTTATAAAACATTAGTAAGACCACACCTTGAATATGGAGTACAATTTTGGGCACTAATCCTAAGAAAATACATTATGGATCTAGAGAGGGTGCAGAGAAGAGCCACCTAATTAATAAAGGGGATGGACAATCTAACTTATGAGGAGAGGCTAGCTAAATTAGATTTATTTACATTAAAAAGAGGCGTCTAAGAGGGGATATGATAACTATATACAAATATATTTGGGGACAGTACAAGGTGCTTTCAAAAGAACTGTTCATCCCACGGGCAGTACAAAGGACTCTGGGCCATCCCTTAAGGTTGGAGGAAACGAGATTTCACCAGCAAAAAAGGAAAGGGTTCTTTACAGTAAGGGCAGTTAAAATGTGGAATTCATTACCCATGGAGACTGTGATGGCAGATACAATAGATTTGTTAAAAAAAAGGATGGACATCTTTTTAGATGGGAAAGGTATACAGGGATATACCAAATAAGTATACAGATGCAGCTTCCAGTATTAGAACACTTACTTGAGAAATTCCTGGGAGATTATGGGGCAGTCTCACAGTAAATGCATCAACATTTCTGTAAAACTCTTAATGGCTCATCGGATTAACACAGCAGGGGGTCCCTTCAGTCCCATTCAGTTTGCAGGGATTCTCTGCTGTGTTAATCCTATGGGCCATTAAGAATCTCACAGAAATGTTGAGGCAATGTTGAGGCATTTACTGTGAGACTGCCCCAGAATCTACACAGGCAGAGTTCTAATATTCGTTGCTGCATCTGTACATGGGAAGAATGTTGATCCAGGGATAATCCGATTGCCAATTCTTGAAGTCAATAAGGAATTTATTTTGCCCCTTATGAGATATCATTGGATGATATGGCACTGGGGGGTTTTGCCTTCCTCTGGATTAATAAGTAAGTATAGATATAAGATAAAGTATCTGTTGTCTAAATTAAGCATAGGTTGGACTTGATGGACGTATGTCTTTTTTCAACCTCATCTACTATGTAACTATGTAAAATAGCAAAATCCATGATTTTTTCCCTCCCTACCTTTACAGTATCGTATCCCAGGGCGCCAGTCATACTCCCGGTCCCATAGGAGATAGAAACCACTTCGTTTGTAGACTGGAAACTGGAGGACAAGTGAGGGTTAAACCTGCGGTGATTTGCTGAAATAAAGAATGCATTATGAGTACGATCTGTGCAAATGTAGAATCTAATCTCTTAATGCCCTCCTTATATCTCACCCTAATATATAACTATACCCTCTTCTGTCCCTCCTTATATTTCACCCTAATATAGAACTATAACTTCTTCTGTCCCTCCTTACCTCTCACCCTAATATATGACTATACCCTCTTATGTCCCTCTTTATATCTCACCCTAATATATAACTATACCCTCTTCTGTCTCTCCTTATATCTCACTGTCACGGGACATCAGGACTTTTTACAAATTTATACCGGGAACATTCAATAGGCAAAACAAGGGGTGAAATAAAATGGGGTTTATTTAGATAAAAACCTCGGAAACACAACAGAAATACAAAAGGCAGAAATATACAAAATTACAGGGCCGCTGGGGGTGAAATCTGGGCTACAATAGGTGAAGGGCACCCGCTTCGGAGTGGTTAACCTGACCAGGATCTACACTAGGGCTTCATGCTCCTCTTTTCAGCTTCAGTTCCTAGCCGCGACTGCTACGTTCTAAAACGAGAACTTGGTCCTCGCGTCTGACTTTCCTGGCTCCAAAACGAAGCCTGTTGCTCTGCTATTTATTTATTTATTTATTTATTTTATTTATAAAATATTTTACCAGGAAATAATACATTGAGAGTTACCTCTCGTTTTCAAGTATGTCATGGGCATAGAGTTAAATGACAAATAATACATAGTTACAAATACAGTTACATAAGTGAACAGGGTATACATTATATACAAGACATTGCATGCACAGTTAAGATACTATATATTACTACCATATGTAACAGTTACAGACCAGATTAAAATGTGGGACAGCTTTGGTTTTGAAAGAATTTAAACTGGTGGTGGCTGTGAGTCTCCGGTAGGTTGTAGGTTAGAACAGAGCAACTTTGAAAAGCCCGCCCTAGCATTATCGGCTCAAGCCACAAGATGGTCTAGTTCTCTGACTGGGGCTTTGTGACGGTGAGTGGGTAACCAGGCTCACTAATAAAGTTTAAGCCTGTTTTGCTACCTCTGATCCATGTATTGGGGTTCAGGAGTGCCAGCTCCTGAGCCTAACTGTTGTATATCCATATTGTAAAATTATGCGACAATAAAGAATGTATGTGTTTTTACCTCTCCAGGAATGCCAGCAAGCAGAGATTGCGGAGCTATGAGTTTCAAGGGGGGGTTTGCCAGAAAGTGTTGGCAGAATGTGTCTAGTTGCTTGATACCCTAAAAATGTAGCCGTGAATAAGGTCGGATTCCTGAATGCATTTAGTCGCATTGTCCCGGCAAAATCTCCCCTTGAAAACACTTGCGCGACTCACCAATAGGATTCCCTACTTCAGCACAGACCAGAATGTTAAATGGGACATAGGGATGTTAGGTGTCCCTGGAACAGTTAAGGGGTCGCTAGGTTAAGGGGGATGCCCAGTTAATGCCCAGGTCACCCAGAACCCAGTATAGGGTTTCTGGGGGTGATCCAACCATAGATAAGATTGTGAGGAATTTTAAAAGTCTAAGTCTATTTGTGGGGAATGTGACGGTAGCTTTGAAACAGGCTATAATAATACACTAAATAACTGGGTTGAACTGAATGAGGCTTAGATATAATAAAGTATATTTATTCCTAAAATAGGTGAACACAGCAATATAGTACAGTAACAAGCAAGAGAGGTAACACTTACGTTTTGGGTTGGGAAAATGAAGAAGTATTGGATATAAATTCTCCAGCAATCAGGTAACAATCAAGATGGTATATGTAGTCAATGGATACAGGGGTTACCACAGTTTATATCTCTTTGTAACCCTATCCTTAACATTGAGTACAGGCTATTGGATAACAATTACCTGTGTCCAATCTTTAACGTGGGAACACATTTTAATCCATGCCCCCTGCTAGTTAGCTCATGCGCACTAGGACCCTGGGGGTCTCATTTCTGTAGCCCCACATTTACATCAGGGATGCCGGCCAGTCTGCCAAATGGAATATCTGGCAGGATACCCTTTGTTGGAAGGTGTAAAATATGACACTCACAAACCCATCTAGTTTGAAGCGTCTCCGCCCTCAGGTAAACAGTGAGGGTGTCAAAATCCTTTGAACAGCACTTAGTCTCTAGACATTGGGTCTCCCCTCTGACCATCTGCTTCCCTTTGTGCAAAGGATTCTCTGCAGGATTTTATCCCTGCCTTGGGATACGACATTATATGTGAAACACCAACATATTAAAATATCCAGTTCTGTTGGGTTCAATGGGTCCAAACTGCCCAGTTCTCAATGCCGGAACTGGGACACCCTATGCTCCAAGTTTCAGCCTGATGAGACCTTCGGAACCGGAGATACACAAATACTACTTAAACTGTTTTCTATTTTAATACAAAAATCTCTGCTGTAAATTAAATCACAGTTTTTCACTAAATCCCCATTGAAAACAACAGGCTCCGCCGCCATAGACTTTCAATGGGAAACTGCCGACGTTGGCGGCTATGGGAATCCACTGCCATAGACTTTCAATGGGGCATCGCCGCCGTTGAAGTCTATTGGGTTTCTCCGCCATAGCCGGTCAATGGGAACCGGCCGCCATTGAAGTCTATGGGAAAAACTCCCGAACCTTTAAGGTGGTCCATACTCCGTTGGGTTGGTCAGAGAGTGTCAAGGATGGTTCTGCAGTTATGCCGGAGCAGTGACTACAGGTACCACAAACCCTCTCCCTCTGGACCCTCCTGAACCGGAGATATGGGCTCATGGTTTGTAGCTTTTCTGACTTAGTCGTTTTCTTGGGTTGCTTCTGCTGCCGCCATTGGAGCCTATGGCGCGACCCGCTCTTCTCAGCACGACCCTTTCCGGGGGTCCTGGAATCGGGGACCCGGTGGTGGTCGAGTGAGGGGGGACCTAGGAACTAGGGGTAAAAATAATTTTATTTCTGGGTGCCCTAGAACCTGAGATTCCCATGCCACTTAACGTTGAACTTGACTAATCAGTGATCAAAGCTCTATTTCAGAAAAAGTATCCGCTTTGCGGTTTTGCGGTTTGGACGGCAGCCAACTCGTTCCTGGAAAGCGCCGTCGAGGAATCTCCATTGAAGTCAATGAGCTCATTGACTTACATTGGGAAACCGCCGCTCCTCCTCTCGGACGCCACCTGCTGGTCTTCGAGGGAAACAGGTCCAAACAGCTAGATCCGCCATTGAATAGCATGGAGCTCCAATGGTGGCCTATGGGACCCTGCAAAATGGTGCCTGAAAAGGCGGGAAAATTACACAAAGGGCTATAATCACTAAATAACTATTAATCCTTGCCCTCCCAGATTGATCACAGTGTGTGTGTGGTGCAAACACTGACATAATAATAAAGCATGGGAACAGGGGAACATACATTTTCATGATATAACAAGGTGCAAACCACATTCCTGGACCGCAGTCCAGTTAACCCCTTGTCTGCCTGGTGAGGTCAGGGGATGGACATATGGGGTGCAACCCCTTTAATTCCGGGCCACCCCCTTTCTCCCTCTACACCTCCCCTTCTTAATGGGTGACCCGTGGCCCACTGGCCCTAACGGGGAGTGGGGCACCTCGGGCACCATTAATGAATTCAGTCTCAGAGGGATAGTCCTGATGTGAAAGTCCATCAGCATTGCTGTTCTCACTGCCCTGTTTGTGCTGAATGATAAATTCAAATTCTTGCAGAGCTAAGCTCCATCTCAGCAACTTGGCATTCTCACCTGATGCCCTCTGCAGCCAACTCAGGGGGTTGTTGTCAGTGTGGACCGTGAAAGCCCTTCCATATACATAGGGCTGAAGCTTTTTGAGTGCCCACACAATGGCCAAGCACTCCTTCTCAATGGTGGCATATGCCACCACCCTGGGGAGTAGTTTGCGACTGAGGTACCACAGGGTGCTCTCTGCCGTCGTCCCCCACCTGGCTCAACACAGCCCCAAAGTCTGAGGCATCAGTCTGAATGAGAAAATGCTTGGTATAGTCTGGGGCAGCCAGTATGGGGGCCCCAGCAAGCGCAGTTTTCAGGGCCTGGAAAGCAGTTTCAAAGGCAGGAGTCCAGGTAATAAGCACAGGCAGTTGCTTCTTAGTCAAATCAGTCAGGGGTTTGGCCACGGCGCTGTACTGTGGGACAAACTTCCTATAGTAACCTGCAGTGCCCAAAAATGCCATGACCTGTGTCTTTGTTTTTGGAACAGGCCACTGAACTATGGCTTCTACCTTGGCTTGCTCTGGTTTGAGGTGCCCTCCACCCACCCTGTGCCCTAAGTACAGGACCTCTGCCATCCCTACCATACACTTAGTGGGTTTCAAGGTATGCCCAGCCTCCCTGACCCTATCTAGCACCGCAGCTACATGTCCTAAATGGGAGTCCCAGGAATTATTAAAGACAGCAATGTCATCTAAGTAAGCCCAGGTAGGTAGCCAGGGCATTCTTCATCCCAAATGGCATCACTAAAAACTCATAGATGCCACTTGGAGTGATGAATGCTGACTTCTCCCTAGCCTCCAGGGTCAGTGGGATTTGCCAATAGCCTTTGCTCAAATCTATGGTGGTCAGATACTTTGCCCCCACAAGTTCATCCAGCAACTCATCCATGCGGGGCATGGGGTAGGCATCTGACACCGTCCAAGCATTGAGCAAGTGGTAGTCCACACAAAACTGGGTGGTCTTGTCCTTCTTAGGGACTAGGACTACCGGACTTGCCCAAGGACTCTGGGATGGAGGAATTACCCCTAGGGTCAGCATCTCCTCTATCTCCCTCTCCATACTGGTCTTGACCTCTGCTGACACTCTATAAGCATGCTTATGCAGAAGCTGCAGGTCCCCTGTGTGCACTGGGTGTTTTGTGAGATATGTGGTCCCTGGCATGTCAGTGAAGAGGGCGCTAAACTTCGCTAACATGTCCCTGGGTTCCCCTCTCTGCCTAGCACTCAACTGTGCCCCTATATCTACTTGCTCCACAGTGTTTCCCTGCCTAGCCTCCCCTAGGAGATCAGACACAGCATTGCTCGCTGGATCCTCCAGCAGTGGGCTACAAATGGCCATTACTGCTCCCATACTCGGTGCTCTGTACTCTTTCTACATGTTAATGTGATATGTCTTGTGCCTCTCAGGCTCTACCTGTACAACGTAGTTGTACTCATTCACCTTTCAGAAACCCGAGTGGGTTTGAGAACAAGTACTTGCTGTCCTGGTATGAATTCTCTGCTACGGGCATTCCGGTCATACCATTGCTTCTGCTTGGTCTGAGCGGCCCTGAGGTGGTCCTGGGCCATCTCCCATGAGCATCTCTAACCGGTCTCGGAGATCTACTACGTACTTGATCACTGAAGCATCAGTAGCAGTAGTCACCCCTTCCCATCCCTCACGGAATAGGTCCAGAGGTCCACGTACCCTGCGGCCATATAGTAGCTCGAAGGGGGAGAAGCCTGTAGATTCCTGCGGTACCTCTTGGTAGGCAAACAGCAAGTGCTGTAAATGAATCTCCCAGTCTTTCCCTCCACCTCTATATAGGTCAGAAGCATCTGCTTCAGGGTACCGTTAAACCTCTCACATAATCCGTTTGTCTGGGGATGGTAAGGGATAGTGCGCCGGTGCTGTACACCGCATGCATCCCAGAGACAATGTAACAGTTCACTCATGAACTGCGACCCCTGATCGGTTAGGATCTCACTAGGGAAACCTACCCTAGAAAAAATGTTCAGCAAAGCTGCTGCCACTGTCTTGGCATCTATGGTGCCAAGCGCTACCGCCTCAAGGTACCGGGTGGCACAATCCACCACCGTGAGGATGTAGCGCTTCCCTGACCTGCTAGGAATCATAAGGGGTCCTACAAGGTCCATCGCTACTTTCTGGAAGGGTTCCCCTATTATTGGTAGGGTTTTCAGGGGTGCCTTCACATGGTCGCCCGCCTTTCCCACTCGCTGGCAGGCATCACAAGAGCGGCAGAAATTGCCCACATCTCGAGATGCCCCCGGCCAGTAGTAACGCAGCAATAACCGGGATTGTGTCCTGTTGACCCCCTGATGTCCCGCTAACGGAATAGAGTGAGCTACCCATAACAATTGCTGTCGGTACCCCTGGGGCACTACTAGCTGTCGCTTACCGGTCACCCCCTCCTCTATCCCTGGGTTCCCTTCTTCTCTATACCCTTATGCCATAGGCAGTGCTCAGTGCCTTACCCTGCTTGAAAGTCGGATGCCCGAAGTCTCACGCCGGCCAGGGTAGGGTCTGCCTTCACTGCCTCCCTAAACTGGGCTCCTAATTCTGGCCACCCCCCAGTCATGTCATTGTCCGGGGAATGGGGAAGGGTGAGAGGGAACAGTAATTCAGTCTGTGGTTGCAACTGATCCTGGCTTACCTCCCCGGGCTCCTCGGCGCCCTCCGCTAACGTTGGTCCCAAAGGCTGGGGGACTGGCGTCGCCGCCATGGCCACTGTCTGGCTCCGGGTAACTGCCGTCACTGCAGCGGGCTTGGGGTATCCCGGTCGTAGGTGCCGGTCATCGGTCCCAGATCGTTGCCCAAAAGAACTTCGGCATCCAAACCGGGTAAAATCCCCACCTCCCGCACACCCTGGCCCTCCCCCAATCCAAAAAGATTTTGGCCACTTGTAAGAAACGTGGCTCTCCGTTGGCCACAGTGATCTGCATCCCAGGGCCTGGGAGCAATTCCTCTGGTTGGACCATATCAGGTCGGACCAGGGTCACTGCAGCTCCTGAATCAAGCAAGCCGACTGCTTGCCGGTCACCGACTGTGACCGGGGTGAGATGTCTGCTTCGGCCGTCCGTCTGCTTCAGGTCTGCGCTGAGATGTCCTCCACTCCTGGCTGTAGGCACCGATGAAACCGGGACAGGTGTTGCATGGGACGTCTCGCTGGGAGTTGTTTCCATGACCGGTCCGGTCGCCTTGGTGGAAGCCATCCGCACGCCTGCTACCGCTCTTCGCAGCTGGGGTGCGTTGCCCCTGATGGGGTCCGCTGGAACGCAGAGGTTCCGGGCAGTCTGGTCTGATGTGACCAGTGCGGTTACAGTTGTAGCACCGGCGCTCGTGCCGGAGCTCCCCCGCCTTCTGTGGACTGCTGCCCGCAAGTGGCCTCTGAATCCATTGAGGGTATTAGCAGATTTCTTGGCCGTCGCCGCCGCTTTGGCTGGTGCCTTGGTGGGCATCAGGGCTTGGCTGGCCACATAGTCATCTGCTAGCCTCGCCGCCTCCTGGTAAGTCTTGGGCTTTTTGTCGTACACCCAAGCCCTCAACGCTGGCGGGCACTGTTGAATGAGCTGCTCCTGAAAGATGAGGCCCAGCAGGCGATGGTAAGTCCTGGCCTCATAGCCCTCCACCCAGCGTATCCCGTACAAAGCCATGCGGGTCACGTAGGTAACATAGGACTCATGGGGCTGCCTCTCTTCCTGTCGGAATTTACCACGGTAGGCTTCAGGGGTAAAACCGTACTGAAATAACAACAGTTCTTTCAGGTGGTCATAATCATCAGCATACTCCTCTGGAAGCACCATTATCGTCTGTTTAGCCATGCCGGACAGTAAGGGGTCCAAACGTGCAACCCTATGCTGGGGAAGCACTTTGTACCGCTGGCACTGCGTTTCAAAGTTCTTTGAGATACTGTCTATCTGGTCAGTGCCTTCCACGAACTTGGTGAGACTGTGCTGGTCCAGTTTGAGTTAATTTTTGCTGGGTTGGACAGGGGGGCAATAAGTGGGTCTGTTCACTGCCATAGTGATAAACTGCAGCCACTCCTCCAGTGTCCCTCTGTCACCCCACACAGTAATCAGTGCCAACATGTCAGGGGTGAACAAACTGGTAGCCGCAGCAACCAGTGCCCCTCCGGTTGTACTGGTCCCGGGAGGTGCACTCGTTCCCTCCTCGGGATTCTGCCACCCCGGCACTGGGTTCCTTCCCTGATCTCCGGACGACTGTACAAGAGCCGTATCATGTGGCTCTGCAAGCCGGGCTTCATAGTCACTGATTGCCGCTATCATGTCTGCAACCTCATGGGTCTCATAAGGCAGTCAATATTCACGGCACTTGTCCTTCAGCTGAGTTTGAGTCCTCAGGTGGGATGAGCCTTCCGCTTCACTCATAGTTCACGGTCGCAGCAGTGAGGTGGTGTTACAACTTGTGTTAACTGTTGCACTACTGTGTGTTCAATATTTTTAGTCCCAGGAACTCACAATTACTCTCGAGTTCCCACTATATCACAAAGTCCCACAGAACACTGTAATATAGGTTCAGTTCAATCCCGCCGCTGCCACCAGTTTTATTAATGCCTGTGACGGTAGCTTTGAAACAGGCTATAATAATACACCAAATAACTGGGTTGAACTGAACGAGGCTTAGATATAATAAAGTATATTTATTCCTTAAATAGGTGAACACAGCAATATAGTACAGTAACAAAGGTAGAAAATCACCCTAGATAGGGAAAAGAATGGCGGTGCACAGCGTGCCAACAGGTGCCTTGTGCATTCCAGAAGCAGGAAGAATAGCGGAAGCTGGTTGTCAATTTTCCATGCAAAAAAGTTGAATACACAGCAGTGAACAGCAAAGACAAATAGTTAAAAAGAAAAAATCATCTTAAGAAAGGACTCTGACGCGTTTCGTGCATCCACTGCACTTTGTCAAAGAGTGACCATTTTGACCATTATACAGGTTTACCCATCATACATTTCCTGGTTTTCCCAACAATAATAAAGTGCAATATCAAATAACAATTATTTCCCAAGAGAAGCAATTTATTCCACTTTGAGCACTGGCAGAGAAGAATCTTCTAAATCTATCTCTATAGTACAGTAACAAGCAAGAAAGGTAACACTTACGTTTTGGGTTGGGAAAATGAAGAAGTATTGGAAAGCAATTCTCCAGCAATCAGGTAACAATCAAGATGGTATTTGAAGACAATGGATACAGGGGTTACCACAGTTTATATCTCTTTGTAACCCTATCCTTAACATTGAGTACAGGCTATTGGATAACAATTACCTGTGTCCAATCTTTAACGTGGGAACACATTTTTTTTTTTTCAACTTTTTATTTTCATTGTTTTCCAAGCATACAGCGGTGTAAATACATTTTTTGGCCAATATTAGCTGAGGTTGCCACATAACTTGCTTATTCTCTTACACATAACACGTTGACTCAGGGGGGAAAGGGTTGCGCCACATCGGGGAAGACACATGTGGGAAATGGGGGGGGGGGAAGGGGTAACACAAAGGGGGGGGGCAGAGGTGGGGTAGGGGGGGATGGGGAGGGGGTGTTGACCCGTATTCCACAGCTTCTTGTAACTCCTCGAAACTCTCGGCTCACGCCGTGCAACCCAGTGTTGGGCTGTTCTTGCCACGTCCCCTCTCTGGTCTGTGTCTGGGGCTCGTACTCCCCCTATTACCGTCCGGAACACGTCGAAGGAGAACTCACCTTCCATTATTACAGCCAAATGGTGGCATTGCTCACCCCTGTGATGTCAGTCTGTACCAACCAGGGGAACCAGACTTTTTGGAAATTTGCGCCAGTGTCGTTGACCAAACTAGTCAACTTTTCCATCTGGCAAACAAACCAAATTCTATTCCGAATCTTTTCTAACGATGGAGTTGTATTTTGCTTCCACAATGCTGCTGTCTCACACCTCACCGCCGTCGCAAAATGAGCGATCAATTTGTTCCCCGCTCTTGACAGGCCCTCTAGTGGCCGATTCAGGAGAAATAGCCAGGGGTCTAGAGGAATTTCAAGGCCCAAGATCCTCTCCAGCCAATTCTGAATCTGTTCCCATATTGGGCGCAGTCGAGGGCAAGACCACAGCATGTGCAGCAGGTCTCCGGGCTCTCCACATTGTCTAGGGCACAAGGGGGAGTAACCCGCGACAAATTTTGATAATCTAACTGGGGTGAGATACCACCTCATTAACACCTTATATGAGTTCTCCTTCAATGTCGTGCAAATCGATGTTTTTGCTGTCGCCTCGAGTATGTCTGTCCAGTCTTCGTCCTCTAAAGTCTGTGGGAACACATTTTAATCCATGCCCCCTGCTAGTTAGCTCATGCGCACTAGGAACCTGGGGGTCTCATTTCTGTAGCGCCACATTTACATCAGGGACGCCGGCCAGTCTGCCAAATGGAATATCTGGCAGGATACCCTTTGTTGGAAGGTGTAAAATATGACACTCACAAACCCATCTAGTTTGAAGCGTCTCCGCCCTCAGGTAAACAGTGAGGGTGTCAAAATCCTTTGAACAGCACTTAGTCTCTAGACATTGGGTCTCCCCTCTGACCATCTGCTTCCCTTTGTGCAAAGGATTCTCTGCAGGATTTTATCCCTGCCTTGGGATACGACATTATATGTGAAACACCAACATATTAAAATATCCAGTTCTGTTGGGTTCAATGGGTCCAAACTGCCCAGTTCTCAATGCCGGAACTGGGACACCCTATGCTCCAAGTTTCAGCCTGATGAGACCTTCGGAACCGGAGATACACAAATACTACTTAAACTGTTTTCTATTTTAATACAAAAATCTCTGCTGTAAATTAAATCACAGTTTTTCACTAAATCCCCATTGAAAACAACAGGCTCCGCCGCCATAGACTTTCAATGGGAAACTGCCGACGTTGGCGGCTATGGGAATCCACTGCCATAGACTTTCAATGGGGCATCGCCGCCGTTGAAGTCTATTGGGTTTCTCCGCCATAGCCGGTCAATGGGAACCGGCCGCCATTGAAGTCTATGGGAAAAACTCCCGAACCTTTAAGGTGGTCCATACTCCGTTGGGTTGGTCAGAGAGTGTCAAGGATGGTTCTGCAGTCATGCCGGAGCAGTGACTACAGGTACCACAAACCCTCTCCCTCTGGACCCTCCTGAACCGGAGATATGGGCTCATGGTTTGTAGCTTTTCTGACTTAGTCGTTTTCTTGGGTTGCTTCTGCTGCCGCCATTGGAACCTATGGCGCGACCCGCTCTTCTCAGCACGACCCTTTCCGGGGGTCCTGGAATCGGGGACCCGGTGGTGGTCGATTGAGGGGGGAACTAGGGGCAAAAAGAATTTTATTTCTGGGTGCCCTAGAACCTGAGATTCCCATGCCACTTAACGTTGAACTTGACTAATCAGTGATCAAAGCTCTCTTTCAGAAAAAGTATCCGCTTTGCGGTTTGGACGGCAGCCAACTCGTTCCTGGAAAGCGCCGTCGAGGAATCTCCATTGAAGTCAAAGAGCCCATTGACTTACAATGGGAAACCGCCGCTCCTCCTCTCGGACGCCACCTGATGGTCTTCGAGGGAAACAGGTCCAAACAGCTAGATCCGCCATTGAATAGCATGGAGCTCCAATGGCGGCCTATGGGACCCTGCAAAATGGTGCCTGAAAAGGCGGGAAAATTACACAAAGGGCTATAATCACTAAATAACTATTAACCCTTGCCCTCCCGGATGGATCCCAGTGTGTGTGTGGTGCAGACACTGACATAATAATAAAGCATGGGACAAGGGGAACATACATTTTCATGATATAACAAGGTGCAAACCACATTCCTGGACCACAGTCCACTTAACCCCTTGTCTCCCTGGTGAGGTCAGGGGATGGCCATATGGGGTGCAACCCCTTTAATACCGGGCCACCCCCTTTCTCCCTCTACAGGGAATATTGCTAGTAATGAGTGAAATGCAACTTCTTATTCTATTTCCCATAACAAGAAGAATTAGGAAAGTTAAAGTGTAGATTTAGGGTTAGTGTTAAAATACACATATGCTTTGTCCACAGTAATTTGAGCTGGGACTTTCAGATCCTATGTATTGAGTGAGTCACTGTGTTACCAACTTTGATGCCAGAAGGTCTTCAAAGACATCGGACATGAAATCCACAGAGGATGCCATTGTCACAGGAGACCAATGCTTTTTACACCTTAATTACATGGATCCTTTGATTCAGCAAAGCAAGAGATAAAATAAATTGTCATTTATTTACACAATGAACATACATGCTTGATTTCACAAAATATTACGAAAAAGCACATACTAGGACGGAGTTAAACGAAATATTCCACTTCCAGAACGAAATCTTTGGAAATAGAGTCTCTGAGCACAATCTCCCAGGAGCAGGGATTGTGCATACGCAAAGCTGCAAAAACAGTCTTTGACTAGTGGTGCCGCTCGCAACCACTTTCTCTCCGCTGGGACTGCTCGCTTCGTTCTACCCTTGTAGAATTGGTTTGGAAGTTCTTAGTTCTTATGAACTCTTGAAGCTGGATAATAAATCTTGGTTACGATGTTTAATCTTTGTACCGCACAATGAATCTTGTTACATTGGATGAATCTCATCTCCCGATAGGCTGCAGGAATCTTTAAACTGTTAAAGCCCATATCTCTATCCTCTGCAGCCAATCGCTGAGTGGGAACTGAACAGCCAATCTATCCTCAGGTGTTGCCAGTAACGCCCAGCACCGGCAGGGGCTTCATAGTATGCCAAGGACATGCGCAAACTTTGCACATTCGCCGCTTAGCATACCAAACCAAGCCCACTTCTCTGGCACCAGGTCGTCTACTCCACCTGGACATCCGGACATCTGCTAGGATGTCAGTATTTATTTTTCCTCTGCCTCGCTTCACACCTTTAACAGTCGGAAACTTTTTAACTCCGGACTTTTTCAGACATGCTGGAACCATGCCAGCGTGATACCTTACACGTCCGGGGCTAAATTATGCATGACTCACTCACAGGAATTCCCTGCTATGCATCCCTAAAGTATGGTACTTATAATTAAGTGTTTCTGTTTTTGAATGAAAACCCACCTCGCCTATAATGTTAGTACAATTAAAAGAGGGGCCTTTCATTCATCAATTTTTATAAAACGTAATAAAAATTGCAGCATAACCTTTTTACTAGTTTTACCCCAGCAGTGCGCACAGCAAAATTCAGCGCTCTAGCACATTCCTAGCAACAGTTAGCTATACGCTATGTGCTAGGCTGCAAGCTGCTGCTTTTTTAAAACCTTTTTTACTTTGCGCGGTTACAGGGAACCTGGACACAATAATACATACAGTTTAACTCATGATATTGATATTGTCCTCTTATACCTAGTGGGACACACACAGACATTTGTAATACATTTACAATGTTGCAGCCACTATTGGGGCACAGAGCTAGCACTCTATAATTCCCCAATATGGCTCAGGGGCACCCAGCCAGGCATAATACATACCTTTATTTTCTGCCCTGAGTACCCCCTCACAGTCAAAGCCATTGTTTGCCCAGATTCAGAAGACTGGCATCGCTCTAATGAATCCCTAAGCCAATCCGATGATGAGATTCTAACGTCAGAAAATCAGCTGCAAATTTGAATGTAACAAAAGTCCACATTTTTGGGACCAAGTTCTCAAAAAGGAATGTAGCGGTCACGGCTGGGATTGCAAGCCAAATTTAGTTCCCGGTAAAGTGATTTCAGGACCTCCGGAGGAAAGAGAGCGGTGGTGTCAGGAACTTCATGCTGAATTGAGTTCCAGGATATTTCGGCTGAGTCATGGTCAACCAAAGACTTTTGTTTTATGTCTAATTCAGCTAGGAAAGTCTAGTTTTGTAGCCCAGACTCCCATTAAGTATGTCTTTCTTATGTATTTTGTGTTTCACTGTGTGTTTGCCTATTTTAAGTGAATTAACCACAATTTATTTAATCAACTTTCAATGATCAATGTTATGATCCCGGTATAAAGGTATAAAGGTGTAAATGCCTGGTCACCCATGACAGTCACAGGGTATGGGGACCTCTTGACCTATCCGGGAGGAATGGGAAGGGGAGACTACCAATACTAATGCTTCAGTGCTGAAGAATGTGGTAGATCTCAGAGACCGGTTAGAAATGCTTATAGGGTTGGCACAGGACAATCTCAGGGAGGCTCAGACCAAGCAGAATTCTTGGTATAATCAGAATTTCCATAGCAGAGAATTCATCGCTGGGCAGCAGGTGCTTGTTCTGAGGCACACTTGTCAGAACAAATTATTGGCTGCCTGGTCTGGACCATACACGGTACTCAGGAGGATGAATGAGTGCAACTATGTTGTACAGTTCGATGGAGAGAAAGGTAGAAATAGGACTTATCATATTAATATGCTTAAGGAGTATTTTACACAGTGTGGCATCAGTGATGGCTATCTGTAGCCCACCGATGGGGGACCTGGTGAGCAATGCTCTGCCTAACCTCCTAGGGGAATCTAGGCAAGGGGGAACAGTTTTAGATAGGGTCACAGCTCAGTGCACAGCATATAGTGCAGGCAAAAGCTATGTTAGTGCAGCATAGTGTCCTGGTCACGTATAAGCCAGGTAGGACAAATATCACTGACCATCTAGTGGATACTGGTGATCAGAGACCTCTGCATAAGCATGCCTATCAGGTATCAGCAGAGGTGAAGGGCAGTATAGAGAGGGAAGTAGAGGAGATGCTGGTCTTAGGGGTAATTGTACCGCCCCAAAGCCCTTGGGCTTGTACGGTAGTCCTTGTACCTAAGAAGAATGGGACCATCCGCTTCTGTCTGGACTACCAGCAGCTCAATGCGGGAACGGCATCAGATGCTTATCCCATGCTCTGCAAGGACGAGCTGTTATATGAGCTCACAGGGGAAAATTATCTGACTAATATGGCTGACTAATATGGATCTGAGCAAAGGGTATTGGAAGATCCCACTGACCAAGGAGACTACGGAGAAGTCAGCATTCATTACTCCAAGTGGCCTCTATGTATTTCTAGTGATGCCATTTGGGATGAAGAATGCAAGGGCATACCTGGACAACATTGCAATGTTTAGCGGGATGTGGGGCAGTCACCTAGTTCATGTAGCAGTGGTGCTGATCAGAATTAGGGAAGCAGGGCTCACATTGAAACCCACCGAGTGTTTAGTAGGTATGGAAAATGTTTTGGCCTAGGGCACAGGGTGGGCGAAGGACACCTCTAGCCTGAACCAGCTAAGGTTGAAACTACAGTGCAGTGGCCTATCCCCAAATCCAAGACGCAGGTTAGGCTTTTATAGGCACCGCTGGCTACTATAGGAAGTTTGTCCCACAGTACAGCGCCGTGGCTAAACCTTTGACAGATCTGACACAGAAGCGACTACCTAGTAGCCATGTCTCCTGTCTGTGAAACTGTAACACGTAGCTCACCATAAACGAAGCGCGACCGCGGTGCTGAGGTAGGGAATTGGTTAACGCCGTCCCACAGCCACGCGGGCGCGCCTAGGATGTAGAGTAGTCATTCAAGCCTGGTCAGGATTACAGATTGGAGAATAGTCAAAGTACTTGCCAGGTTCAGGAGTGGAGAGTTGCGGATCGTTGGAGTACTTAGCCAAGGTCATGACTGGAGACAGGAGAATAGTCGTTCATAGCCGGATAAGGAGAGGAGAGGTGCGGAATCCAAAAGACAAGCAAGGTAGGAAACAAGAGGTTAATCAGCAAGGCAAGGCAAGACAAGGTCACAAGAACTAGAATGCAGCAAGGCACGGCGTCACACTAGACTGTGCTCAGCAAAGAATGAGAGCAGACAGAAGGTATATAAAGGCAGAGCCTCCAATAGCCAGCCAGGGCAGACCCAGGAAGTAAGCACTGATAGGCTGCTGGTGCACACGTGTGTGCCCTATGATGCAGCCTAATCGGGCATGGGGGCGCAACTACTCGCGTGCCATCCTGCGCATGTCACGGAGGTCAGGGGGCGGGGCCTGGAGCTTGTGTCACTCCCACGCCGATTCTGAATGATCTTAGGACAAGAGGGGGCAGGACCAATCGCGCGCTGACCTGCGCGTGTCACGGAGGTCAGGGGGCGGAGCCGAGAGCGCGCGTCACTTTCACGCCGGTCCTCTCCATCACCAGAGCAGGGCGGGGCTTGGACTACACATCAGCAGGGATGCTGGCCAAACGCACCCATCGTGCGTCAGAGTGGGGGGTGGAGTCCAAATCCACCAACGGGGATCAGGCCATGCAAGGTCCACACGCACGTACTGGGACCACATGACCGCGCATCCTGAGTGTCCATCACAGAAGGCTTGTTGGGGTGAGGAGACGGTCTGCGACCGCCAGGATGGCGAATCCTCACAGAAATAGTGTTTTAGACACTCAAGACAGCGCTAGCCAGCGCACTCATCCTAGCAGCTCTTGACTATGCAAAAAGATTTTTGGTGCAGACTGATGCCTCCGATTACGGTATCGGTGCTGTACTCAGTCAAGTGGGGGAGGGGAGGGCATCCTGCGGTGTACCTGAGCTGAAAGTTTCTGCTCAGGGAGGTGGCTAATGCCACAGTTGAAAAATCCCGAAGCAAGCACTAGCCACTGAGTATAGCTGTCTACTCTTTTGTAAGTAGGCCTTTTTCTGGGAGATAAGGGGTCTCGTCCTTGGATGCTGCACAATGGTTTTGTGTTTCTTCCATTTTGCTTAGAAGGATCAACGCAGCCCAAGTTAAACATTCTGTCGAACATTTGGACTACTATCCAAATTGCAGGAGTATGACAATACCCTCTGGACTTTTATTGGTACCACATCTTCTCATTTTTCAAGCGCCGGGAATTGCATTTCCTTATCCCATTTATGTTGTAACAAGTACACTAGAGAATACTTGTATGTGAGGTTCCCCAGGCAGCAATCACTTTGAATGTCTTCATTTAGGAATCACTGTGTATATTTTCACTACTATAATAGATCATATCAATTTGTCACAAGTAGAGCACATTTAGAATAGTTACAGCGCTAGGTTTATGCACATTAGTTAGATTTATTTGTCACAGATAGATTTTCACGCCAGAACAATCCCAGCGAAACAACAACCTCAAGACGTGACAGGCCAGTTAATCCACCGGACGATGCGAGCATAACCAAGCCTGCAACTTAAGTGGGGTGGTGTGACGGTGAAGGGGTTAACCAGGCTCATCAATAAAGGTCAAGCCCATTTGGTTAACCCTGACCTGTGTGTTGGGGTCCTGGAGATTCAGCTCTGGGACCCAGATGTCGGAAATGTATTACTGAGACTGAATACCAATCTTGCGACATTAAAGATGTATGTGTCTTTTGCCTTTACTGGGGTGCTGTGATCGGTAGATTTCTAGGCTGTACGTTTCAAGGTGGGCTTGTTAGAGAAAGTCTTTACAGAATGTGTCTATGTATCAGGGTTCCAAAGTTATGGGATACCCCAAAAGTTGTATCCGCTATTACGACTCACTGCCAGGATCCCTGCTGCAGCATCAACTAGACAAGGTAAATGGGTATGAAGGGGTTAAACTATATCTGCAGCTATACACAGAATCCCTAGTGTAGCAGGGGTTCCCCAGTATAGCAGAGGTTCCCAGATACATACACAGGTATCCTGAACCTAGTGTAGGGGTTCAGGGGATGCTCCAGCTTAGTGTTAAAGCTGAGCAGGTTTTACAGTGTCTAAAAGTTTTAAAAGTTATTTTCCTAATGAGTGCTAAGAATGAGGCTAGTGAATGTAGGGAATATATACACTCACTCCATTCCTGACACCAGAATAGGAACTCACATATTTTAGCACACAGAAAACAGGACACAGTATATTTTATTAAATGGTTATATTTTTAATAGGTATATGTATTTATAACCTGTATATGAACTTATTTTCAACTGGTCTCAGCTGTTGGAGGATAGTGGCTCCTCCTTACCAGGGTTTAAGCTCACCCCTCCCCATTTACCAAGTCAGCAGGTGTTTTTCATTCTACTGGATATAGATCTAATGTTGGTCTTTCTCCCTCCTAATATAGGTACAGTACATGAGAATTTTAATTCTAATAGAGGTATATTAGTATTTTATCTGGTAGTGTTAGGCTCTGCAAACTGGGTCTGCCTTGACATGGCTTGCAGGCTTACGATGCTTTGGCCAAAGGGTTAAACTAAATTACCATTTTTCAAGATAATATATAAGTATTTTACTGTGTATTTTTGTCATATTGGATGTAGCATTGGGCTTCTCTGTCGCTTGTTGTATGAACTGAAGGATTTCCAAGTCATGGATTCCGGAAAAACCAGATGGCTACCAAGCTTGGTGCGTCTGTGTCTGTGCAGAGTTCATACATGAAAGCCTCAGGGATGCCATGTCTACCCGCAACCCCCCCACAAGCCCTAAACACCAACCAAGGGCCACATACCCCCTTCACCAACCCCCGCTAGCCACAATAAACCTGGCATGGGTGGTTAACCCCTTCATTGCCTTAGCAGTTAGCCGCTAAAGTAATGAAGTGTCTGTAAATGCATTTTTCCTGCATCGGATGCATGCCGGGGGTCTCAAGTGCTGGTATTAATGGGTATCAGCTATGGAGACACTCACCCCCCCCCCCCCCCCTGGTTCTGGGGTTCTTGGGCATATACCAGGGGACTCAAATGTAATTAATTCCCCTGTACGGTCTTACTATTCTGGTCTGTGCTGAAACAGGAAAAACTCCGCTGCTTGACATTCCTGGAATAGTAAAGTCACACATACATTCACATTGAAATTACAGTGTTTCTTCCATGATTGGGCTGCAGAGCTGACAGTTCATAATTTCCCAATATGGCTCAGGGGCACCCAGCCAGGCATAATACCTATATTATTGGCCCGGGTACCCCCTCACTGTCACAGTGTGTTATACGGTTACTGTACACACTGTGACTATTATACTGTGTGTTATACTGTAACTGTGTTTAATACTGTCTATTATACTGTGTGTTATCCTGTGACTGTGTGGTATACAGGGTGTTATACTGTGACTGTGTGTTATACTGTCGTTATACTGGGAGTGTGTGTTATACTGTGTGTTATACTGGGAGTGTGTGTTATACTGTTACTGTACACACTGTGACTGTGTACTATACTGTGTTTTATATTGTGACTGTACATACAGTACTATGACTTTGTGTTATACTGTGACTGTGTGTTATACTGTGTGTTATACTGTGACTGTGTGTTATACTGTGTGTTATACTGTGACTGTTCGTAATATGACTATGTTATACTGTGACTGTATGCACTCTGAATGTGTTTTATAGTTTGACTGTGTATTATACTGTACTGTGTGTTTTACTGTGTGTTATACTGTGACTGTGTGTTATTATTTGACTGTACGCACTGTGACAATGTGTTATACTGTTATTGTGTATTATTCTGTGACTGTATGCATTGTGGCTGTGTGTTATACTGCGTGTTATACTGTGACTGCGTGTTATACTGTGACTGCGTGTTATACTGTGACTGCGTGTTATAATGTGACTGCGTGTTATACTGTGACTGCGTGTTATACTGTGACTGCGTGTTATACTGTGACTGCGTGTTATACTGTGACTGCGTGTTATACTGTGACTGAGTGTTATACTGTGACATCGTGTTATACTGTGACTGCGTGTTATACTGTTACTGCGTGTTATACTGTTACTGCGTGTTATACTGTTACTGCGTGTTATACTGTGACTGCGTGTTATACTGTGACTACGTGTTATACTGTGACTGCGTGTTATACCGTGACTGCGTGTTATACCGTGACTGCGTGTTATACCGTGACTGCGTGTTATAATGTGACTGCGTGTTATACCGTGACTGCGTGTTATACCGTGACTGCGTGTTATACCGTGACTGCGTGTTATACCGTGACTGCGTGTTATACCGTGACTGCGTGTTATACCGTGACTGTGTGTTATACCGTGACTGCGTGTTATACCGTGACTGAGTGTTATACCGTGACATCGTGTTATACCGTGACTGCGTGTTATACCGTGACTGCGTGTTATACCGTGACTGCGTGTTATACCGTGACTGCGTGTTATACCGTGACTGCGTGTTATACCGTGACTGCGTGTTATACCGTGACTGCGTGTTATAACGTGACTGCGTGTTATAACGTGACTGCGTGTTATACCGTGACTGCGTGTTATACCGTGACTGCGTGTTATACCGTGACTGCGTGTTATACCGTGACTGCGTGTTATACCGTGACTGAGTGTTATACCGTGACTGCGTGTTATACCGTGACTGCGTGTTATAACGTGACTGCGTGTTATAACGTGACTGCGTGTTATACCGTGACTGCGTGTTATACCGTGACTGCGTGTTATACCGTGACTGCGTGTTATACCGTGACTGCGTGTTATACCGTGACTGAGTGTTATACCGTGACTGAGTGTTATACCGTGACTGCGTGTTATACCGTGACTGCGTGTTATACCGTGACTGCGTGTTATACCGTGACTGCGTGTTATACCGTGACTGCGTGTTATACCGTGACTGCGTGTTATACCGTGACTGCGTGTTATACCGTGACTGCGTGTTATACCGTGACTGCGTGGGTTACATTCTATCGTTGTGATTCGGGTGAGATTATACAGATACTCACTGCATGCTGCACTGGAGCAGGACACTGAGGGAACCCACAGGTTTGCAGATCCTGTATCAAACACTACATTGAATTCTTGAGGTGGTGTTCCAATATATATAGTACCAAAATATTCATTCTGTCAAACCAAAAAAAAAGCATCAGGTCTGATATTAAAATGTGACATTAAAATCAAATAATAATGTGCCGCATGTTTTAAGTGCACTAAAGTAATAAAGTGCAGAACCTTCCATCATGCATTATCATTATCATATTTAGTTTATCCAAAAGCATTACACTACTTTGTGGCCTATGCACTAAAAATCAACATTTTTTTTTAAAAATCGCTATTTTTGGCAGTGTTGCTATCACGGTATGCAGAAATGCCCGAATACCAGTGATAGGAACATTTGCAAAAATGTCGAGTAGCCGGCACCGAGATGATCATCCCTCCAAAAAGGGCTCGCCCGTTCTTTCTGCGAGACGTCTCTATGTGCGCAAATCTCGCCTGGAAAAAAGTATTTTTAATTAAAATATTATGCCTAGTGTAGATGAGCAGGGGGTCTCCGGAGAAGAACTGCATTGGTTTCAGATTCGGAGACCCCCTGCTTCCCAAGATACAGGACCTGGTATGGGGTGCCGGTATCTCCTGTGCATTTATTCCCATGGTCACATGACGCAGGACATTTAAATGAATAGGAGATACCGGCACCCCATAACGGGGCCTCTATCTTGGGAAGCAGGGGATCCCTGAGGCTGAAATCAAAGCGGGTCAGATCAGGAGACCCGCTGCTCAGACCCCCTGCTCCTGCACACTATTAATAAAAATTACATTAAAGCAGCTTCATTTCCTTAGCGGATAACCGCTAAGGAAAAGAAGGGGTTAAACACCAGTGCTATGTTTATTGTGGGTAGCGGGGGTTGTGAAGGTGGTATTTGGTCCTTGATGGTTGTTTTGGCCTTTTGGGGGGGTTGCAGGTGGCGTTAACCCCTGCATAACCTTAGCAGTTAATACTATAACGGTAGCATCGGACAGGGTCATGATATACACACAAAAAATACTTCACTGGGTTGAACTGAATACGACTAAGATATAATAAAGAAAGTTTATTCCCTGAAGAAGGAGAACACACCGGATTATACAATTAATGCACAAGATATGAACGCTTACTTAGGGTTTGGGAAATGAAGCAGTCAGGAACGGGACTGGCAATTCATTCAGGATCCAAAACGAAGTCACAACGAAGAACACTAACACTAACACTGGACATAGGGCTGACACTCATTTAAATAGGGTTTGAGTCCTATACCTTCATGGGATTTCAACACACTGGCATGTCTCTGTACCAGCGAGAGACCAGCTAACAAGCACAGA
Source organism: Ascaphus truei (assembly GCF_040206685.1). NCBI lineage: Eukaryota > Metazoa > Chordata > Amphibia > Anura > Ascaphidae > Ascaphus > Ascaphus truei. The sequence goes on from NC_134483.1 coordinate 555,045,181, forward strand.
CCGTTGCTTCTCCGTCAAACCAGTCTGGGAAAGAGCTATGTCACTATCCTGTAGGGACCCTACCGGCCCTGGCCCTGTGCCCAACTGTAGCTGCTCTGCTATACCTATGCCTCTCCTCCCTGGCTCTAGGGCAGTCCCCACCCCGAGTGGCATTACTTCTGGATTCCAGAAACCACCTGGGATGCTGACCACTACCCTCTCCTGAGCCTCCTTGGACAAGGCAATACCCCAGTACTCTGTACTGGGGATCCTGGTACCCAGATGCTTTGCTCCTGCCCTTTCAAAACTGAAGGCCAGGAAGTAAGCACCTGATACCACCACTGCTGCTAGGGCCAGCATCACTCCTCTCCCCTCCACTGTGCTGCCCTTCCTCCTTGTAGCTACCCTTGGCTGCGCTGGGGACAGAACCCTCTCCTGTACCCCCCTAGCCCTGGATACTGCTCCTGGCTGCCTACCTCCCCACAGCCCTACCTCTGGGAACCCTGGGGAATCTGTCATGGGGGTTGCTCCTGGTATGTCAGAACAAGGAACCTCCTGCCTTCCTAGTCATCCCTAGGTTCTACCAGCTGCCTGACACCCCACTGACCTCCTATCTCCCCCTGCTCCACAGTGTCTCCCTCTCTAGCCTCTCCTAGGCTCAGCACCTCAGCCACTGCTGATGATTCCTGCTGCTTACCTCCCTGCAGCCCACCTTCACTCCGCTCCCCACTAGGCAATCCTATCCTAGGTACAGGGACTACCCAAGTGCACCTACCTCCCTGACCTTGTCTCCCCCTTACCAGGGATGAGCCCAGGGGTATCTCTTCAGATGCAACCGCCTTAGCTCTTGGCTGGCTGGAATCCATGGGGTGGCACAAGCTTGCCACTGCCATGATACCTCCAGCCCATAGCCAGGCTGCAACAGAGGGTTGCTGATCTGAGATACCCCCTGAGGCTCCGCCAGGTTAATGGGGAACTCTAGCTGCCATACCTGCTGCTTTTCCTCCCCGGCTACCACTAGCCCTTCTTCTCCTACTGAGACCTCTTGCTGGCTACCTACCTGCAGCCTTCCCTCACTCCGCTTCTCCCTAGCTAGTCCTAACCTGGATTCTAAGGACACCTGAGTGAGCCACCTCCCTCAACTTGTCTCCCCCTTACCAAGGATGCACTCAGGGGCATCTGTTCAGATGCAACCGCCTTAGCTCTTGGTTTGCTTGGGGTGGCATAAGCCTGCCACTGCCCCTGATACCTCCAGCCCATAGCCAGGCTGCAACAGGGGGTTGCTGATTTGAGAGACCCCCTGAGGCCCTGTTAGAGTAATGGGGAATTCTAGCTGCCATACCTGCGGCTCTTCTCCCCCGGTTACCACTAGCCCATATGTTCTTACTAAGAAACCTTGCTGGCTACCTACCGGTAGCTTTTCCTCACTCCGCTTCTCCTTAGGCAATCCTGACCTAGCTACTATAGTTACCTGAGTGAGGCCATCTCCCTGACACTGCCTCCCCATTACCGGAGAGGAGCTCGGGGGCACTGGTGCCAAAGCACATACCGTAGCGCCTGGTTGGCAGGTATCCCTGGGGTGGGCTAAACTCACCACCGCCCCTGATACCTCCAGCCCATAGCTAGGCTGCAACAATGGGTTGCCGATCTGAGCGACCCCCTGAGGCTCCACTAGGGTAATGGGGAACTCTAGCTGCCATACCTGCTGCTTTTCCTCCCAGGTTACCACTAGCCCACCCAACCCTCTCCCAGGAAATCCTACCCTAGAGCTGGGTGCTAACGGCGCTAGCCCCTCTCGCTGAAGCTTTGCCCCCATTACTGGAGACGAGCTCAGGGTTGCTGGTGCGGATGCACCCGCCTTAGCTCCTGGCTGGTAGGTAACCCTGGGGTGGTCTAACTTTGCCACAAGCCCTGATACCTCCAGCCCATAGCAAGGCTGCAACAGTGGGGCTCTTAACTGAGAGCCCCCTTGATGCTCCACCAGGGTAATGGGAAAGCCTAGCTGCCCTACAAGCTGCCCTTTCTTCCCCTCTCCTGGTAGCCCTATCTCCTGCCACCCACCGGTCACTCCTAGAGGGGAACAACAGGGTACAGTCATAGGTACAAATAAGTCAGGGTCAGTCTGCGACTTGGGGCCTCATGCAGTAAGCGACGATTATGTGAAATCGGCAAGCTTATCGATTAGTCATGTTATTGGCGTTTTTCCCTCTCCGTATGCAGTAAGTGCCGAATACATTCAAAATCAACCAGAAAACAAATCCGCCCACTCTCACGATGATGAGCCGATCACACACAGGTGTATCGGCGTGCGTGGCGGGGTGCTGTTAGGTTGCACAATCACAAATCTTGCTGAATCAGGCGAAACAAGCATGTTTTTGATTGCGCGCCATATTTAAAGGCAACGTGTACTGCTAATCATTCTCTGTGTTGTTGGGAGTGAGAGAGAGAGAGAGACGCACAGAGCTGGACGATTGAACATTTGCATATTGACTGAGAGACTTGTTGTGTATTGGGTGAGCTTTGTCCTTTGTTGTTTTGTTTACATCTTTGTCTTGTTTTATATGTGGAAGTGGGTCGTGTGATTGCCTGTACATTTATTGTCTGTTTTTTGTGAGTGCTGGAAGTATGCCCGCAAAGCGTGGGAAGAGTGATGCTGGTGGGAGTGGGAGTGCTACTCGTGGGAGTACGCGTCGGAGTGAACGTACTGTTCAGGGGAGTGATGTTGCTGGTGCACCGAGTGGTGTTGCTGGGAGTGGGAGTGCTGTTGCTGGGAGTGGGAGTGCTGTTGCTGGGAGTGGGAGTGCTGTTGCTGGGAGTGGGAGTGCTGTTGCTGGGAGTGGGAGTGCTGTTGCTGGGAGTGGGAGTGCTGTTGCTGGGAGTGGGAGTGCTGTTGCTGGGAGTGGGAGTGCTGGTGCTAGGAGTGTGAGTGCTGGTGCTAGGAGTGTGAGTGCTGGTGCTAGGAGTGGGAGTGCTGGTGCTGGGAGTGCTGCTGGTGGCGCAGTTGCTGATGGGGTGGATGGTGGTGGCATGCTTGCTGGTGGCCAGCTTTTGGAGGCTCTTCCATTGGAAGAAGGAGAGTCCAGTCAGCACCAGCCAAGCTCTGACCCTAAACCTGCTCGGAAAAAACGTGTGGAGAAGCCACGTAATCCTCGCTTCAATGACCAGGAAAATAGGGCTCTTGTCACTGGCATTCTGGAGCACTATGACAGTATATATGGACATTTAGTAGGTAAGTGTAACTTTACATTTATTATTCAAATACATGTGATCCTAGGTCATCTGAGTTTTGTTCATATGCAAATATGGGTACACAATATCTTTCTATGTTCATTAGTGTGGAAACACAGCTTTTTATCATGCCTTACAAGGACAAATAAACACAGGCGGTCAATTTGCCAGAACTGCATACAATATGAATGCAACCTTGCTTACATGTATAGGTTTAGTAGTGAATGCTCATGTGCTGCACATATTACACATAAAACAGCATGTTTGCTATCACTTGGAACAGCTAGCAGTGTAGGAAACTGGTGCTTATATTATTATTCATTTACCTCATATCTTTTATATGTTTTTCAAGGGCGGACAAGTGCAGCAAGCAAAAAAGAAATGTGGGACACAATAGTCATTGGTGTCAATGCCTGTGGGAATAGTGTCAGGGACAAGTATCATTGTCGGAAAAGATTTGATGATATTAGGTCCAAATTGAAAAAGAAAATACAAGACCAACGCGTGCATGCTACTGGCACTGGAGGTGGGCCCACACCACAACGTCTCATATTGACTCCATTGGAGGAGCTGCTTCGGCCAAAATTACTTACCGTCGTCGTGGAAGGCTTGGCTGGTGACCGTGACATTGGAATTTATCCGTCACAATTTCCAGCAGGTGATAAATATTACTGTACTAGGCGTGTCGTTGCTTACAGTTATTTTGCATAGTTACACTGCTTTTTATACTGTCTTCACAATATAAGCATACCTGCATCTATATATGTATATGTCTGATTCTGTATATATATATCTCAAAATAGACATATATGTAGTAGTCCTACTAAAAGCAGTAACTAATATAGCACGTGCCATTGCGTGCTCATTTACATGTGAATTCCCAAAATGCATAGCTGCAGTGGAAGCAATTGATGGTGGGCGAAGATGGGGAACAACAGGGTAGTACACATGTGTAACACATGTTCATGAGAAATTATTAGTAGCTACAGGTACAGAACAGAAATATGTATCATGTTATTGTGTATTTTATTGATTTTACTCCGACAAACATGACATTACTGCCTATTTTAAGCATGCATCAAAGAAATTGCATGTAACGGCCTACAAACATCACTGGCACTAACACATCTATAGTTGCTTATGAAAAGGTCCATTTTTGCTTTATGTCATATACAGACAGCATAATGAGGCACACGTAGCATATGTTATGTCATTGTTTTCATAACTTAAACACTGCAGATGACTACTTAGCTCATCTACCATTGTGTTAAAGCAGCTGCAATTAATATCTCATCACAGCATACACTTCAACAGAGGGGGTGGGGTTCAGCACACACACTAATTACAGCCTCATTTCACGGTCAACTTAGTTCACACCATTTGCACCTGTTTCAAGTCATTGAAAGGTGTGGCTGATTAGGCTTTTTGGGGAAGGGAATACCTTTCTTACAACCTGAATAGCACAACTGAAGTTAATCACACTCATTTGAAAGCTTAACTCTAGCTACTAAATGCCCCAACAACTCATTACTTATCAAAGCGTACGTCACACATTAGTTCACTCATATCTATAGTTGAACTACTATGAAAGACACATTATCACACACTGCATGTGTTGTCTTGTTGAGTCACAGCCACATTCAGGTGTGCCACATCTTCGATTAATGTACCACACATATCCTCTACCAAAAACAACACTTTTTGCAATATGACCACCTTCATGATAACCATTGTGAATGGTCATCTCATGATAGTTATGTACATTATGATACTGATATCACTACACAACATATGATTTTTATGTACTCATTTAATCTATTTATCCTCACGCATTACTGCAGAAACATAGTATGTTGTATGTTAGGGAACTCAAAAATTCTAAGTACACAGGCATGTACAGTGTTATTACAACTATTTATGTTCACTTTCACACACATTTTCGGTTAAGGAACTGATGTTGTTAGTTAATCATAAATACAGAACATACAATAAGTGTTTGTTCAATATTTACACATGTAAATGTAAAACTTATGTTATTGTTATATATAGTTGCCCCTGGAGGACATGTGTCACCTGAGATGGAACAAGTGTCTTCACCTGGGTCAGCCAGCTCAACACTACTAGAAGGTGAGTGTATCATTTGCTGGCCATATAATATGTGCTCTTCTATATGTTATGTTGTCATGTGCATTATTTGTTTTGCACATCTTCTTTAAATAGGATTACTTAGTGTCAGTGAAAATTAAGTGTAAGGCAACATGTATTGTGTTAGTGATGTTAATTATCATGTAGGACTTCTGAGTTTAGAGCAACTTTTCATTCATTCATATTTCATACTGAGTCCAAACATTATTCGTAAGTCAAGGTAGTTTTTAATGAGGTTATAAAACGTATGCTAACATGTTAGGTGTTACTTAGGACACAGTACAATTACATAGTAACACAGCAAACATTAACATGCCATTTAATAATGTGTACATTTCTTTTTAGAACATCATGGTGATGAGGATGATGAGTATGATGAGGATGACGCCACAGAAGAGACTGAAATACAATCATGTGACCATGAAGAGGTGCCAATAGAAACTGTTGTACCGCCAAATCGTCCATCAACTTCCACATACGATGCAATTGTAGCTTCAGAGGGAAAAATAGTGGACGCAGAAAATCGTCGCCATTCAGACATGATGACAGTGCTGGAAAGGATGATTGGACTGCAGGAAGAAACAGTATCACAATTGGCACATCTCCACAGAGTCTTCATTGAAGTGCCTAAACAGTTGCAAAAAATCAACACCTCATTCGAAGCATTAGTTGTTCAGCAAACACAAGCTAATTACTGGAGAATGACTAATGTACTGCACCGACACACTTTATTCGAGCAAATGCCTGGTTTGTACCTGGCAGAAACCTGGAATCCGCCACTGCTCACCTCTTGCATGCTTCGTTGCGCTTGCCTTCCCAGCCACGGTTCATGCCTGGCTGACGGGGGCCTGATCTTGTTAAATGATAATGAGAATGATTTACTAGGCTGCGATGTTTCGATTGTCCACCAGATGGCATAAACTCATGACTTAAGTAATGTGTGGCCTTTGCAAGTTGTTTCGTTTCCAAAAAAAGTTACTTTATCCCAGTACAGTATGCTATTGTGTAACTTGTCCTTGAGACTGAAGGAATAGTTGCAAAAAATGTATCAATTTAGGCTTTACATACAGTAATGTATTAAATAAAGACAAAGATCATTTTCACTTACACTATTCTACAGAGACATGAGTGAACAAGTGGAGCCCGTGTTCCAAAAACCTGACAGAAGTTATGCTTATTTGATATGGGCCGCTATAAATGCAACAGAGGATAAGATGGCAACAGTTGTTCAAATTTATCAGTATTTTATCGAAAATTATGACTTTTACAGATTTTCGCCAACTCCTCATTTGTGGAAGCATGCAATAAGGAAAAGGTTATGTAGTGACCCCTGTTTTCACCGTATTGAGCCCCAATTTGTTGGAGGGTATTGGTGTGTGTCACAGGGTTTTTCCCGTATCTATGATAATGGAGGCGGCAAAAGGCGAAGGGTCGTGTTAAAACGAAATAAGAAGCGACAGTCCCTGCCAAGCAATGCGCCAGAACCAGAACCAGAACCAGCAGCAGCACCAGCTTATCATCATGGTCCTGCCGTCGGTGACAAATCTGAGATGGATTTCGCAGCCAGTTTTGATGAAGCTTGCATGTACCTAAGCGATTTCCCGCTGACTACAGGTGGGCTAGTCCCTCTGCAAAATGATGAAAGCTGGACTGGAAGTGGGCCGGCGCCAGCGCAAGCTGAATGGGAAATTTAGTAATACTGTACTGTACAGTATGGTGAGTACTGTATTTTTGCCGTATTATTTTGGTGGGGCTGGCTGGGAACTTCTTTAGGGGGCTGACCATTACTGTACATTAAAACTTTTCATTTTGTTTTTCCTCAGAAAAGAAAACGGCTAATGGGGGGATTTCGATGGATTATATTGTACTGTATGCTGATGTTTTCCGGCCATACAGTATACTGTGTAATAAACCCGAATAAATAAAACTACTGTATGCATTTATTCTACAGTACATGTTCAGTAAATTACTGCACATACTGGGGGCGAGATGTGTTTGCAGCAGAGAGAGATTTAATAATATTGTACAGTGAGCAGGGGGTTCCCTGAGCCAGAAATTAATGCTCAGGGAACCCCCCTGCTCCTGATCAATATTATTAAAAATACGGAAAATGCTGCGTCATTACCATAGCGGATAGCCGCTAAGGCAATGAAGGGGTTAACCCACCGTGCCCGCTTTATTGTGTGTAGTGGGGATGGGTGAGGGGGGTATTTGGCCCTTGGTGTGAGTTTAGGACTTGCGGGAGGGGGGGGGGGTTGCGGGTGCACTTAACCCCTTCACGATCGTAGCAGTTAATACCGCTACGGTCATGAAGGGGTTAAGCCCTCCCGCTACCCCACCCCCCCCCCCCCCCCGCAAGCCCTCCCCAACCATCGTTGGGGCGAATACCCCATTCACCCACCCTCCCGCTACCCACAATAAAAAAATACACACACACAGCAGCCGCCAAAAAATAAATAAATAAATGACAATAAATACATTGGAAATACATTTTTATTGATAGTGTAGATGTGCAGGGGGTCTCCGGAGCTGAACCGCGGTGGTTTTAGGTCTGGGGACCCCGTGCCCCCCGAGATACAGGCCCCTTTAGGGGGTGCCGGTAGCCCTCTGCTTGGTTTAAAGGTCCCGATCACGTGATCGCGGCCTGTAAACCAAGCAGAGCAGAGGGATACCGGCACCCCCTAAAGGGGCCTGTATCTCGGGGGGCACGGGGTCCCCAGACCTAAAACCTGTGCGCTTCAGCTCCGGAGACCCCCTGCACATGTACACTATCAATAAAAATGTATTTCAAATGTATTTATTGTCATTTATTTATTTATTTATTTATATTTATTTATTAATTGTGCTGCTGCTGCTGCAAGTCGTAAACTCACACCAAGGGCCAAACACCCCCCTCACCCCCAATAAAAAAAATTCACGCACAGCAGCCCCACAATTAATAAATAAATCTAAATAAATAAATAAATAAAATCTATGTAAAACCCCCTCCCCCTATTCTCGCTTTTAAAACGCCCTGCCTTCTCTCTAATCTATGTAAAAAAAACCTCCCCCTATCCCCCTATCCCCCTATTGTGTGTGTGCGTTAAGCTTCCCTGCAAGCTATGTAAAAAAAACCTCCCCCTATTGTGTGTGTGTTTCAATCTGGCTGGCCTGTGTTTCTGAGTGCTGAGTGCTCTGCGTTTAACCAAGCAGAGCAGAGGGATACCGGCACCCCCTAAAGGGGCCTGTATCTCGGGGGGCACGGGGTCCCCAGACCTAAAACCTGTGCGCTTCAGCTCCGGAGACCCCCTGCACATGTACACTATCAATAAAAATGTATTTCAAATGTATTTATTGTCATTTATTTATTTATTTATTTATATTTATTTATTAATTGTGCTGCTGCTGCTGCAAGTCGTAAACTCACACCAAGGGCCAAACACCCCCCTCACCCCCAATAAAAAAAATTCACGCACAGCAGCCCCACAATTAATAAATAAATCTAAATAAATAAATAAATAAAATCTATGTAAAACCCCCTCCCCCTATTCTCGCTTTTAAAACGCCCTGCCTTCTCTCTAATCTATGTAAAAAAAACCTCCCCCTATCCCCCTATCCCCCTATTGTGTGTGTGCGTTAAGCTTCCCTGCAAGCTATGTAAAAAAAACCTCCCCCTATTGTGTGTGTGTTTCAATCTGGCTGGCCTGTGTTTCTGAGTGCTGAGTGCTCTGCGTTTAACCAAGCAGAGCAGAGGGATACCGGCACCCCCTAAAGGGGCCTGTATCTCGGGGGGCACGGGGTCCCCAGACCTAAAACCTGTGCGCTTCAGCTCCGGAGACCCCCTGCACATGTACACTATCAATAAAAATGTATTTCAAATGTATTTATTGTCATTTATTTATTTATTTATTTATATTTATTTATTAATTGTGCTGCTGCTGCTGCAAGTCGTAAACTCACACCAAGGGCCAAACACCCCCCTCACCCCCAATAAAAAAAATTCACGCACAGCAGCCCCACAATTAATAAATAAATCTAAATAAATAAATAAATAAAATCTATGTAAAACCCCCTCCCCCTATTCTCGCTTTTAAAACGCCCTGCCTTCTCTCTAATCTATGTAAAAAAAACCTCCCCCTATCCCCCTATCCCCCTATTGTGTGTGTGCGTTAAGCTTCCCTGCAAGCTATGTAAAAAAAACCTCCCCCTATTGTGTGTGTGTTTCAATCTGGCTGGCCTGTGTTTCTGAGTGCTGAGTGCTCTGCGTTTAACCAAGCAGAGCAGAGGGATACCGGCACCCCCTAAAGGGGCCTGTATCTCGGGGGGCACGGGGTCCCCAGACCTAAAACCTGTGCGCTTCAGCTCCGGAGACCCCCTGCACATGTACACTATCAATAAAAATGTATTTCAAATGTATTTATTGTCATTTATTTATTTATTTATTTATATTTATTTATTAATTGTGCTGCTGCTGCTGCAAGTCGTAAACTCACACCAAGGGCCAAACACCCCCCTCAACCCCAATAAAAAAAAATCACGCACAGCAGCCCCACAATTAATAAATAAATCTAAATAAATAAATAAATAAATAAAGACATGAAGAGAAATAAATACTGTATATACTGTACAGTATATACACTGTATACATATATATATATATATATATATATATATATATACAGTATACATATATACACTGTGTATATATACTGTATATATATATATATATATATATATATATATATATATATATATATATATATATATATATATATATACATACTGTATGTGAGTGAAAAGAGAAAAAAGTAACCCGTATGGGAGCACTCAGGTATGCAATTGATATATTTGTTTATTTATTTGACACAGTGCAAAAAGGGATGAATAAACAGTACATGATTTAAAAACACTTAAAAAAGAGGCATGGACCCTTAAACACTAATGAACAGCACTAGGGAACGACACACACTGTCAACCCTAAACATGAAAAGGATAGTGACTCAAAAAACACTAGGGAGAATCAAAGTGAATCACAATACAGTAGGTTACTGGGTTTAAAGGCACCTACAGTATACAACGCTAAGGATAATGCACACTACAATACCAAAAAGTATTTTAACCAAGCAAGTAAACCAAAATCAATATATACTGTAAGTAACAACCAGAAAAGACAATTTAAAACCAAACTAACCCTTACAATACCAAGGATTACATCTATCTAATTGTAAAAAACCTTATACAGTACATTATACACAGCATTGTTTAAAAACCCCTTCCCCCCCTAATGTTTCTGTTAAGTAGATTACACTGAAGGGAGAGAGATATAAAGGCCTAAAGCCCCTTCCCCCCTAATGTTTCTGTTAAACAGATTACAGTACATTGAAGGGAGAGAGATTTTACAGAAACACACATTAGGGGGGAGGGGGCTTTAAACAGATTACAGTACATTGAAGGGAGAGAGATGTTTCTGTTACCAGTAAATCTCCCTCCCTGCATTGCTAACCACCCTCACCCCCTACCCACATACCGTTAACCCCCCCCCCCATCCTGGCCATGGCCCCTCCGCTTCTGCAAAACAGACACAAAAATTAAAACATACAAAGTAATGTCCCCTAACCCCTTAATCACCATAGCGGTTATTAACCGCTACAGTCATGAAGGGGTTAACCCACCCTCACCCACCCACCACTCGGGATGCCTACATACCCTCCCACACTAACCCCCCCCCCACCCGTGAGGCCTAACCACCCAATCAGTTCCCACAAGGGAGGCCTACCCACATACCGTTGGGGAAACACCCCACCCCCACCCCAGTACCCACAATAAAAACAGTACAATCACCCACAATAAACAGCATTCTATTTATTAAATACATTACCCACCCCCTGTGCCCCCCCCCCCCCATAAATACAAGATTTATTCTTTTACATTCAGGGTCCATAACGCAGCCCCACGCTAGTCCCCGGTGGGCTGGCAGGGCACCTGGACAGACCTACAGTTTACCAGCAGCATTCCACAGGTTCTGGAGGCCTGCTGGTGGATCCTGCCAGCACCATGGCGCCCAGGTGGTCTCCTTGGGTCACCGTGAGCCTCAATTGGGTCCACACGGTAGGCCCAAGGATGTCTGGGAGCCCGGTCAAACCCACAGGTGTCTGCGGGGCCTCGGGTGGTTCCCATGGGGGTCTGGGGAACTCACGGGTGCTCACTACGGGTCCGCGGTGCCCCCACAGAAGTGGGACCACACATCATCATCCCCGCACCTACGGCTCGGAGGTGCCCCCACAGAAGTGGGACCACACATCGTCATGCCCGCAGACTACGGGTCCGCGGTGCCCCCACAGAAGTGGGACCACACATCATCATCCCCGCATGTGTCACCCGTGGAACCACCAGCCTGCTACCCTTTAGGATACCCGAGGATTCCCCGCGGGTGGTCTCCAGAGGTCCCACGCAAAACCACGGAAGTAACCCTGAATGTAAAAAAAATAAACCTGGCCAATACATTCAATACATACACCCTCCCCCCCAACACCTACAGTACAATAATGTGCAAAATAACTATTATCCAGATATGGATAATAGATTAATTGCCCATTATTAAAAACATTAACTAGCATACTGTATACAAATAAATAAAGTACTACTGACCTCATCAATACGAAGTGTCCGATGCCAGCGCCTTCCTTCTCTTGCCCACACAAAACATAGCCAAAACCAAGCCAATACATTGCAATTACATTCAGATATCAATTAACCCCTTAAACACCTTATCGGATAATAACCGCAAAGGTAATTAAGGGGTTAAGCCACACAGGCACGATACCCACCCTTCACCCATGAATTTGTACTGTGGCTTCATCATGCAACTATATATATATATACTGTATATATATACATACAGAGAGACAGAGAGAAAGAGAGAGAGAGAGATATATACAGTATATATATATACACACGTTATATACACACCCATGATAAACCAAATATACAGTACAAATAAATGTAGAAGGGTTATCAAAACCATACTGTTCTACAACCAAACACTTCTCCATACAGATACTACATTAAAATCAATTTCCTTTAAAAATCCTAACTGATCTCACAATCTACTGTACTGTATATGATCACAAACCAATGAAAAAAAAGTCACATTCCAAAATGCATAAAATCTATGCACCATACTGTATACATTCTGCAAATTAATCAAACGTAAACAAAAATCAGTTAGCAATCATTATTTACACCCCTAAACATTTCACACTCAATCAAGAACAATGAGACCATTAACAGATTCACGCCTAGAGCAGAACAATTAAGCCTTTGAAAAAATATAAGTACCGACAAAAATACAACCTTTACAGTACAGTACAACCAAGGCTATCTATCCCTGACCTTCCTCAAACACACAATACAATACCAAGGAATAATACATCTATCTAATTTTAAAATACTTTAAACTCACAAAATAATTAAAAACACATCTAATCCAGCTTTTAAAACATCATCATTTCTTACCCTGAATGTATACTGTACAGTATATCTCTCTAGACATATATATTGTACATACATACATACAGTGGCAAGAAATGATATACCACAAGCAAAAAAAAAATACACAGGTTAAAAAACCTTTTGAAATAATGAACAAGTTAAATAAAATACATTTCTTTACTGTAGTTCACTTACCATTACTTGCCCCCACCGACTCCCGTTGCCCAGCTTACTCACGAACCAATCCACGATCAGGAACCCATAAAATAATAAACCATTGAAAATAATAAACATTAAACTAAAAATCCAAACCAATCCACGGGTCTTCTACTTGTAATACACCTTCATCTGTATTCTTCTTTCTTCTATCTCCTTCCGGGCGGGGCAGGGCGTGGTCTTCTTTCCATCATCGGCCACGCCCTTGTCTTTTTCCTTCTCCGGAGGTCCTTCCTCCGCGGCGTCTGGCTGCAAAATGAGACGACATAGGCTTTTAAAGGCCTATGACGTCACATTTTGCGTCATGGTTCCCACGGTCCTGATTGGACCGTGAAAACCATGTGTGTTGGCCGATAATAAAAAAATGATGACGTCACTTAAAGGGAATGAAAGCACAGCCAATCAGAATGGCTTTGCTTCAATTGCCTTTAAGATGACGTCATGAAAAGGCACATGGTCGTGCACACATGGTACTAGAGCCAATCAGAGCGTGGGAACTTTATGCCTACTCTGATTGGCTCTGGTATACCATGTGTCAGGGGCTTGGGGGAGAAAGGATGTGACGTCAATGAAAACCTGTCACGTGGTACGGTAGCCAATCAGAGCGTGGGAACTTTATCCTTATTGACGTCACATCCTTTCTCCCCCAAGCCCCTGACACATGGTATACCAGAGCCAATCAGAGTAGGGATAAAGTTCCCACGCTCTGATTGGCTCTGGTATACCATGTGTCAGGGGCTTGGGGGAGAAAGGATGTGACGTCAATAAGGATAAAGTTCCCACGCTCTGATTGGCTACCGTACCACGTGACAGGTTTTCATTGACGTCACATCCTTTCTCCCCCAAGCCCCTGACACATGGTATACCAGAGCCAATCAGAGTAGGCATAAAGTTCCCACGCTCTGATTGGCTCTAGTACCATGTGTGCACGACCATGTGCCTTTTCATGACGTCATCTTAAAGGCAATTGAAGCAAAGCCATTCTGATTGGCTGTGCTTTCATTCCCTTTAAGTGACGTCATCATTTTTTTATTATCGGCCAACACACATGGTTTTCACGGTCCAATCAGGACCGTGGGAACCATGACGCAAAATGTGACGTCATAGGCCTTTAAAAGCCTATGTCGTCTCATTTTGCAGCCAGACGCCGCGGAGGAAGGACCTCCGGAGAAGGAAAAAGACAAGGGCGTGGCCGATGATGGAAAGAAGACCACGCCCTGCCCCGCCCGGAAGGAGATAGAAGAAAGAAGAATACAGATGAAGGTGTATTACAAGTAGAAGACCCGTGGATTGGTTTGGATTTTTAGTTTAATGTTTATTATTTTCAATGGTTTATTATTTTATGGGTTCCTGATCGTGGATTGGTTCGTGAGTAAGCTGGGCAACGGGAGTCGGTGGGGGCAAGTAATGGTAAGTGAACTACAGTAAAGAAATGTATTTTATTTAACTTGTTCATTATTTCAAAAGGTTTTTTAACCTGTGTATTTTTTTTTTGCTTGTGGTATATCATTTCTTGCCACTGTATGTATGTATGTACAATATATATGTCTAGAGAGATATACTGTACAGTATACATTCAGGGTAAGAAATGATGATGTTTTAAAAGCTGGATTAGATGTGTTTTTAATTATTTTGTGAGTTTAAAGTATTTTAAAATTAGATAGATGTATTATTCCTTGGTATTGTATTGTGTGTTTGAGGAAGGTCAGGGATAGATAGCCTTGGTTGTACTGTACTGTAAAGGTTGTATTTTTGTCGGTACTTATATTTTTTCAAAGGCTTAATTGTTCTGCTCTAGGCGTGAATCTGTTAATGGTCTCATTGTTCTTGATTGAGTGTGAAATGTTTAGGGGTGTAAATAATGATTGCTAACTGATTTTTGTTTACGTTTGATTAATTTGCAGAATGTATACAGTATGGTGCATAGATTTTATGCATTTTGGAATGTGACTTTTTTTTCATTGGTTTGTGATCATATACAGTACAGTAGATTGTGAGATCAGTTAGGATTTTTAAAGGAAATTGATTTTAATGTAGTATCTGTATGGAGAAGTGTTTGGTTGTAGAACAGTATGGTTTTGATAACCCTTCTACATTTATTTGTACTGTATATTTGGTTTATCATGGGTGTGTATATAACGTGTGTATATATATATACTGTATATATCTCTCTCTCTCTCTTTCTCTCTGTCTCTCTGTATGTATATATATACAGTATATATATATATAGTTGCATGATGAAGCCACAGTACAAATTCATGGGTGAAGGGTGGGTATCGTGCCTGTGTGGCTTAACCCCTTAATTACCTTTGCGGTTATTATCCGATAAGGTGTTTAAGGGGTTAATTGATATCTGAATGTAATTGCAATGTATTGGCTTGGTTTTGGCTATGTTTTGTGTGGGCAAGAGAAGGAAGGCGCTGGCATCGGACACTTCGTATTGATGAGGTCAGTAGTACTTTATTTATTTGTATACAGTATGCTAGTTAATGTTTTTAATAATGGGCAATTAATCTATTATCCATATCTGGATAATAGTTATTTTGCACATTATTGTACTGTAGGTGTTGGGGGGGAGGGTGTATGTATTGAATGTATTGGCCAGGTTTATTTTTTTTACATTCAGGGTTACTTCCGTGGTTTTGCGTGGGACCTCTGGAGACCACCCGCGGGGAATCCTCGGGTATCCTAAAGGGTAGCAGGCTGGTGGTTCCACGGGTGACACATGCGGGGATGATGATGTGTGGTCCCACTTCTGTGGGGGCACCGCGGACCCGTAGTCTGCGGGCATGACGATGTGTGGTCCCACTTCTGTGGGGGCACCTCCGAGCCGTAGGTGCGGGGATGATGATGTGTGGTCCCACTTCTGTGGGGGCACCGCGGACCCGTAGTGAGCACCCGTGAGTTCCCCAGACCCCCATGGGAACCACCCGAGGCCCCGCAGACACCTGTGGGTTTGACCCGGGGCTCCCAGACATCCTTGGGCCTACCGTGTGGACCCAATTGAGGCTCACGGTGACCCAAGGAGACCACCTGGGCGCCATGGTGCTGGCAGGATCCACCAGCAGGCCTCCAGAACCTGTGGAATGCTGCTGGTAAACTGTAGGTCTGTCCAGGTGCCCTGCCAGCCCACCGGGGACTAGCGTGGGGCTGCGTTATGGACCCTGAATGTAAAAGAATAAATCTTGTATTTATGGGGGGGGGGGGGGCACAGGGGGTGGGTAATGTATTTAATAAATAGAATGCTGTTTATTGTGGGTGATTGTACTGTTTTTATTGTGGGTACTGGGGTGGGGGTGGGGTGTTTCCCCAACGGTATGTGGGTAGGCCTCCCTTGTGGGTAGTTAGTGGGTGAGGGTTGAGGGTGGTTAGGCCTCACGGGGTGGGGGGTTAGAGTGGGAGGGTATGTACAGTAGGCGTCCCAAGTGGTGGGTGAGGGCGGGTTAACCCCTTCATGACTGTAGCGGTTAATAACCGCTATGGTGATTAAGGGGTTAGGGGACATTACTTTGAAAGTGTTATTTTTTTTCTCTGTTTTACTGTACAGCAGCGGAGGTTGCCATGGGTAGTGGGTAGTGTATTGAATGTATTTATTGGTTATTATGCGTTAACCCCTTCATTACCTTAGCGGCTATACGCTATGCTAATGAAGCCTCGTTTCTGAACTTTTAATAATATTGTGCAGGAGCAGGGGGTCCCCTGAGATTAGATTTCTGTCTCAGGGAACCCCCTGCTCACTCTACAATATTATTAAAAAGACAGAAATGCTGCTTCTTTACCATAGCGCATAGCCGCTAAGCTAAAGAATGATTCTTTAATGATGTGTGTGTTTTATTCACAGTGTAGATGTTCTCCGGAGCTGAAGCGCACAGGTTTCAGGTCTGGGGACCCCGTGCCCCCCGAGATACAGGCCCCTTTAGGGGGTGCCGGTATCCCTCTGCTCTGCTTGGTTTACAGGCCGCGGTCACGTGATCGGACCTTTAAACCAAGCAGAGGGCTACCGGCACCCCCTAAAGGGGCCTGTATCTCGGGGGGCACGGGGTCCCCAGACCTAAAACCTGTGCGGTTCAGCTCCAGAGACCCCCTGCACATCTACACTATCAATAAAAATGTATTTCCAATGTATTTATTGTCATTTATTTATTTATTTTTTGGCGGCTGCTGTGTGTGATTATTTTTTATTGTGTTTAGCGGGGGTGGGTGACGGGGTTTATAAATGTGAGTTTATAAATAAAATAAAGAATATTATTTATAGGGGCCTTAGAACAGAAGTTCCCACGCCAATTGCGCGCTCATTGCTCTTTTGTTACAATGTTGCTGGTCTTGCGGGTTTGCAGTCTGGCAGCAAAAAGCAGTTTGTACTGTAGTACTGTGTGTGAGATAAAGTAACCAGTTCTTTTATTGCTGAAGTCGCCACTAAAAACTTTTATTTACAAATACAGTACAAAAACCGTGCAACACACAACAACATTCAGTATCCTTTGTTTAAGTACAGCAGGTACTATAGGGTAAAACATGTACTGTACAGTACAGCACAACATTACAGTATGGTCTCACTGAAAGTCCTCCCCATTTTCCAGCCATGGCCGATGCCTTGCATGGCGCAAAACGCCATTAATGCAGTCTCTAACGCCTCTCATTACAGGATCTGTAACAGGGTAATAGCGCTGCATTTCTTCCACAATCTTTTTCCTTAAATTGGCAGGAAGGGCATTTTTTTGGCGATTCCCATCATAGTTCACTTTGAACACCCACTCGCAGTACAATGTGTAGGGAACATGGTGTTTAAATATGATCAAGGCATACTTGTGTGGTATACCAGCACTCCTCACCCTATACTTCTCCCTCAGCGCCGGTGTCAGATCGCACAGGGAGATGTCGGGCACTGTTTGTATGCGAGCGGGTGTAGGAAGTCTTTTGGGAGCGGGTGTACTTGAGGCGATGGGCAATGGTAGGGTGTCTGGGAGGAAGCTTTCCTCCGGTAGTGGTCGCCGGGTTGTCTCCTGGCGTGGTCTAGATGGGGTTGTCATGTCCTCCTCAATAGCATAGTACACTGTATCTTCTGGTGGAGGGTGTGTGCTTGGTGATGGAAGGGGGTCGAAGGTACCATGCATCACATCCATGTCACCCCCCTGCTCCAGCATCGGGGAAACAGGGGCATTAACACCGAGCAAATAATGTATGCCCGCTATGTCTGCCTCTATCTTGTCCATCCGTTGATCCATCCGTTGCTCCATATGTAGCATCCGTTGATCCAGCCGTTGCTCCATATGTAGCACCGACTCCAGAAGCAGATCTAGCTTTGCCAGCACACTAGAATTCCCGGGGAGATCCACACTTAGCCCATTCAGGATCCGGTCCAACGAGCTGCTTGTGCATGGCATCTGGAGATCTGGGGGGATGGGTGCAACGGAGGATGAGATGGGGGTTCCCTGGAGAGAAGCGGCATCGATGGAGAGTGGAAGAGGTGACCTGGGGATGCCCGGTACAGGAGAAGCTGCAGCGTGGTGGAAGAGGGATGGAGAAGGTGACCGCTGGATTTCCGGGAGAGAAGCAGAGTCGTCCAAGAGCAAAGGAGACAGTGACCCGTTGATTTCAGAGGCAGCAGCATCTTCAGATGGAACCGGAGAAGATGGGGGTGGAGAAGCCGGGCTGAAGATTTCCGGGACAGCTACAGCAGAGTCGTCGAAGCATATGGGAGCAAGTGGTCTGCGGATTCGGTGAGTTGGCTGCCATGCGTCTTGCGAACCGAGCACAGTACCGTATTTCTTCTTCACATAATAAGGCTGACGTGTTTTAAAAGCCTTAGCCTTTGGGGTCAGCAGAAGGTTTTCTTTGTTGGCCTTAGCCTGTCGCTTTGCCTTTGGCTTGGGAACGGTAACTGCCTTTCTTTTTTTCAGTGTGGCAGGCACAGCAGAGGTGAGATGATTCTTTCTTCCATAGAACCGGGGCTGCTCCATGTAAGCGGGAGGCACAATGCAGTATCTGGACAATGCCTCAGATAAAGATCAGCAAGTGGTGGGCTATGCAACGTGTACAACCTTTTATGCATGGTGGCCAGGTACAGGTGTTGAAAGTGGGTGGTCTGTTATGTGAGTCATTAACATATAAATACACCATCCATTTTGTGGATTCACTGCACATTGAATACACATCGACTAAACATCGAATACACATTCTTGTGTTTGTATTTCTTTCTACAGTACTCGCAGCAATGCCTGTTAAGAAGATTTCAAAGGATCTCAGCATGAGAATGAAGGAGATGTACACGAGCGGACAACGAATTGCAGATATCCAGCGCTGGTTAACTGCTTCTGGCCTCGTTGTGCCATCAAGCACTGTGTGCTATCATGCACAAGGAAAAAACAGAGACCGCAAAAAGGCACCAAGGGTAACAAATGCGTAAGTATACTGTATTTATAAAACTTAACCAAAAAAAATATAGAAAACTGTAGTGTACATCTACAGTATACCGTATTTATATAGTATATTTATTATATTACAACAGTATATACTGTAGTGTACTGTATGTGTGGTCAATTTATATTTTTTGTGCAGCAGTATACACTTTTGGTATATTGCAATTCATCTGACAACGGAATATACAGTATATGATGTGTATTTATTATGATATAACAACAGTATACCGTATTTATATAGTATATTTATTATATTACAACAGTATATACTGTAGTGTACTGTATGTGTGGTCAATTTATATTTTTTGTGCAGCAGTATACACTTTTGGTATATTGCAATTCATCTGACAACGGAATATTTATATAGTATATTTATATTACAACAGTACTGTATACTGTATATTTTGTCTATTTATATTTATAGTACAGCAGTATACATTTTTTGTATATTTATATTTACTGTATATTACAACATTACATGTACAGTATACAGTATACATTTTATATTGCTGCATATTAATAACACAA
The DNA here is from genome assembly GCF_040206685.1 of Ascaphus truei. Lineage (NCBI taxonomy): Eukaryota > Metazoa > Chordata > Amphibia > Anura > Ascaphidae > Ascaphus > Ascaphus truei. The sequence continues at coordinate 555,065,166 of NC_134483.1, forward strand.
TATAATTTCTTTGCATTGTAGGGAGACTA